>NC_090895.1:30598139-30630639 GCF_036669925.1 Montipora capricornis | reverse complement strand
GGCTCTTTTCTAAACTATAAAGTGAAATGCACATGTAGCTTGAGATACGCAAAGTTAAATCCAACCATCACCTTTTTTTGCGAGGCTTCCTGCGCCGATCCGAGCACTATGTTTAAGAAAATATGGTAACCCATTGCGAAAAAGTTTGCCGGTTACCATACGACCCACCCCAAATGTCGCACTTGTGGAACCCGCATTTTTTGGCGGGAAGTTGCATAGCAAGTGTACTCCTGCTACTTGACATGACGTTTTCGTAAAACAAGCAAAAATTATGAAGAGAACCAAAAAACAACAAACAACAAGAGAGAGAGCAAGAAAGAGCAGAAATAAAGAGAGGAAGTTATAGTGACGAACAACGGAAGAAAGAGTAAGCACAGAAAAAATCACGAGTACGATAAAACAGGCTGGATAATGGTGAAGACAAACGGCGAAAAGAGCAAGAAAGAGCTCGGGAAAATTAGCAGTAATGAGCGGCAGGCCGGACTGGTCGTATGGTAAGCAGACCAGTTATTATTTAAAAAAATGCGGTCGATCCCTATATGATAGCCAACCAACCTTAACCCTAATCTTTCATCACTATAAAAATCAGTAAGTAAGTAAGTAAAGTCTTTATTTCATGAGGGTGAGCACGTAATAGCAGAAGCTAATAAACGTGTGGCCCTTGTGCTTAGACCTAATATATACGTGGGGGCGGAAGGACCGGTTACTGTTCTAAAAATTATTTGAAAACAAAAACAGAAATCAATAGTAATTGAGGAGCACCGCTCTTAGACTTGCCTAAAAACATCTATTACGTTTGTCAGTCCATATCTTGCAAATCAAGAGGATTGAATTGGTGTTTACGATATCATAGTGATCTGAACAAGTTCATCACGCCAAAAGGCTATGTTTGCCCCAATAACATCTGTAATCACTTTTCTTAGACTTGGTAAATCTACCCGAAAAACTTATATATTTAACAACGTACTTTACGACGATTTGACACAATCTTGAGACAGCCATTGAGTTATCTGAAAACAGCATCCTGTAAATGATGCCTGATGATGGAATCTCCACAAAAGGAAGGGAGAACTGTCGATGGGCAGTTGATACCTACAAAGAAACGAGAAAACCAAAATGCTGCCTATCTTTTATTTCAATTAACCAATATTGATTTGATGCAATTTAGAACTCACCAATTCGAAAAAATTCAAAACCCAATGCTGCAAAAGGGCGTGGTCTTCTTCGACCTGTCATTAAGAAGGAACAGACACAAAATAAGAAATGACTTGATAAAAATAAGAAATATGTGATAATTGTGTGACAAGTTATGTCAAACAGATACCTGGAGTCCTACAACACAAATCTTGTCCACAAACTGAATAAAGTCATACACAGTCTTTAGGGGATCAAACGGTGCCACTTCATCTTCAACAAACATCGACACACTGCAATATTGTTACAAAAACCCACAAAGTCAAAAGGCCATTTTTTTGTATAGTGCTATACAGTATATGCAACTAACTTGTCTGTCCCAACAAAAAGTACCATGTAATCTCTAAACGTTTGCATTAGCTCTTTGACATGGGGGTTTGATAATGAAAATGAGTTGCATATGTTAACAAATTTTAATGATGATGTTCCCTATTACTACCACTACCACTATACTACTACAGTAACTGCCTTTAGCAGTATGGCTAATTTCCCCTCATACCATGCTATGTTTGATCTTTCCTCCTGAAGTAATTCTTGTTGCCTTGGTAACTCAACAGCCAAGAAATTTCTCAACAAACTGGTAAAACAGTACATTATTTGGCACTAAAGCAAAAAATGAAAAACATGTACAATTTACACTTTACTGATGAAGGACTTGGTTTGATGTTCAGTTATAAAGTTCCTTTGACTGGTAAACCATGTAACCACTAAACTGACCATTCATTGTTTTAATGATCGACCAATAAACCTACCCTCCCACCTTCAGTTTGAGAAGAGTATTAAACTCAGTTGTCAAGTCATACATTCAGTGTTGGTAGGAATGGACAGTTGACCAACACACAACAATACAGAGGCTTCCCGAAAAAAGAGCAAATTGGGCCGACAGTTGACAGATAAGAAAGTTCAAATCCTTCTCTCTTTTTAGTGGCAGGACCATAACATTAACAATTAACCCTAGCATTGCTAGAACCTAGATACAAACTGTTTTATGGTGGATGCAGGTTGCACTGTGAGACAGTTTGATGGGGTTCCCAAAAATAATACACAGAATGAGAGCTGTTCTGGGACTTACCGTAAATGGAAAAGTTATGGTTGGTAAAACAGACAGACAGCAGAAAACAAGTCAGTGTTTTTTGTAAAAGCTGGCTGGCTGGCTCACCTTGGTGTAAACTGATGAGGAGAAAAAAAGTTTTCTGAGGTGTTCAAGGATTAAGTCATTGAAACCTAAAAGAAGAATGACATGCATATACCCAAATGTTATGCTTGACCCAATGCAAAACCAGTAAAACAAGAGACTTTCATGCAATATAATAAAAGGCCCTCAGTCTTAAACTTCATGAGATATGGAAGGAAGGCAGCTGATCATAAGCAATCTGTTTATATCTACTCACGTTGAAATGGCCATAAGCTTAACTGAGCAATGAGTTTCAGTAACAGTGGTCTGAAGTCTTTTCCATTCCATGTAAACAGGTACTGCACCAAAAAGGCTTCCAAGGCAGGTATAGACTCCTTGGAAGGAATACATAGCACTACATGAGAATTAACCTTTTGATCAGATGATTACAGAGGAACCTGCAAAGCAATTTCCCTAGAACACTCAAATATTCTCTAAAGGGCTATTGTTTTAAAAAAGTCCTTCACAACACATTACACTTTTATCAGAAATCCTTAAACTTAATTATACACAACAATTTGACGCCACATTCTTGTACTCAGAATGTATACTTACCTGAATAAAACATGTAAAATTCTCCAGTTTCTGCAATAGTAACATGCTGCTTGCATCTGCATAAGCCTCTGATCCAGTAAAAAATTCTGAATGCAAAAGAAAACTCATGAACCTACAGGTTAACACTGACACAATAAAATTTTGCTATTCATAACAAAATCTGTTCTGACAATAACAAATTTGAACTTGCCTGGGAATTTAAAAAAAAGCCCATAAAAAGATTCTCACGAAGAGTTTTAATTGTAAGAGGTTTTGTAGGTTAATCAAAACACAATTTTTCATACAGGTCTGTATTTGCAACTGTATATTCAATGAAGTCAGTTCTTCATTTATATCTTAAGAATTAATCTGGTCCAACACTTGGTGAATAACTCTCCTTAACATTATGGCTATTGTCTCTCGTGTGGTCAACATACATGACAAGGCATTTTGTTGTGGGTTCCTTAACCCTCCTGAGAGAGACTTATAGACTTTACTCTGGCTAATGCCAGACAATTTTACTTGCCAATTGTGGGCACATATAAGGTGCGAATGGGTTATTATCCCTCAAAAATCAATTTTTACGAGAAAGAAGTCTTATAATTTTAAGATGAAAATAACGTTATTATAAAGCCAAACCTAGTAAAAGGATTGAAGATGTGCTGAGCAATAATAATTTTGTGATATTATTATTCGTAGTATATATACTAAAACAGTGAGATCATAATATAGCACAAAAAGATGATTTTAACTCATTTATTCCTGAAACGATTGCAATATATTCGGTTGCTCAGAGGTGAGTAGCAAAGGATATTCAGAGTGTGAGTAGCCAATCAGAGCGTACCTTCAATGCTATTCACTGTTTTAGTATAATTATGCTCAGTGTAGGTGGCTAGTGGCGGATATTTACCTCGCTGCTTCACACCTTGGTAAATAGCCACCACTAGCCACCTGCACTTCAGTGAATAGCTGTTAATTATTACCTTCACACAAAGAATGATTGAGCCAGAAGTTTAATCTCTGAAGCACAACAAACTCTGGGTTACAGGACAATGCATGTTGTAAGAGAGGAGAGTTGAGGACACAAGCAACCTGACTTGGAAACTGAAGAAAACAAAAGAGAATCAGTGTGGTGAAACCAAGAAATTCATTCTTGTTTTTTTTTTTGGCATGATTTCATTATGGTGGAAGAATAACATCTTACTAATGGCAAGCCTAGTGGCAACTGTGTGCCGGTACATGGCTCAATTGGTTGTGGGTTCTGATCGACCCAGAGATTTTGTCACTTTCTATTGAACAGATAGAATTTTAAGAGTGTTAAAATAACATACGATGAGTCAGACCCTTCACGTTACCTACAATAATAGTAGTACATTAGCTTTTTTAACCTTGCTAGTATCAAGCAAACCAGAAAGTATTTTGTATTCAAAACTAAAGAAATACAGTTACTTAGTCGAATTGTAAATGTTACGATTGGTAATGCTTCTGCATGTTTTCTTTACGGGTTGTGCAAAAACATCTTGATAAAGGGCTATAAGTTCTCAATGCAGCTTCAAGAGCATGGGGATGATCATACACTGTATAACGCCCAGTAATATAATCCAGCTCTATTGCAGTTTCCTGTCTCGTGGCAACAGATTCGACTGAGAACTTTAATACTGACCTTTAACAGCTGTTCCTGACAATCTCTTTTATAGGACTTCAAGCATCTTCAGAGTAGCCTTTTATGCTTAGTTATGTTTGCTATCATTCATTTTCATCATTTTTATTTAATTGTGTAAAGAGTGCTGAGATCTTTTTGGATAAGCACTGCATAGGCTACAAGCTGGGGTTTTGCTAAAAGCAGGCCCGCAGCCCAGCGGCCCGCCACGGCCCAGCGGCCCGCGGCCCACGGCGGCCCGGCGGTACGGAGGCCCGGTAGCCCACTCCTCCTTTTCCACTGTTTTTTTGTCTAGCGGTAAATCCACGCGCATGCACAGATCTGCATCGGGTTTGGGCGTGCAAAATGGACGACGGTAGACGACGGTGAGTTTAAATTCGTTTACCATTTTAATCATTTGAATCCTTGTTTCTGTTTGTTGTTGTAAACAGACGAACACATCAGAGAATGACAACATTTTTCACTCAGCAACATGCAACTAAAGAAAGGATTGAAATGATTATTAAATGGTAAACGAATTCAAACTCACCGTCTTTCATTTTTCGTGCCCAAACCCGATGCAAATCTGAGCATGCGCGCGGATTTACCGCTAGACAACAAAATTGTGTGGGCCTCTGGGCCACCGAGCCGTGGGCCGCGGGCCGCTGGGCCTTCAGGCCGCCGGGCTGCTGGGCCGTGGGCCGCGGGCCTGCTTTTAGCAAAACCCTACAAGCTGACTCCTTTCACTTCTACATACCTCAACAATGTCAATACTGTTGAGAAGATCTTTGAAAGAAGAAGGCTGCTCACTAGAAATCTTCTTTTCTGGCAATACAGTGGTATATATTTCAGGAATGCTGACCCTGTGACAGAACTTCCTTTTCTTGGGTAACTGCAAGTAGAGCACCACACTAATACAACAATCTCATGGTGGAAAAATGTCTATACTTTCAAAAGAAAATTCTCAAGGCAGACAAATACAACCATTCTTGATCCCTTCTTAATGGACTAATATGTATTGTAAATTTCGTATTGTGCATTATGTACATACAGTTATTCATGACTTGTTATCCTGTGTATATAAGAAGATTAATCATGTGGTTCATGATAGGATCAGTGTATAGGTGGTTTTCACCTGACGTCACAGCAGCCATGTTGGTGCACAGAACAATAGAGAAAAAAGTCTTTTGGGAATTTGATTCTATTATAATGAAAAACATGAGCCATAATTTGCTATTGTTTTGTGCACCAACATGGCCATCTCATCACGTGATTGAAAACCATCTATTAGTGTACTTACTGGAGACTTGCATGTTACTCCCACTGAAAGGAGGAAGCTGTCCAGCAAAATTGGTGCATTGTATCTAGTCTAAAAATGATAAAGACTTACCCATAAGCTAATTAATACAAGAATGTTTGACAAACCAGGAGTCACTGCATCAGCAGGGTAAAAATTTTTTTTAATAAAGCAAAGAATGAGAAGAGATTTTAAACTACTTTTGTTATCTGTAGAATGACAGATTATAAGCCGTACAAAAGACTGCAATGTAAGATATTATTTTCCACCTTTGTGGGGATAATTTATTGATTGGAGCTAATTACTTAGCTACACAGACCCTGGAGTATCCCAATATTTTCATCTCCGTCAATAATATTATTTGTAAATTATTACCTGGACTTTCTTGATTGCCTCTCTCCAAGACATGTCTGATTCCTTAAACCACAGTTTCTAAGAAAGAGTGGCCAGTAGATTGGTAAATGAACTGAGTGGTTTTCGTGAAGTTAGTAACAAAGAACTGTAATGATCGATACAATGGTTCAAGCTTTTGGAAAGATAACCTTTAGGTTGAAACATCAGATGAGGTTTTAAGATTAGGACTGTTCAATGTTTAAATTATACTTAACAGTGATCCCTCTAGCAACTGATTGCTTGGAGATGTGATACATGTAATAATCAAGTAATGGTGACAATCTACAATGTATAATCACCATATTCAAAGGTTACATTATGGTCAGCTGCTTGGGGCAAATAACTGAACTCACCATGACTTTTCACAGACTGTTTTCTTTTAAAAACCAGACATTAATAAAATTCCCTGGTCGTAAAACCTTAATGATACCTACCTTGTGAAGAACTTACATGAAACTCCTAGAAATTTTGAGAATTTTTAAAGAACTGTTGTTAAGAATTTCTAGGGCCATAACTTCATAAATAATCCACAAATGCATACCTTATTTGAAGATGATGATGCCAAACTTACAAGATTTGGACAGTGTATCTTGTAGATGGAAAGTAAGCCAACCAAGTGTGGTTTGATTCCCTGAGCATATAAAGAGTTCAATTGAGCATGTTATAGGCAATGGGAGAGAAACAGATGGCAAAGAATTTTGTCAAAACTGAGGTAAGGAAAAGGAGAAAGGAATTCTCTGAATGAACAATGACAAAAGACACTTAAGACATTGGTAAACCAATTCAGGAGGGGCGCAGAAGAGACAAAGGTTAAACCATCAAAGGCAATGGTCCAGAGATCAACAGTAAAGCCAACCAACAATAAACAACATTCAAAGATTTGGAAATTAAATGTAGTGAAGTTATTTTCAATGGAAAATATATTTGAAAGAGATATTAGGACTGACTGTGATCAACAACCTCAACAATAATGCTTTGTCATTGGTTACAGTCTATAGCACACTGTTGAATACCCAGGAATACATACAGTCTCAAAATGCTATCAACTTTTCAACTGCAGCAGCTCTTGATATTTCGGATACATCATTGAGAGATGGATTTGTGCACACACGTATAATTAATTCCTAACATTGTAGAGAAAGGGTGGCCAAGTGCGGCCAAGTTACAGCCTCAACTTGATTCAACCTTTGTGATAGAAGAGCTAATAAGTTTAAATGTGTTTAAACCAATTCAAGATCGATCAATTCAATTGCGGTGGCAGATGGTTTCAGCAACACTGAATAGATGTTGAAGTAAATGAGTTAGTAGGTTGTCTGGCCTTTAGACTCACCATTCGGCTTTGGAGATCTAAAAGCTTTTTAATCCTGAAGTGCTGCACTATAAATTAATAAAATTTTAATTTAGAATGGATCATTATTTTAACTTCTCTAAATATTTTTTTTAATGAACATGAATCTCTGTGGTGCAAACTACAGCTGGCGGCAGGTCATCACATGTTGCAAGTAAATGGCTACTGATGCTTGCATTTATCTCAAAGAAGACAATCAGTGACCAGGTAAACACTTTCATCAGAGAAGAAAATCACATCATTATCCTGGTAGTTATCATCTTGAAAAGTAACATTTTGTTAAGACAGGAAACCAGTACTTGTATAAGTGTTAACTCCAAGAGTCAATAAATGTATAGGAACAACTGTAATTATTATTATTACTCACCATCCTCTTTTCTGGTCAGATAATAAAGGAGATGACAGATATGGGGACACTAAAGAGGAAAGAAAACAATATCGTAATTACTATTTCAATGCAATGTTTTTTACGTTAAGAATAGGTCAAGTCATTTAACAGGACAGGACAGGAGGATTGGATGATTGGTTGAGATCTTCATTTTCCATCAAATGGAATAGTTAAACAGTTATTTTAGTTAGGGTTAGGGTTAAATTTCTCAAATTACTGATCACTAGTTTTTTTATTTATTAAAAGGTTATTCCAATCCAGAAAGACCATGCTTACAGTATAATAAGGAGCACATTCACCTGAATATATCCAGACAAACTGTTGAGAGTTAATATCCAAAATTATTATTATTTATTATTATTATTATTATTATTATTAATTTTAAAATCTCTGAAGGTTTGTGAGTACAGAAACCATCTTGCGCTTTATTTTATGTTAAAACTAAAACAAAATTACATTTTACTATATACTCCTTTGTTTGAAAAACTGTCCCATAAGGCCACTTGGGTAAGGTGCCTGAGATGAAGCAAGTTGTAGAAAGAGATTTAAAGAGTAAAATACTAAAAATCAAAATTTCTTTATTAAATTTCTTTCTTTAACTTACCAACATATTACTTTCCAAGAAAAGAAAAAATACTCCATACAAAGAATGCAAATCTTTCAGGTCATCGATTAGGTTAAATATTATTAATATCCATCGAACCAACAAAACCTGGAAAGACAGATGTGAAAAAGAAAGAAGTAACTAAGGATAATAATAATGTAGAAGTAAAAATACAGATTGGACTGTCACCATCATCCAAACCTTTTTGCCATCCTTATTCATCTTTTCCACATTTGTCCACTAATCTCTGTTGTTAATTTGCTGGGTTTGGCCCAAATCAACTAACATCAACAGGGAATTAATAACTGACATAAAAAACGAGTTTAAGTCACCTTCAACAAGGTTGAAGGACTCCACCATCTTGCAGTTTGAACCCAAAGGAGAGAACCTCGTGCTGTATTGCCCTTAAAGTTCAATTTCATTGTGCTTGTTAATTCACAAAATTTTGAGAACCTTTGACCCATTGACTCCTGGGACTGAGACTAACGTCAGACAATTTTACTTATCAACTGGGCACGTGCAAGGGTGCCTGGGGAGTCAATGGGTTAATAACATTTCTGTATTTAGGCAACATGGCAAGTAGTCCATTTCCCAATTTACTTTGAGCCTCGTTTTGAAAGTCTAAATGCAAAGCCTTTGTCACTTCAAATTCACTTCAAAACTTGATTGAAAATGAGCCTGAGGTGAATATGGAAATGGCTTATTATCATTGAAACAACAATTTTGTCGATACATGTACCTTCATATTAAGAGACAATTTGTTGGTGCACATCCTGGAAGCCACTTTGACAACAGCTGATGAAGGAACTAACCCCTGAGGAATGAGGCACTTTACAAGTCTAGATGATACACTATCAGCTAAAAAAAAGGAAGTAATTTACAAAGTCTTAAGGAAAGGAAAGGAAAGGAAAGGAAAGGAAAGGAAAGGAACTTTTTTATTGTCTAGTTGTTCGTAAGCGCTGGAGCACTAATTGGGGACACTGTAAACTGAAATTAATGATGACAGCAAATCAAGTCAAATGTTGGTTTTTGAGGAGAGGGGAAACTGGAGTACCCGAAGAAAACCTCTCGGTGCAGAGTAGAGAACCAACAAACTCAACCCACATGATGCCGAGTCAGGGAATCGAACTCAGGCCACATTGGTGGGAGGCGATTGCTCTCACCACTGCGCCATCCCTGCACCCCTAAACAAATCAATCATTACCTTCCTTAAATATTATGAGGCACCCCTCTGGTACTCAGGACTGTTCAGTTTAAATATCATCAACAAAACTATCAAACTCCTATGTAGTTAATTTAAGCTTAATTTAAATTATTGCCTTGGGGTTATCTAACATCATCTAGGTCCACTCAAAAACTATGTCCCCTTTAACCCCCAATAGTGCCACTTATAGATTTTACTCTGTCTAACGCCAGGCGAGTTTACTTGTCAATGGTGGCCCCCTCTGGGCTTACAGGGTTAGTAAGATATCTTGTAAGTTAGAAATGCACTTTTATTAACTTAAAACGTTATTAACATTAGGTTTTTTTTTTAGTTTTTGCACAAATTCTTTGTTGGGCCAATGATCCAACAATTTTAGGATTCATCTAACGACTTTCCCATAGTAACAACACTATAGATAATGAATTCTAACCATATTTTGCACTGGTAACGAGCTTGACCAAATTCTCCACTTGATCGTGCTGTAATCCGTTGTTATGAGCTACGTCTTCAATCATTTCAACTGCAAGTGCAGTTTCCACCTTGATCCGAGCTTTTGGACCAGATAAATCTGCAGACATAAGCGTATCACAAATTGATCCTATGAGAACCAATACCAACAAGGTGATCAGACATTTGACCTTTATACCTTGTTTCAGCAAAAAATCAAGGGATTCGTCCAATTTGACAGAGCTTGATGAATCATTGGTCATGACCATTTCCCAATGTAAGGTTAAAAACAGCTGATTAGTTCATTGTAGCAAGCTGACAACAGCTGATATATATTTTTAAGGTACTTTTCAGAGGAACTATCCTTTGTTTTTCCACGCTTTTCAGTCGCGCCAAAATTCGAACGGGGAAATATTATCCCAGAAGTCTTAGCAAGTCTCCCATTATTATTGAATTCTGGGTATATGTAAACATGGCGGTTGGTCGGATGATACGAGGTTTCTTAGAAACTTACACTGTACAGCAAGAATGTCATTTGAACCTCAATATGAGCTTTTCTTAAGCTTCTTACATCATCGTCGTTTATCAATTCGTGCATTTAATGAGAAAAATCTTAATATCAAGGAAAGGCGATGCGAAGAAGTGTGAGAATGTATCGATTTATCCTTGGAGTGTTTTTAACTGTCTGCATGGGAAAGCCTCAGAAGGTTTTCCCTAACAAGCATAACTTAGCTATTGTTATTAAAAATGATTTAAGTCGTTGGAATGGTCAGACGTGCCAGTCCATAAGCCATCTCTTTAAGGTGAAGGAACGTGTGGTGAACAAGTTAACAAATTTACTGCAAGTCAAAGGCAGACAACAAAAGCTAACCAAAGATCAGGTGAAAACTATTACTATATTTAGAAATGAGCTGAATGTGACTGAACGAGCAGTTTTTGATTCCCTTAATGGCTTGCGTAAGTTACTACAAGAAGATTACAAGTCTGTTGTGAATATGAAAGAGGCGATAAAGCAAAGACTTGAATCATTAAAACTACTTGCTCTGCAACAGGAAGACCAATTTAATGCTATATCAGAGGCAGTGAAAGCCTTTGTGTCTGCAAATAAGCATCTAGACTTGCAGAACAATGGTACACGCATTGAAAAAATTATTGGAGGTGTATTGGATGAAATTTCGTTTGCTGCTGATAAACTTGAAGATGAACTTGATGAAAAAAAATTTGAGAAAACACGGAATGTTAAAGGAGCATCAATTGAAGCGGTTGTGCGCTTGAATGAAGACGAGGAAGTTGGCAACAGTGATAATGATAACAACACTGTGGTGGATAAAGAGACCATTGAAGAAAATGAAATGAGTATACTTGTTGATTCTCAAAACAACCAGTTTGTGTTGGCAAAATCCAAGGATGCGACAGTCCCACATGAAGATGTCCATTTCATCAAGGATATCATATTCATTTTACTTTTGTCCTTTTTGGGATCATGCATATGTTTTGCACTTCATTTACCAACAATGTTTGCCTTTGTTGTTAGCGGTATGGTTTTGGGACCATCTGGTGTAAATATTATTAAGGTAAGATTAAGTTTACAGTAACTTCTCACACACTGCTGGGAGCCATGCCAAGCTGAACCACACAGCCTGACCTTTATTAACATAACAACATAATTGTCTTACATTGACGCAAAAAAGTGGCTAGAGAATAAGTTCATCTCAACTGAACGCATTCTACAAGTACTACACAGGTTGGTGGGCAGGACATGTCAGGTAATGGCAGATGGCAAAACAAAAACTGAAACCGTGCGCTAGCCATATGGGCTGAAACCCCCCACACACCTGTACCTAGACTCCCAGCCGTGTGTGAGAAAAACGTTTTCCACTTCTTTCGTTCCTCAGCCAGGGGAAAACCTCACTTCTCACACTCCGCTGGGAGCCGTGCCAGGCTGAATCACACAAATATACAATGCAAAGAGCACAGAATAGAGGAAAAATCAACTCATAACATACTTTCTACACGCACAAAAAACTATTTCGAAGGCAAAAGTGGACATGTAATGATCAATAATATTGAGTTAGTTTCTTGACTGGTCTAGTAACTAAGCATGAAAAAACAAATGGTTGGCATAAACAACAGGGAATCAAAGGCAATGTCAAATGTAGAAGTGCGTCTAAGGACTCATTATTTATGTAAATTATAATGCCAAAGTCCATCCTAAATTGACTTTGTAACAAGTAGAAGCGAGTCTAAAGATTCCTTTACGTAATTGTTCCGAGCCTTCTCACTTCTTCAACCTCCATATCTCTGGAAGAGTCGTCTGGCACACCAAGGACTGCTGCCGCAGTAGCTCCTCCTGAACGCAGGCTATGGATTCCAAACATAGTAGGATCCAGACCTTCCTTGCCAAGCTCCTTCTTGATCAGCTCCTTTGCCTGACTGTAAGACATAGCCTCTTTCTGCAGACGAACTCGGACCTCTCTTGGTATGCAACATAGTTCGAAATAACAGAGAGCCTTTGGAATGGTTTGCAATTCTCAAGAATTTCTCAATGATTTTGACTGGGCAAGAGGGTGTATTGCAACGGGCTACAAAAACCCTTGATTGTTCGCGGAACTGATCATTCTTCCGTTTTTCCAGAAAAATAGCTACATGGGAATCAGCAAAATAAAAACTGTCTACTGACAAATGGTGCAAGTCATCCCATCGAAGAAAAACAAGGAAACCCAGGGAAAACAAGGCTGCCAGCTGGTGACTGATCACCTTCCACACCAGAACAGAAGACAATGGCTCCTTATGTTCATCTGGTCTGGTAAGAATTTGCCTGGCAGCATCAACTACTTGCTTCACTACTGGATACTCGCTGAGCTCCTGATAGCCACTCTTTTTATGAACCCAACTCACACCATACTCTGCAGAATTCACTGAAGACACTGACCGCATCTGCTGAATGAGAGATACAACATACAGCACGAAGACCACAAAATCTGCCGGCAAAAAAGCAGCATCGTGACAACAGGCCCATGATTTATAAGCTCGCAGATAAGTTGCAACTGTTGTAGCAGCGCGATCATGAACCTATACAGCTGGTAACGCCTTTGCTGGCTGTTGCAGTTCCAGATGGTCAAAACAATCTGCATGAAATTCAGCTGGGAAGATGACCTCCTCCACCATGGGTTGTACAACTGCAACACAATGATAAATGCCATAAGAGCAGGGACAAATCCAGTAAGCACATATACCATAAAAGAGAAGATCCACATGCATGTACACACACTAAAACTTGGGTCCATAACAGAAACATTAAGGAAACCATAACAGCTTGGAGCCATAACCGTCTTCAGGAGCCATAACAGCTGGGTAAAAACAAACAGGTGCCCATAATAAGCTTGTAACTCAAACAATAGCAAACATGATGACGTTCATGGCACATGGAAATAGCGAGGTTATTATCTTTGTAACAGTAATTATTAGTTACCGTAACAAGTCAAATTTGAAGAACCAGTTACCTAGTTGGAAGAAATCAGCTGCTGTATGTATGTCTTTGTACTTGAATTTACATGAGCGGAGATGTTGATTGACATAACGTAAATCCACAATATGCCTAAATTTCCCTGAACTGTGAAAAAACTTCACCTCAGGTAATTCAACAGACTGCAAACAATAACCTTCACGAATAACTCTCAGCAACCAATTACTTGCACCGATATTCTGCCAGATAGCAATTTTCTCTCGCAATCAACCTTTGACAACAACACAACTATGTTTCACGCCAACAAATAAATCCTCTCTGATTATATCATAAGAGGAGTCACTTACAGAACCATCGTGCAGCAGAGAACAGTGTCTGCTCTGGACATCAGGAATTCACTGGCGTGTTTGTTGATAGGTTCCTGTGGACTGTCCAACAGCTCTAAGCGGCCATGCAATATTCCATTTATTATGTAAACACCAATGAAATACTAAATCTTTTCTCGAAAGGCACAATTTTTTTTCCTTTGGGGAGTAGGGTACAGCTACACATAGGCTAATGTAACCATAGCATCAGTGATCTTTTCACATGTGAAGATAACATGTTTGCGTAAAAACTCACATGGTATTTCATTGGTGTTTGTATAATAAATAGAGGATATTACATGTTCGGGGGGGATACAAATTTTATCTTTGAGCGCTGAAAGTATCTCTCACGAGTGAAGCAAACAAGTGAGAGATACTTTCAGCACAAGAAGATAAAATTGGTATACCCAAGCGGCCATGTAATGCTCTGTTTATTATATAGATATTGGTGAAATGTCTGGATTTAAAACAACTTGTTTTACTCAAACTACACATGGATACAAACTTTGTCTGTTAGTGCTAATAATATCTCTCACAAGTGAGCACAGCAGATGAGTGTGAGTGAGTGAGAGATGCTATCAACACCAGAGGATAACATTCGTATCCCCAAGTGGCTATGTAATTTATTACCAATATATAGATAATGATGAAATGTCCATGTCTTAGTATCTCATCAGTGTCTTTAATAGAAATAATAAAAGAAGAGGAACATCAAAATAAACCACATTCGGAAAATCTTCAGGCAAAAAAAAAAAATTGAAACAGTGGGATACCACAGTTGTTTTCACAAATACAGTAACTGCGCTTTCTTGCAAATTATGTGTTGCTGTTCGCTACTTCACAAGTTTATTAATTTTCATGTTGCTGCTTTCATAGACAGTTGTCCAGGTGGAGACCTTGGGGGAATTTGGAGTGTTCTTTATCCTTTTTTCTGTTGGCTTGGAGTTCTCACCCGACCGAATAAAAAAGGTAATACTGTTTTAAATCATGTGTATTTTATATGAGAGTTCATGTTCTGGTTATATAATTTATTCAGTTCCTGAAAATAGGAAACAATGGCAATCCATTGAACGTGCCTTTGTACCAGCTGCTAAAAATTTTAATACAATGTATTGTAAGCAGCACCTTTTGTTTGGGGTTACTGAATCATGCAAGGTGCCAGCTTTGTTTCACCCTTATCTTTCAAAGGCAGTTGTAACGTTGGTTTTGTTTTTCTCTTTGTAGGTATGGAAAGTTGCTGTTGGTGGAAGTTCACTGATTATGGTTCTCATGATTGCTTTTGGCATATTGTGGGGGATGTTTTTTGGAATATTGCCGCGCCAGAGTGCATTTGTGGCAGCTTGTCTGTCACTTTCAAGTACACCTCTTGTAGCCAAATTTGTGGAAAGCAAAAATAGGGATTGCCCTTCCAAAGGTAATTTTCTCTAAAGAATGGTAACCTACAGATAATAATATTATGGTTGCAGAGCAGTTATTGGCAGTGTGACAAAGGCTGGAATGTTTATTACATGTATATTGGTCATAATATGACCTACAGTCTTTGACAAAATTCCTTGGAACAGTACACAACTATACAGATCTGAAGCTTTCGCAGCTTACTCCCACCTCACACTGTTGTGTAAACGAGATTTTCTGAGCCCATTTACCAAAACAACATTGTGGGAGGACAAGGTATTGTAAAGTGTTTCAACAATTTTGTCAAGACTGTATTTTTGAGGAATTTCACTTATGAAGAGGATTGGCAGGAAAAATGCTACATTTCAGGAGAAGGAAACCCTTGATTTCTGGCGGCCTAGAGTGAGATGTTGTGCCATATTTGTGATGAATTTGGCAATAAATGGAAACATACATCATCCCAGGTTTGTTTGAATTTGGTTGGTTGTTTCTCATTCAAAAAAAAAGCCATTTCATAGAAGGCTGACTATAGCTGAGCAAGTTCTGCTTTGGAATGACCTTAACCAGGATGAATTTGCAGAGGCCGTTCAAGTTTTATTGCGTGAAGGAAAATATTGCAATATCTTGTTAATGGGAGTTGCTAGTTGTGGCTAGTTGTGTTTATAAATCCTTTAAACTCTGTTTTCGAACGTTTTGTAATCCTGGTACGACCATGGTCGCTTTGGTTGGTACTGTTAGTACTGACAGCGATGAAGTTTTTTTCTTAAATGTCGTTCGTTGGTTTCCCTAAATTAATGCATGGCACGATTGTTCACTTCTCTGGAAGGCCACAAAGTTCATTAACCTGCACTCAAGACATGTATCTCAAGGGATGTTGACTTTTCACCCAATTCTCCAATATTTTCATTGTTAGACACTTACTTTCTTATTAATTTGCCCTTTGCGCAACCAGTTTTGTTTCTTTGGTTGCCCATGGTTTTTTTCATTGCCCATTAAATCTCAAAGGAGGTGTAAAATGGGTTTGACAGACCAGCGCGACTCCTGCTGTGTGTCCATGGTATTGTATTACCTTCACAGTTTTGCTTTGACAAGCATACGTATCTTTAAGCGATTTACCTTTTCTGTAAGAGATCAAGGGAGATTCCTTTTAATGAATAACTCTCTGAGATTAGGCTGGTTTTGAATGAAATGCCATTTGTCCGATAGTATGTTCTTTAAGCCTTTCAAAGCTGGTTGAAATTGCGTGACAAAAGGTAGAATTTCTAATATCAAAGTACAACGTATTATAGCTTATTTGGCTGTGGGAAAAGTGCGTTTCATTATAATAAACATTCTTTTTGTGTGGAGAAAGATGTCGGCTGCAAACATGTTCCTTATTCCAATCTGTTTCAAGGTGTTTGCCAATATATTTGTAACAAAAAAATAAATGGCAGCAAAGAGATGTAACATTGTTATTTTTTTTATCGTGTTTGCAGTGACTATGTCATATTACTAGTCACTTTCATCGTTGCAAATCAGGTCGTTCCACAAAATGTTAGTTGAACAAAAATTCTTATCGCCCGATTGGGCAAGTCTTAGAGTTATTTTACTTGCCCACGGATATATTTCGCTTGCCCCCGGCAATTTCACAAGCATTAGTGTTGAACACTGATTTTGCACCAGCAAGGAAGAGTTCACCTTTGTTAGACCAGTGGGAAACTGAAATAACGCCCATTTGTTGGTCGAAAGTCTTTTCATTCATTTCATGCAGGGCAAATTCCTTGAAAAGAACAACAGTGTATTTCCCCATGTTCCTGTTTTATTTGGTCTTGATCTTCTGACAGAGTTTATTAACTTTCTGTCTCTCTGATCTATGATTTTATCCTGCTCAGATCTCTCTACATCTGGCTGAATGTGATCAAATTTGATCCTGACAATTGCTCCCCTCATTGATTTATAAGGTGTAATTCCGGTGGCTGGATGTGGTGTTGATCTTTATGCAGTCAGCATTTCATGTATTGTATTTCATCTTTCCAAACGGAGTTTCCCTTGCAGGTGTGCGATCTGTTCAGTTTTATTCAGTGTTTGCATAAATCTTTCAACGGCTCTGTTTACTCTTGAGTGGAGTGGTGTGATCTTATGGTGTTCAAATCCTTCCTGAAGAGCAAACATGTTCAAATTGAATTGAGTTCCATTGTTGGTCTCTATTTTCTTTGGTGTGCCATAGGTTGTAAATACATTCTGTCTTGAGGCAGTGTGGCCCAGTGGTTAGGGCGCTTGCCTTGAGATCCGGAGTTCACGGGTTCAAGACCTGCTCTGACCTCTCGTTGAATTTGATCCTGGTAGTCCCTGGTTCATCTTCTCAGCTGCACTTGTAAATAGCCAACTGGTTTGCCTCCGGCCAGTTGGGATTCTTAAGAGTTGTTGTTCTGTTGTGTCATTTTGTTGTGTTTCATTGGCCCTGAAAAGCCCCTATGGGGAACGGTCAATTAAGTATGTATTGTATTACTATTGTATTCTTCAGTTTCTCCTTGTTGACCTCGAAATTTGTCAATGGTACAAGTTCTGCCACAGGGTATCTGGTTCTTTTGTCTATCAACACAAGGTTGTAATGACCATCTGGATATGGGCCCCCAATGGGCCAAAGATACTGTATCCCAGGGGTGGCAGGGAATGTTTGTTGTCTTGATGGGTTCTTCTCTCTTCTCTTTTGTTGCTAACTGACACCTGTAACATTGGCTAGTGGATGTATCAATCATACTCTTCATCAGAGAAAACCAATATTTCTCTCTCAAGCTAAGAGTTGCTTAGTCTTTGTTCTTCTAAAGTGTACAAGCCTGACAACTTTTTTTTGCAGAATTGCTGGAAGTACTATAGATGCATTGTCCTCTGAAGATTAGTCCCTCTGCTATAGATAGTTCATTTTTCACTTGAAGGTAGAGTTCCAGGTCTTTGTCACTTTAGTATTTCTCCCAATCTCTCTTTGCAATCCTCTTTTGCTTGTCTCCTCGTGTTTTCGTCTTTCAGGGTTTCTTCTCTAATTTTATCATACAGCATGTTCCAAATGGAGGTCCATTTCACAATCTTCTCAGTGCTGTCACAGTCCTGTTTCAGGTAGCTGGTGTCTGGAGAGATACCAGTCTAAAGAATCGGCTTCATCTTTTCCTGGTTTGTATATCATAATCAAAATCTTGCATCTCGGTAACCCATTTTTCCATTCTCAGTGGAATCTTAACCTTCACTTTATTGAATATGAGTAACAGTGGCTTGTGTGCTGTGACAATGCAGAATTTTGCTGCCCCTAGCAGATAGACTTTTAGTCGCTCTTTTGCCCACTTGATGGCTAGTGCATCCTTTTCAGTCTGGCTGTACCTCTTTTCAGTTTCAGTACGGCTGATGAAGCATACTAGTTGGATGCCTTTGTCTGTCTTTTGGAGCAGAGCTGTTGATAGACCTTGGTCCAAGCTTGCCTCTGTGCGCCAGATTGTAGTTCTGGGTGGGTTGAAGGATGCCATCGTCTTATCGTCTGAAATGCTGTCTTGTGTCTTTCTGAATACCTTCTCCTCTTCATTTTTCATTTCATTTCATGTATTTATTCGCCATAAGGGGTACAAGAGAGAGAAGAAAAAAAAAAGTCTTACTGTTTACAATCTCATGGCGAGGAAGCCCAAAAGAAGCCAGCAGGCTTATAGAGAATGGGCTCCCTCAGATAAATAAATAGAACAGAATTTTAATTTTATGAGGAAAAATGGCAGAGCTACTGTAAAAATCTTATGATAAATTAGATAGTCATATTGATCATAATTAGGTTAAAAAACAGAAAAAAAAAAAAAAAAGAAAAAAAAAAGATATATACATATAAATATATTTTAATAAATATTTAAGATAAGAGGAATGCTTTCAGCTTACGGCAAAACGAAGCGGTACTTGTTGCATTACGAATTTCAGAACTCAGAGAATTAAAAAATTTAGGACCTTGGAAACTAACCCTCTTTAACCCATATGAATTTTGTTTCCTCCCGGGTAAGCTGGTAAAGTGGTGCTGCTATGACTGCATAGTTGCTGATATAGTTGTCCAGGTAGCCTACCATTCCAAGAAAATTGCAAACTGTTTCTTTGTCCTCTGGTTGTCTGCATTCCTTGATTGCTCTCAATTTGTCTGGTGACTGTTTGAATCCCTCTTTGGTGAAGACATGTCCAAAGAACTCTATCTGCTTTGTGGCGAACTGGCATTTCTCTCTGTTAAAAGTCACCCCATGATCTCTTACTTGCTGAAGGACGGTTTTCAATACTTCTTTGTGTTCTGCTTTTGTGTTCTGCTTTGGTTTCAAAATATGCCGTTTCTTCTTCAAAGTTGGCAAGCCATTCTTGCCAATTGCTGTGCTAAATTCTAAGGGATTATTTGGAATTTTGAATGCACTAGTACAGGGGGTACTATGGTAGATACTCAAATTTCTGCTGGGTCACTTGCGGTAGAAGTTCCTTGTGTTGACATAATTTTCCCTTAGCATGAGGTTGATGGGGTGATGTACTGTATGCTGTTTGCCATGATTTTCTTTCTCTCTTCTTGTCTCACTTGAATCTTCTTGAATGCTAGCTTTCCTTCTGTACTATTGGTTCTCTTTTATCTTCTTTGTGGTTTTTGCTTCTTGCCGCGTGTTATCCCATCCTTGTCACCAATGTAATAACCCAACCACAGTCACAACACCATCTTGTATAGAAGTGTATTTAACGTAAATAACATTGTGACACAAGAATAGGTAGGTATGCAACGCGTGGGAAAGCTTTGTTGATATTACACAAGTGTCTTAAGGTCTCGGTAAAGGAAAACGAGGTGTCCGCGGAAAAATGAAATTTTCATGCCGCTATTTTTTGTATACTTAGGGTCAAACTAATAGATTGAATTATTTAAATAAAGTTATTTTTTGGTATTTGATATTCCCTTTTAGTTTAGAAGCCTCAAACTCAGAATGACTGAGTGTGCTGCAGAAGCTCCTGCCCCTTCACTTTATTGCAAAATAACCGCACTTTGTTTTAATGTCACTTTGTCGCAGATGAATGCACTCCAATACCATGTGAGGAATTTTTGATCTGTTAGGAATTGAAGGAAATACACCAAAGTTGAAACTCTCATCTCATACCTGATTTGGGCCGAAAAAGTGCCACAAATTCAGTCTCTGAAGACAAACAAAAAATTCCTCACACGGTATTTGGGGTAGTCTAATCGTCCATTAGAACTTAGAATTTGGAAGCAATATCTTAAAACCTGTTGGGACAGGAGGTCCGAGAAGTTATAATTTTGGCGTCAAAATAGACCCCTAGAAAATAGAGCTTGAATATTTTGCATGCATTTCACAGTCTGCAGAATAACTCTGTCCCATACTTGAAGGCCAGTTATGCTGAGCCAATCAGCGCTCGGGCATGTGCTAAGGTAGCAGATCGCGTGTGAAGGCTGTCAATTGACACCCAATCATTTCACGTGTGACTGATGTGATATGTGAATCATTTCTCGAGCACAGATACCGGCGGCGAAAAAACGAAAAACTATTTTAAAATTAATTTTTCAGAATTTCAACATCAGAATTTTTAACAGTTGGGCAACAGGCTGAATGTACTTTATTTTCTGTTATAATTTGATGACATAACCAAGGTGCATGTTACCCTCAACGGAGAGAACAGTGTGGTGCGACAGAACAAAACTTCATAGTTCCAAGTAATAATAATTATTACTGTTTGTTGGATCTGAATACGTTACCAGCCAACAAATTAATTTATGGTGTCTTTATTTGTAAACAGAACACACCAATGGCAATGGGGACTACACCAGTTCTCTGTTAGGAATTCTTGTTATGCAAGATGTTCATTTAGGTCTGTTGGTTGCTCTTCTTCCTGGTCTTGCTGGGAGAAGGAATGTGGCACAGGCCAAAGGAAATAGCGCTAGTATGGTTCATGGTATTCTGAATGGACTTGACAGTGCAGCTTATTCAGGTATTTTGATCATTTTCTTTAATCAGAAGCACGTGACCTTGAAGCATGGAACTTACAACTCTTTTCCTTGGAACAAAGCTGGGGATTTTAGGACACCAATTTTATGCTCAAATATGGACAAACATAAGATTGAAGCTGCATTCGTAGGAAAATGCACAAGCGACTTTACATCCAATAAGGAAATTTCTAAACTCAAAAACCCCAGCTCTAAATGAGAGTTAAACGCTTCAAGGTCATCATGAGCTTCTGCTTTAATTTTACAATAATTAAAATAATGCCGATTACATGACTGTCTATTCTGTAAAACCGCTGCCTGATAATACATTTTATCCTGATTGTGGGTGTATGCCCACAGCAGAGTGATTGGAGCATTCTCTATTCAGCAATTTATGCCAGGCTCATTTACCAATTGTAAGTCTGTAAGATGAGTTTGTTTGGTCTTTGCCATTCTCTGAGACATTTTTTACAGGTAATCTAGTTTTTTCCTTTGCTATGATTACTTTGTTATTTTCTTTCATTGCATTTTCTTTGCTCCCAATCATGTTAATGAGCCGTAGCCCGACAATTCAATAGTAACACCTTCATTTTGGCAAAATCAAGTCTTTTAATGTATGATTTTGTAATAATCAAACCAAATAAATTTAATACTGGCCCAAGGATTGCTATAATCAAACAATAAAATAGGGAAAATGAAATTTTGAGGACTTTCAAAAAAATCACTCATGCTCACAAATCACCAAATGTCCAAGCAAGCTCAGGCAATATCTTACTTAATAATACTCAACAGAAATTACTCCATTGCTTTGTTTCCATAGCAACTACTGCACTTAATAAATGTATTTATGCATTGGTCACATTCTCGTCCCCAGATGCCGTGATTCTTTCAGTCACGAAAGAATAACGACCTCTGGCTGGTTCTGAACCAGGAAGTCCGCAAATCACAGGCTTTTGGCTCATCTGCGCAATCTCAGAAATTTGAAACCATTATTAGCTGTCAACAGTTAGCAAAATGGACCCCCACAGGGCCTGTGCGTATTTTTGGAACCGGCCAGAGGTTGTTATTCTTGGTGCTGACTGAAAGAATCACAACCTCATTCGCCATTGACCAATCAGAAATGCAATATTCAACTACTATTGAGTAATAAATTAAGTAACTCCTTGCTTTGGTCATGTCAAATACCTGCCGGCGTGTAGTGTCTTTATCAGTGTGGAATTAACATGCATGCTCTATCTTTTTTCTTCAGATGAGCTTACAAGCACTTTGTGGATGTTGTGTGAGATTGCACTATCTTTTGGTGGTCTGGTAGCAGTGTGTTTCTTGGTTTCTAAGCTTGTTGGACCACTTTTAAGGTAAATTTCACTGACTTGCCCTTCCATTGTGCATAGCAGTTGATAATATCAAGGGTTATAGCCAAAAACATCATCAATAGTCTTTGCACTTTTTTTTTTTTTTTTGTAATTTTAATTATATTTTCATTATCTGGTGGCAAATCAGAAAAATTGAAGAGTTTGTTTAGTCTCCAGAAGGTCTTCATTTCTACGTCTTGCATCATCTACTACCATGGAGAATGCTATGTTTTACACAATGCCTATTCAAGTTAGTGAGGTTCTGTTTGATTTTTTCCAGTTTATTAATTTGGTTTCTTCAGATTGCTCCAGGACACACAAAGCAAAGAGTTACTTCTTTTGGCAACGGTATCAACTGCTTTTTGTTTGCTAATGGTAAGTTACAAGGGTACCCCTAAAAGTATTACAAGTTGTAAAAATAATCCAACTGTGCCTAAAATTATTGTTTCTAAGAAGTGAACCCTGTTCCGTTGTTTAAACATTTTGTGTTTAAATTATTTTTTGATAGAAGACTTGTTTATGTACGGTATGGTTTATGTGACTGTGTTGTTAGTATTATTGTTACAGTAGCAAACGTATGTAGGAGAGCAATAAGAAATCAAGGGAAATTAGAAAGCAATATCTTTTCATGGGGAGGCGCGGTGGCCTCATGGTTAGTGCGCTCGACTCCGGATCGAGTGGTCCGGGTTCGGGGCCTGGCAGGGGACATTGTGTTGTGTTCTTGGGCAAGACACTTTACTCTCACGGTGCCTCTCTCCACCCAGGTGTATAAATGGGTACCGGCGTAATGCTGGGGGTAACCCTGCGAAGGACTAGCATCCCATCCAGGGGGGAGTACAAATACTCCTAGTCGCTTCATGCTACAGAAACCGGAGATAAGCGCCGGCCTGATGAGCCTTCTGGCTCGTAAGCGGAGACTTTACCTTTTTTTTATCTTTTCATTGCATGCTGTATTGGATTTGAAAATTTAATGTTTATAAACCTGTTCCGAAGTTCCTTGTTGTTTTGTCTGGGTCTTTATATTACAAAGTTAGAAATCAGTCTATTGAACATAAACATTGTGGCATCATCTTCTTTTTTCAAAAGAGGAAGTCTTTTAAATGTGAAAGACTTCGTCCTTATTGGACTCTGTGCTGTCTGCTACTGGTATGCCGACAACACTACTCAGCATTTACCACGTATGTTAGGGAAGACTTGGAAACACTGTTTCCAAGTCAGGCCTTTGCACATATCTAACACCTTGAGATCTTAGAAGCATGTTCCCATGATAATGTTGTTGCATCATTATCAATCACACCTCTTCACAGTTCTCTGTAAACATCAAAGTAGTGTTGTACATACATTCGGGAAAAGCAACTATCAAAGTTAAGGTCAAACACTTGAATTTAGCACTTCATTTAATTTTTTCATGAGGTTTGTTACAAATGTCCTTAATTCCTTTAATTATCATGGGAAATCCTTTACTATTCATTTAACAACACTCTATCTTTTATTCACTCTGAAGATAGCAGGCATATCTGCCAAAACATAATTATCTGTAGAACTGCTATTATTATCCAGACCGTAATTCAGAAATCATTCTGAGAACCTTGGGTTGCAACATGTTTTTCTTTTTTCTTTGCAGCTGTCAGAACATTTAGGGATATCTATGGAGCTTGGTTGTTTTATGGCCGGAGTGGTGATAAGTTCAAATGGAGAACATCTTGTTCATAAGGTATGTCGTCCACTTCAAGGTACTTCATAAACAATTTGTCCTTTTTTTCCTCCATCTATTGTTAAGCTGCATTGCCTTCTGTTTTATATTAAGCAGATACTTTTCCCTTGATCCCAGATGTACTTTGTTCCATTTGCTAATTTTGGAATTTCTAGTTCTTTTTAAGTTGGCTCAAGCAGTTTCAACAGTTTGAGAGGGAATGTCTTTGTTTATATTAGAAGGACAAACTCAACAACACTGTCTCGCGTAATGGCAATGTTATGGTACCAATTGAACCAACAATAATAATTTTGAACTAAATGGTAAATTAAATGAATCATATAATTATTGCTTAACAAGATGCACTAATTAATGTGACTTAATAGGTCACCATGGCAACAAAAGAGCCATCTTAAATGCCCTTTATTTCTTGACTGATATATTTTTTGTATGACTTGTGTCAAGTTTTTAGAGTAACCTAGTTTCTGTTCTGCTATTTCATCAGGTGAACGATCTTGTTGAACCTTTGCGAGATTTCTTCTCATGTTTGTTCTTTGCATCCATTGGTATGTTCACAAAAGGATTTGAGTTATTAGGAAAGCCAATTCAAAGTAAAACATTTTGAGTTAAGCCTGGTTTTCTCTAGCGACACAAGCACAAGCACAAGCATGAAAGTGCTTGTTTCACCATGAAAGCTCAAGGACAAGTACAAAGATCTTTTTTTTTTCTTTTTCCTTGCGCTTGGGCTTATGGTTGCGCTTGCTTGCGTCGTGTGAAAACAAATCGCAGCACAAGCACAAGGAAATTTTTTGCGTCTGGCCAATTAAAGCACTCGTTCCAGATTCTCTGTCTTAGCATTTGAACAAAATGGTGATTGCCGTGCTTGATTTTGATGCTTATGTTGACGTTGATTTTCACTAGCATATTTAAAGCTGCTTATGCTTGTGCCTGTGCTTGCATCGCTAGTGAAAACCAGGCTTTAATGTTTTGTTTTAGCAAACGATAGTGGCTTTTATTGGTGCATAAACCATGAAATCAATGCAAAGGGTTAAAAAGGAAGGTGACTGTGTGACTTGCAGGCACTTAAACAACAAATTTAAGAAAAGCCTCTCGAGGGACATTTTCAAGTTACTTTTGACGGATGAAGACTTTCGAAAGAATATTTACACCAGGCAGAAAAATATTATCTGTTCGAATCTCTTAAGGACGGTGCCTACTAATTCAAAGGTATTTTTGCCCTGATTTATGATTATGCAGGGAAAGGTAGATCTTCCGAAGAGTTATTGAAATCCAAAAAGAAAATTGGGGGTAACCACGCTTTTTTCAAAGATAATTGCAGATTGTACTAGGCTACATAGTAGCTGATGAACTATCAGAATTCTATTAAGGTTGCATGAAGAATTCACTAATTGGTCTGGCCACGATAATAATATAAAACAAAGCTCTTTTAAAGCACTTCCTAAAAGGGAAAGTGTCTGATCCAAATAAGGAGTACGATCCCATAAGGCCATACGGCAATCTAAGTACGTCGGCCATATTGAGCGCTACATAATAAAAAACAATAAGAGCAACCAAACAAATAAAGGAATAAACATGATTTAATGAACTGTTTCCAAGAAGATAACAGTGAATACATCATCACATGATTAACAAACGTCTGTGACATGAAACAGAAAAGTATCAGCGGCCATCTCCTGAATTGCCTGAAAGGGAAATCAGGACAGGAAGGTCTGGGTGAAGCAGTCTTCCTAGAGAGGAGGGAGAGGTATGAATTAGTGAATTCTTCGTGCAACCTTAATAGAATTCTGATTGTTCATCAGCTACTATGTCAAGGCTGCTGCCTAAGAAAATTTAAAGGGGCCCTCAGAGCTAAACGCTGAGAACTTAGGAGCCCAACATATGAAGTGAAAGGTGTTGCTGTGAAAAATTAAGGAGCCCAGAGCTATTCTTTGGGAGCCCCAGGCTACCGGGCTCCTGTTAGGCAACAGCCTTGTATGTAGCCTGGTACAATCTGCAATTCTATTGCAGGTTGCACTCCGAATTCACTAAATGGTCCATTTAAAGGATGCTCTCACCATTAAGGACTGCTTTGCCAAAAGAATTAGAATATTTGGGGCGGTAGTAGAAACGATTGAATGTTGTTTCCCTTGTCCAATCATCTGTTTGTAAGATGTCCTGGACAGAGACACCTCTGTCCCTGGCAGCTGAGCTGGCTGCTCCTCAAGTTGAATGAGCTTTGAAGGTGTCAACATCGCCTATTTCATTATGTCCTTCAACCACCTCCCAATGGTAGCTGAAGACACAGCTTTATGGGGGCTTGAATGGCTAAAAATATGGTTGGGGCCCATTTCCAACTACTCGCCAGGCTGAATTTCTTTCCACATAAGAATCCAGGCATGTTACAGGGCACAACGTTTTATTGTGTGGGAATGAAGGGAATAAGAACTCCATAGATTTAGTGGCAGTTCTAGTCTTTGTCAAGGCTGCCAACTGAAAAGGAACCCCTTCAGGGATACATTTCTTAAATCTGAGGTCAATAGCCCAAAGGTCAGATTGTCAAACCCTAACCCTAAAAGCATCGCACATTTCTTTGCAAGAACACTGACTGTGAGATCGCTATCTGAGGGAAGACCCTCCAGATACTTGGTGACTAAACCAACATCCCAAGTCCCAGAGTATTTGGGTTAAGGAGGGCGTAAGTTGAAGACCCCTTTCATAAACTTGCATACCAAAGGTTGTTGGCCTACTGGGCACCCCTCCACTTGAGGTATGGTAGAACTTATTGCAGATCTATAAGTATTCAGGGTTGAATACTGAAGACCTGCTTGAAAAAGGTCTCATAGAAAATCTACAACCTTTGCAATACTTGGCTGAATGGGATTAACTTGTTGTTTATCACACCAGCCCACCCACTTTGACCAGCATGACTTGTACTGATTCTGAGTTGAAGTTCTCCGGGCAGCGAGGACAATGTTTGAAGCCTGTCCTAATAAGCCTTTTGCAAGAAGGTCTTGCCTGATACCCTCCAACCGGCAAGCAAAAGGGTTTTGTTGGTCACCAGTGGGTGTTCCTGACCCAGTGGTCCTATTAAGAGATCTGCGGTCGTGGGAAGGAGAATGGGGGTGGCTACTACCAGTTGGAGGAGTTGGGCATACCATGGCTGTGTTGGCCAAACTGGACATACTAGAGTTATTGTTGCGGCCTCGTGGATTACTTTCGGTAGGCGTTTGGCTACCAAGTTGAATGGTGGGAAGGCATACCCTATCTCCCCTGCCCATGGTTGTATTAGGGCATCGATTGCCTCTGCCTATGGGTCGGATTTGTTACTGTAGAACCTGGGAAGCTGGTGATTGGTTCTGCTTGCAAAAAGGTCGATCGTACGTCAACCTAGATCCCGCATCATCATCTAAAAGGATTTTTGGTTCAGGTGCCAATCGGAAGAATCGGGTTTGGCGCGTGACTCCCTGTCTGCTATTGTGTTGAGGCGACCCGGAATGTGTTCGGCCCTCAGAGTGATTCGCCGTTGTAGATACCAACCCCAGAGGTGTCTTGCATAATGATCGAGGAGACAACTTTTGGCACCCCCCATTTTGTTGATATCGGCAATAGTTGTTGTATTGTCTATTTGAATCAATACATGGACATTTTGCAGTTCCTTGGTGAATGCTTTCACTGCCAATGATGCTGCTAGTAGCTCTTTGCAATTGATATGAAGACTGGATTCCTCCCTTGTTCATGTTCCCCTCGTGTCTACCCCATTGCACACTGCTCCCCACCCCGAACTGGAGGCATCCGATTGAATCATTAGATGCGGAAGGGAATTCCGAATGGGGCGTCCATTTGCAAGGTGAAGATTGTCTACTACCCACCACCTGAGGTCCTCTAGGGCATGAGGATCCAAAGGTATGCCTAAGTTGTTGACTACCTGGGGGGGGGGGGGGGGTGTTGCTGTTCTTCAAATGTTGGATCCCCCGATACTGAAGGGGGGCTTGAGGAACTGCAGTTTTGCAGGAAGTTAACTTTCCTATTATATGAGAGAGTTGACTTAGAGAGGCGACTTGACTGCTTACCAAGTGGCAACACTCTTTCCGAATAACAGCAACTTTCTCGTCTGGGAGGAGAAACCTCATGGTTGTGGAGTCCACGATGATTCCCAGGAACTGGATGATCTGTACAGGAACAAATATGGATTTCTCCATGTTGATCAGAAATCCTAAATTCTCTAGAATTGATTTCAGGGGTGAATTTCTGAGACCGCCTGTGAAGGGGGACCGAGAAATAAGCGTCCTTCAGGTCGAGTTTGCACATGAAATCCCCTGGTCTCAATAGGTCCGCAACTGCTTTTAAGTCTTCCCCGTTGAAGTAGCAGTATTCCACATAGTTGTTGAACCTGGAAAGGATCTTCTCCACAAGAAAAAGGTTGCTGTAGAATCCCGCCCAAGGATTGAAAGCAACTTCTATGATCGCCCCTTTTTGTAGGAGGCTTATTATTTCTTCCTGCACTAAGGAAGTCTGTGATGGAGACAGTCCAAGGGGGGAAGGGAGGTTGGTTTGCCGAGGATAGTTTAACAGTTCTATTTCGTAACCCTCTATGGTCTGTAGAACCCATGGGTCTTGTGTAATTATCTGCCAGTTCTGGGCAAAAAACTGCAACCTCCCTGCCACCTTTTGAGGGTGAAGTTCCCTTGGTGGGGCATGAAAATGGAAAATGATATCTACGCCGCTTACCTTGGAACCTGAGCAGGTTTGTTGGGGGCAGTTTGCATTGAAGTTTTGTTCCTGAAATTCTTGTAACGGGATTGATCTGGATAAACCCTTGCCGGTTCCTGTTTTCCCCGGAAGGGAGCCTTCCAAAAAGGCTGGTGCTCGTGGGAAGAAAGGTTCCTGGACGTGGTAAAGCCAGACGACGATTTGAATGAATTCGTTCTGGTCTGTTTGTATGGAGGTTTGGGTTTGTTGGGGATTGAGTTCTTTTTGGACTGGACTGCCTTAGATACCTTTTCTACAAGGTCGCCTACAAAGTTAAGCTCAGGCACTTTACTTTCCCCAAAAAGGTATGTCTGCATGGGATCAGATTGTTTTGCTAACTGAGTGACATCATTAATGTTGTAAACCCATCTCTTGCCTGCGTTTCTTGTTGACTGAAGCTATTCCATGACCCAATAGTCGAAGGCTCCTAAGAACAAGGTCTATTGCCGACCGCTCGGTTACAGAGCTAGGATCAGATTGAAGGTGCTGGAGTAAAATGCATAAGGGTCCAGCAGCATCCATGTAATTGCGCATGGTCAGCTGGAGGTTCTGCTCCCATCGCGACTGGCCAAGAGTTTCTTTTCCCCCAACCAAGACCAGCCAATTGTCAAGTTCTGGAACCACCAGCGCTGGTACATCCGGCTTGGGGAATTGCTTACAAATTTCCGAGTCAGGGCTTTTGTCTTCCAACGGAGTTCTGAAGTAAATATCAAGAATGTCCTTAAGTTGCTTACCACATGTCCACAAGGAGTACTTCGAGTTGGGAGAACCTGACAAGGGACTGAGGAACATCGGTTGAAACTGGTACTTTACCAGCGCCTGCAGATTCCTTTTTAGCGTCCCAAAGAGCTGACTGAAAGGGATCTGCACGATCCTCGACCGAATCGGACTGGTGGCAAGTCGTTCGTTTGGTAGAAAATTCACTGGGAGCGCAAACACTCAAGGCCACATTCGCGGGATTCTGCGAACGCCAGACTGGAAAGCCTCCCAACCTGAGACGAACAGAGCCCAAATCTTCCGGCTCTTTCGCTCCGGTGGGACTGTCGTTAGGCTCAAGAGATTCATGTCGAGAACCTTTTCGAGCCTTCTTTGGCGAGGATGATTCAGCATTATCAGGATTATCTCCACCATGAGATGAACTATGCCGTTTTCGTGCCAAATTTGGAGTCCCGTTGTCCGGGCTGTTTTCACGAACAGCTTCTTCCTGAACTGAACCCGTAGGTTCGTTGAGCGGACTAACGCTCTCAGGTTCTGAATATTCTGAACCTGACGTATCTTGGAAGACTTGGAAGACTCTCTCTATCCAAATGAGAGGTGAACGATAAAAACGGTCTTGCTGTCGCTTTACAAAGCGAAAATTTTTTTTATGTTTAAGGCGAATGGCTGGCCCCCCGGTGGGGTTAGTGCAATGGCCACCAGACATAACGACTAATCAGTCAACGACAAGCGAAATATGGCCGACGTGCTTAGATTGCCGTATGGCCTTATGGGATCGTACTTCTTATTTGGATCAGACACTTCCTTTTTAGGAAGTGCTTCAAAAGCGCTTTGTTTTATATTATTATCGTGGCCAGTCCAATTAGTGAATTCGGAGTGCAACCTGCAATAGAATTCATGAACAATATTTGAATAAAGCTCTAAAATACAAGGCAATGTATGGCGTTCTTTCTCACATGATTGAAGCTCGATTATCTGTAAAGAATGCATGGCTACCCCCCAATTTTCTTTTTGGATACCAAGAGACAAGGAAATCGCAATCAGTTAACCAAAACATATGTTCTATGGGGCTTAAATTTGACTTTGCCGAAAATCTCTCTTACCTTCTTAGACTGTTTTATTCTCCCGAACATAAATTTGACCTATACGGGAATCGGGAAACCAAAGCTTTTCGTTGCATGCTCCTCAAGATGAGAAAGAACTTATCAATGTCTTGAAGGAGGGAGACTCAAAACGGGAATCAGTGTTGAGGTCAGGAGGCAGTGCCGGCCTTTGGTTAGGGCGCTTGCCTTTGAGATAGAGGATCTTGGGTTCAAGACTCGTTCTGACCACTCGTTGAATTTGTTCCTGGTAGACCCCGGTTCAACTTCTCAGCTGCACTTGTAAATAGCCAAATGGTTTGCCTCTGGCCAGTTGGGATTCTTAAAGGGAACGTCCACTTCAACAAAAAAAAAAAAAACTTTAAATCACGAGAAATAACCGTTACAGTCAAGTCAGTCTAAAGTGTTTTCAAAGAAAGTGTTTGTATCCGAAATAAATAAGTTACAATGGCCTTTTTTTGTTTTCAAATTTCGCGGGCGCCGCCGTCTTGAATAATTGTGACGTGTTACTGTTGCCCCATTGTTATTAGACAAAAGCTCTTTGTGTCAGAACAATAGGGCAACAGTAACACGTCATAATTATTCAAGATGGCAGTGCCCGCGAAATTTGAAAATAAAAATAAGCGATTTTAAAATCTACTTTTCTTGATATAAACACTGTTTTAAAAACAAATTTAGAACAAATTTGTATGTAAACATAATATCCTTCGGTTTAAAGTTATTCTGTAGTAAGAGTGGAGGTTCCCTTTAACAGTTGTTGTTGAATGTTGTGTTCTGTCGTGATTGTGCTTCATTTTCATTGGCCCTGAAAAGCCCAAGTGGGGAGTGGTCAATTAAGTATGTATGTATGTAAAACAAAACCTTATCGATTGAAGGGTATGGCGTGACAGATTACAGCTGCACTTCTACACAAAATAATTCTTACCATTGTTTGACAGGTCTTCACGTATTTCCGACTTTTGTGTTGAATGAGTTCCCTCTTGTATTAACACTCACTCTTGGAGTCGTATCTATTAAGGTAATGTGGACACTCCTGTTTTGCGGCTAGTTGAAACTTAAAACTGACACGATTGCCTCGAGAAACCAACAAGATTATTATCATTTTTTTCTATTTTCACTTATTCTCCTCAGTTCCCAATAACTCTCGAAGTGAGTTGGTACACACTGCTGTTGGCTCATGAAAAGGAGTTAGAAATAAAAGAACGAGCTCACGTTTTGTCCTTATTTTTTATTTCAGTTTGTTGTCTCGGTGTTTGTCCTCCGCTTGTTTTTGCGTGAAACGCGAAATACAAAATATATAGTAGCTGCTGGTCTTGCTCAAGTGAGTGAATTTTCGTTTGTACTTGGCAGCAGATCAAGAAGATTTCATCTTATTTCTCGAGAGGTAAGTTTACCTTGACTACGTATTGAAATTTTACAACTAAATGGGATAAATATATCTCTGACTGCTTTGGATATAGCTTTGTCCGTATACTTTGC
>NC_090895.1:30588139-30593139 GCF_036669925.1 Montipora capricornis | reverse complement strand
TTTTGTTTCGATTTTGTTTGTAAAACAGTTTTTTTTTAAAATTTATTTTTGTCATGTTTTCCTCTTTTATCGTGGTAGTCCAGCTGCACAGTAAATATTTGCAAGGGAGGTAAATGCTTCGTTGTCTACCGTGCGGTTGAGGGACGAGTTATCGAAATACTGGGCTACCAAAAAAATGCTAGATAAACTTGACATTTGATGTTCTGTTGTAAAGATTCTCTTCATAAAGTACAAAACTGAAAGGTAGACGTAAAGATTCGGCACCCTGATAACTTCACTGAGAGATGAATAATGCAAATAAATAAAGGTAAAGTTGGTATCATGGAGTAGACCTGACCGCGCTCACAGAGTCTTCGAGGTGAGCTAGGGCCAAATGTGGCCACAAAGATACTGATTGGCTGCCTCGGTCACAGTATAGGACGTCATGTCTGTTGGTTGCTGGAAGAGTTATGGTGGTGGGTCGCCATTTTATCGTGACTTTGTGGGCTGTTTTGGGGTGAAATGTGAGCTTAGGCAGCTTTTTCTCCGCATTTTCAAAATGGAGATTGTTGGCCTATATCGTGGCTTCATTTCATCCCTTCTAATTCATTGATGGCTGAGGGACTCAACAATGATATGAGCGAACAACATCAACGCGAGCAAGCCAGCGTTCCACATGGCCAGGAGGCGGATCGCTCCCTTCAAGTACAGTTTGTTATTCCTGCTACAAACGTACAACATGCGTCTACAACTCAACCTAAACCAACTTCAAATATCTTAGCTCCGATTCCGGGCCATAAGAAAAAAAGTTCTTTTCAAATAACCAGTGTCATCGAGACTAAAGCCCGCAATCGTGGCGATAGCAATGGATATGATGGCGACTTGAACGAAAGCGATATAGTTGATGACGAACCTGAAGTCCAAGTTGAACTTGGGCCATTTTCAGATCCACATGGAACTGCAAATGGCAATGGTGGGTCTAGATTCAAAGTAGTTAAACTTCAACGAGATGAATCTTATGTACGTGGCCGATGGAAATGTCACGATTTTCCTGATGTGGAATCTACTCAGTCATCGTCCACAAGTGTATCTGCTTCAAGTTCGACTTGTGTGTCTACCCTTTCTTCTAAAGACAGCGTGGAGAAATCAGACTCTCATTCAAGTGCAAGGATAAATACTACGAGCAGTACTGTTGGAAATCACATAACAAGTGATACGGACTCGTCGTCATTAGATATTCCAACGCATGGTTCTTCAGTGAGATCGACAGCATCGCAATCAAATGAACAAAATTCTGTACAGAGTGAAATAAATGTGGTTTCAAAAAAGAAGGATTCAGAGCCGAAAATGAGTCTTGTTAGTGAACCCACAAAGCAGAGTGAATCTCCAGTGGCTAAACTACCTTCTGGTTTGGACAATTTAGATAGATTATCCCAAGAAGGAACCCAGTCAATCGCTGCGGCCGGGTAGGTTGTACATACATGTGTTGCTTCTAAATGATGAATTGTGATCTTTTCCTGTGACGTAAATCGTGCTAATGGTGATAATAAATGTGTTCTTTTAGTGGATTTTTGGAAAGAAAGAACGCCATTGATCACTGGAATTCAAATCACTCGAAACTGTATGTGGTCGCAATTTGCAACATCTCGTTTCGCTTCTTTGAGTCTTAAATTTCATGTTAGAAATTATTGACTCCCAGATTCTATAATTTATTGTATAATAACCCAAGTTATTCACAGATTTTGATTGGTTCTTGCCTATGATCTATTAGAGGACAGACGCACGATTGACGTCACCATCAGCTTTTATGCGAATAAAGTTTAATTCTTTATTATATAAAACAAATAGATTCCATGTTGCCGTGCGTCTGTTCAGTAATAGATCACAGAAGACGTCAAGATGTGGTAAGAACACCAGTGACACACTCGGCTATCGCCTCACTCGGCAATTGCCTTGTGTGCCACTTTTTTGTTCTTACCACATTTTGACGTCATCTGTAATCTAATACTGAACAGACACACGGCAACATGGAATCTATTTGTCAATTACCTGGATGCCACAGGCATACCACGTCATAAAACCAGTCGAGTTCCTCTTTGTTGTTTTTCTTCTTCTTTGTCACAAAAGTGCATACCCCACAAATACTGGACTAAGCTCTGATCGAGGAATCTAATTTTATGCCCCTCAGTATTTCCAAACTCCCTTATGGTAATCAGAACACCCACACTTTCCCCTGCTTTCTGGCATTCTGAAAGCGTGTTTAACCATTCTGCCACGGTGATGTAGTTCCCATTTTGCCATGAGAGCAAAGGTTTAGTTTGGAATCCTTTCCGCCTCACATCTGAAAGTATTCGATAAAGCGGACAGGTGATTTTTCTTTGAGACTGGCAAGCTTTAAAGGTAAGGAGAATTTTCTACGTTATTTCTAGCTTTTGCTTCGTTCTTCTGTGTTCCACTATGAACATTATAGCATAGAACAAATACTCCAATCAACCTTTTTCTTGCGAACCAGTTCGTTCAGTCGTCCCAAAACATTTTGTTAATCAAACAAATGTGTTCAATGGGCCATTGTGCCAAACATTTTGTGAATCGAACCAGTGTGTTCAAGCGGCCATTGTGCCAAGCATTTATCAATCAAACCAGTGTGTTCAGTTGGCCAATTGAGTAAACACTTGCTATTAGGAAGCACTGTTTGGGAATCCCACGCCATTCCTCTCTATGTAGAAATCAAATTAGTGGTAAAAACAAGGCGTGTCACGCAATCGCACGCTCTACTATGTTAAAGAAAAATATGAGACTGCTCGCAGTCTATTCTCAAGCACGGCAATAAACTTAAATTGTGGTTTGCTCAAGTACGCTCAGCATTTCTCAAAAGGTAACTCGTTTGCTGGAAAGGGGCCAGAAATTTGAGAAGAACAGATGTTTAAATTCAAAAAATGAACTGACATGCTTTTTTTGGAAATATGCACATCTTTCTTCGCTCTTTTAATACTTTCAAGCACATTTCCGGTACCCTCTTGCTTCAAAAACTTGCAGCTGTTTAAAAAAAATACAAGTCACTGCTCCCAGTTTCCACGCCAGCACACACTTTCAAACTGAAACTCCTAGTAATTAGGCCTGTTGAATGTATTTACATGCTTATGGTAAATCAGGACTTGAAATTGTGACCAATACAGTCGCATTTGCGGCCGAGTTTTTTCCATTGCGATTCAAATATCTGGAGGAGTCACCAATTTGCCACCAGCTTTCACCATTGAAATAAAAGGGTTAGTAGTTGGCATTTTGCCACAACTTTTGCTAAAAGAAATAAAGTAAAAAAAAATTATTTTGTTTCTTGTCATGAATTTTGTCTCAATTTGGAGAGCTTGAGCAAAATTGTAATTTGGCTGGACTGCGATCCACATGTGGTGCAGGCTCCTATTTTCCCTATGATTACAAATGATGCAATTAAATTTGTGACTATAACTTGCATCTTAATTTTCATATCTTGTTGGGATATGTAGAGCCCATGGTATGTTATGAAATTATAATTTACAACACAGTTTAACTAGTGTCCAGGCATCCCCCAAAAATGCATGGAAACTGCTTACAACCTTTCACCTTGTGAACAAAATGGCGTGCTTTCTTCAATGCACATGTACAGCAAAATAAGCATTTCAAAATAGTCAATCTCTTTGGCTTTTATGTTTGTGAGGATGGTAAGCAGCTGCTTTATCATAAATATCGGGCATTTCTTCTGTTTTATGTGGAAAATATCGTAATTATGCGGAGGTTGTAGATTTTAGGGAATTACGTGGATCCACATCACCATATCCTGTCAGATGCCATGTTATTTTCTTGAACAAATTGATTGAACAATCCATAAGATCAGAAGATCTATATTTGAAAGGATGATGAGAATAAGTCCCATGATCAATATTGCTTCTTCTTTATGTGTACTATCTTCCAGCCATATTTAGGGGTTTTAGGTTCCGTGAATTTGAGACAGTGGAATTTTCGTTATTACTCTAACATTCCACTTCAACATCAAGACACCTTTGTGTTATCATCTAATTAATTGATGCTTGCAAAAGAGATCTATATATTTGGATCTTCTTTGCATGTGAAAGAAAATCATTAGGATTATTTGCAAAAAGGTAAAAGTCTATATTAGGGGAACTTAAAAGTCATAATTTGATTTCACCCATTGACAAGTAAAATCGTCTGGCGTTAGACAGAGTAAAATACTAAGTCTGGCCGGTTTAAGTCTGTTTGGACGTCAAAGGGTTGAACAAAAATGATGAAAATTGTGTACATGTATACCTTCAACAGAGCAATACAAAATTAACGCATATTTACATAATTTCAATATTAATGTATTATGGAAGGGATATCAAGCCCCAAGTACATGTTTAAACATATATACATAATGCTTGGTTTGATCTTTATTTATTTGACTATGTATGGTTTCTTTTAAAAATTTCTTCTTTCAATTCTACAAAGACATTGCCTTGATGTGTAAAAACTGTATAGTGAAAACACTTCAGCATTCAACAAAGCGTTCTTATTTTTAGAGATGACTAGCACATCTGTTGACACCAGCTGTTCCTTCATGTTCATATTACCTTGTCATGCTTAGAATTTGAAAAAATTAAGTTCTGATAGAAATCTTTGCAAAATAATATTTGTGTGCCTGCTATTGAAATGGGGAAAGAACTCATTCATGAATGAGTTTGTCAACTTGAAAGTTGCAGTTTTATAGAGTAGTACAGAACCCCGTGACAACTCTTTATTGATAATGGAATTTTTCTATGAGAGTCAGTTCTCATTGTGAAGTCTTGTGTGGTAGTCATGAAGTATTTCTTTAAGTAATCGTACTTTTTTGGTACTGTATTTGTTTGCATTGTACAATGAAGATCACCATTGTTTATAACCTCAAAAGATCTATAGTCTTGTAGTAGGTACATGTATTTACATTTTGTTTTGTTTTTTTCAGCTTAGGTCCTGGAGAGGCAGAAATGCCCATTGTGAATAAAATTGCA
>NC_090895.1:30575639-30583139 GCF_036669925.1 Montipora capricornis | reverse complement strand
CATATCTAATGAATGACACTGCCCACGTATTTATTGCCTGGATCAAATTCCCCCATTTAATTTGGTCTGTGCAACTTTCTTGACGCGCCGTAGATATTCTTTCTTGATCTTTTCTTTCATCTGCCTGTGTAACATTACATCAGCTTCCAGTACTCCTAAGTACTTGTAACCTTCACCGTCTTTTAACGATCTTATGTTTGTGTCATCAGGTAGTGTGATGCCCTCTGACTGTGTTATCTTGCCTCTCTTTATTATCAGTACTGCGCACTTCTCAATTCCAAATTTCATCCCAATGTCGCTGCTGAATATTCTCACAGTCTGTATTAGCGAATCTAGTTGGTTCGAAGTTTTCGCATATAACTTCAAATCATCCATAAACAGGAGATGGTTGATTTTTATATTATTTCCGTAAGAGTATCCTGCTTCACACTTTCTGAGGATGAGGGTGAGAGGGATCATTGTTATCACGAACAGTAGTGGAGACAAGGAATCCCCTTGAAAGATACCTCTTTTTATGTCCACACTTCCAAGGCTCTGTCCATTTGATGTAAGTTCTGTCTTCCAACCATTCATAGAGTTGGCCAACAGGTTCTTAATATTTTGGGCTATGCCCACAAGGCCAAGGCATTCTAGAATCCATGGGTGGGGTATCATATCATAGGCCTTCTTATAATCGATCCATCCTAAGGCAAGATTCTTCTTCCTCGCTTTGCTCTCTTTTAAGATCATTTTATCAATGAACAGTTGGTCGTTGGTCCCTTGAGCCCCTTTCCTGCAGCCTTTTTGTTCATCAGGTAGAATATTTCCTGTGTCAAGGAATTCATACAGCTTGTCAGATATTATTCCAGTAAGCAGTTTCCACATTACTGGTAGACAGGTTATCGGGCGGTAGTTTCCTGCTGCTGCACCTTTTTCTGGGTCTTTCATGATGAGTATCGTTCTGCCTTTGGTCATCCAGTCAGGGACAATGCCAGTATCTAAACATGACTGAAGGTTGTTTGCAATACACGTATGAAGGGATGCGAAATTCTTCAACCAAAAACCCTGCACTAGGTCAGCCCTGGTGCTTTCCAGTTTGGTACTTTCTTCAGGAATTGCGTCACTGTCTCGACACTGATACATATATTGTCTTGCTGAAGGGGCTCTATCTCCTCCCTCAATCTCTGTAGCCACTCTGCTTCCTCCTCATATGTGGTTTCTTCTCCCCAAATGCCATCCCAATATTGCTTGGCCTCCTCAGGGTCAGGTGTCACCTGAGAACTGTTACCGTCGAGCTCTTCGTAGAATCTTCGTTGGTTCGTTTCGCACATTCTGTTTTGTACAAACTGCTTATTCCTGTTCTTATATCTCTGCAGCTTCTTAGACTTGGCAATAAGTCGTTGCTTGAGATCTTCAGGGACATGCTTGAGGCCATTCTTTGCAAGCTTATACTTTTGTTCTAGTCGCCACCTGTGGTGTTCTTTAACTGTTTTCCCTTGTAAGAGTGACTCCACTCTGCTTAGGTCAGCTCTCATGTCTTTGATTTTTGAGACTCCAGCCTTCGTTTCCACAAAGGCTCCCGCTTCTGGGACCTTTTCCTTGTTATTGTTATTGTTATTATTATTATTATTATTATTATTATTATTATTATTATTATTATTATTATTATTGTTATTATTATTATTATTGTTATTATTAAAAACGACTGGTTGCCCAGATTGTCCTACAAACAGTAATCGGGCGGCTATTAACCGTAGCCATTACCGCGAGACTAAACCATACGTGTTATCAAAAATTAAGAAATTACTAAAATGTATTCTAGCTCCTAAAACGTCCTAAACGTTGTATTCCTAAAAAATCTTGCTACGATATATTGTCCGATAATTCAATCTGTGAATAAGGCGACCTCCTAGTACGTTAAAACTTAACGAGCGGGCGATATGCAGAGAGCTTGTAAGTACAGATTTCTGCATCTTTGCTTCGACTGATCTATGTCTATCTTCACCTGTAGCTGATTGAGTGTGTTGTTGTGGTCTTGGGAGTATCCTCCGAGGAGCGTCACTTGGGTAGTCAATATCTTTGCTGCAATTACCAGCGGAGTGGACCATACTTGTTGGTTTTCTCCGTAGCCTTCTCTCTATTTTCTACTCACGGGCAGCTCATTTCCAACAGTTTGACCTCCTTTCTCACTTTGTAGATGATAGTCGCATCGATTCTGTTTGCCTTGACGTATGTGGTATCCGCATACCAGGGAAGTCCCAATATGCCACTGCCCGATCATATTCGTACTTCGGCTTTGGTTGAGCTTGGGAGTACCAAGGAGCTGTAGTCGAGGCGAGGTCCAAAGATCTTAGCATCTCAAAGAACAAGATTTTGAGAGCCTTATTGTGCCTCGCCAGGTACTGTGATTGAACAATTGCGCTGTAGCCCACACTTTCTAATGTCTTACCGCACAAACAAACAACGTTCGTCTACATTTCCCTAACCCTAAAACCTTGGTACACAATAACTGCAGGTACACGTCGTCGTCGTCTTCGTGTTGTAGGATCCTCCTCATGGTGCTTTGTAGTGGTATAAAAATTATGATATTACAGTAGAACCTCCCGTAAGCGGACACTCTCGGGACCAAGGGTACGTGTCCGCTTATGGGAGGTTGGAAGAAAAAGTGCAATAGAGGGCATTACCATAACAAGTCTTTTAGAGCTCTTTATTAAGACAACTTGTAATTCTGTTTCAAGGTGCAGACAGGCCAAACACGACTCTTATTGGTCAAGATAGGAAATTCAAAGAACTCAGAGCTTTGCTCTAACAAGTACATCTTTCAAAGGTCCCCCTTTCTATGTGAAATTAGCAAGGAGGGGGGGGGGGGTTTACAGATTTCTCTTAGTAAGGGCTGGTTTTGTATAAGATGCCATTTGTTTATTAGAATATGTTTGAGATTGGGTTACGAAGTTCCTGAAGCGTGCGTGTAACTCAACAAAGCTTATTATGGGAAAGCGGACAAACTGTGAGAGGAGCAGGATATGGTATTTCAATTTCAAGGAAACAAATTTTCGTGCGACTGGCTTGAAGAAAAGTTTAAAAACGAAAACATTGATGTTCTGTGATGAAAAAAAAAGCTAATTGTAATTGAAATTACGTTTTGTCTAGGACAGAAATTCCCTTGATATTGTTTACTGTCCGCTTACGGGAGGATATTTTAGACCCTGTGAACCCCGAATAGGTGTCCGTGTCCGCTTACGGGAGGTTAAATATGTAGTGTTTTAGAGGAGTAATCGCCGGTACCGCGGTTTGGTGTCCGCATTCGGGAGGTGTCCGCTTACACTAGGTGTCCTTTAGTGGAGGTTCGACTGTATTGATTTGTTGTCATGTGGAACTCAATCCCACACCACATGACATTCTGCCTTTAACCTTCACTGCCTGTTGGTTAAACCTCTTCGTGTGCAAATCTTACTCCCAGCGCATGTTAGAAATAACTTTTTGAAATATAACATATGACTTTAGCACAGTTGCGAGGGCACACTCCTTCATTCAGTGTGGCCGAGGTTGGATTTCCTTACGAATTGTCGATTATTGAGTTTGTTGCTTCTGTTGTGAGAGACTTTTCTGGGTGAGAAATAAAACAGGTCTGCTCTATGAGGGTGGGACTTGCCCAAAATATACTATCAATCTCAGACGTCCGTGGACAAGGGCTTTTATTCAGCCCACTTTTCAGTCTGCGGGTAAAAAATTCTGATCACGTGATAACATTTTTTAGTTGCTCTCCCCAAAGAGAAAAACGCGAAAGGATGTTGACGGCAAGTAAAGCCGGCCGAAGCTATTACGGGTAACACAGGAAAAGCCTTGTCCGTGGAAATAAGAAGCAAGTAGAAACTTTTCTTCAGGTTTTTTTCTTTTCTCGGCCGTGGGAAGAACGAAGGACTAGCGCCACGTGGTTGGTATTTTCAAAACCGCAGAGCCGCAAAAAATGCTATCACGTGATCAGAATTTTTCAACCGCAGACTGAAATCAACAGTCCGTGAAGTGGGCTGAAAAAAGCCCTTGTCCACGGACGCCTGAGATCGATAGTAAGCGGAAGTTTGGCGTACAGAGCGCTATGGTTGAGCCGAGAAACTTTGTTTTTTTTGGTTATGACGTCGTGTGCGTCCGTCCGTCCGTCCGTCCGTCCGTCCGTCAAACTAGCGGAACGCGCAATTTTTTCTCGGGACACTACTGGGTTTTTGTAAAGCAAGGAATTTTGAAGACACCCAAAAATAAGCGAATCTTTTTTTTTAATATGTCGTACAACGATGAGAGAAGAGAAAGAGAAAAAAAACGGTAAGCAGAGCAGGTGACGAGTAAGCGATACTCAACATGAGAGTGACCGATTTAGGCGAGAAAAAAACAGGCGACATTAAATATCACTGACAAACCGTAGAGAGAGAGAGCAAGGAAGAGCCCCAATAAAGAGACAAAATTATACTGACGAGCCGCGGAAGAAAGAACAAGGACGAGCAGGAGAAAACAGGCTGAATATAAATGGTGAGGAAAACGGTGAACGTTATTTGGGATACTAAGAGTAGACGAGAAGTGAGAGGCTCCTGACGAAAAGGACATTTCCTCTTTCACTTCAGTTACATGAAGTTAACTCTATTCGCAGAAGTTTTCTCGTCAATTTAATTTGAAAGAGCACGCTATTAAGTTCCAACATTTTTGAAGAACATGAAGGTCGAGAATGTTGAACCTGGACCATAAGCGGCTTTTGCATCATTGATAACGTCCAGTCAATAGACCATCAAAGCAAGCCGACGAGCACGTGCGAGGTTCATAATGTTTAAATCGATGCCCATCACCAAAATTGAAAGCTAACAAGTTTAAAATGTGTGTTAGGCTTAAATACTTGTAGATCAGCGCTATTCGGATTGGGTGCTTTCAATTAAACACTGTCGATGCGCTATACGACATTCTTAAACACGTAGGTTTAAATTGCAGATTACTGTAGGTACAAAATGCAAACTGCAGATAGCACTGCGTTTACACTGCAGACTGAGGCCTAACTTGTCGCATTGTTTAAAAATCGTTCAAAAAATATGCGTTCCACTTGAAAAATCTGTTCTGCTTCATTTTGTTAGCTCGATATGTCGGACATTTTTTCTTTGGTATTCATGCATACCAAATAAGTTTTCCGTAATCGTTCCCGCAGATTTTATGAGGACACACTGTAAGAAGGTTTTCACACTCTAATTGCCAATTGGAGAGGTGATTTATGAATTTGGTTCCTACAACATTCCAACTTTTTTTCATTGAACGAGTTCGATTTTACTTTTTGCGTCCCAGTGAAAACGATCCGTAGCCGAAATTCCCGCCATGCCGGACAACGCCGGAACACGCTAACCCTAACACTGGTAACGTGTCTTTATCTGTATCATATGACAATATCGGCAATCGCCAGGCTTTAATTCGAATAGTAAACCGTGAAGCATATCACCATATGTTTATGCTTCAGATTAAAGAGCAATACAATTCTCAATGGTAACAATAATTTTTTAGAAGGAAATAGACCTAGTAGGAAATTTTCGCGGCAGAGAGACCGACATTGCCTGACCCCAAGGTCACTTGGAAATATATCGCGTATCAAACGATGTGACTGTCTGGGGGTCATTCTGCATTTTAAACCCAATCTGCAGTCTGACGGGTGTGTTATCTCTAATAATCTGCCGAATATTAAGCCCCGGCTACACGTTCAAACGTTGTTATAAAATATCTTTTTTTGATCAACGATGTTGGGATGTGTAGCATGCATGTTTGATGACGTTTGTTCGACATTTTTTGTTGGAAGAATGTTTTGATATCAATCAACAACATTTTGTCCAACATACAACAAATTTTGAAGCGTGACGACACCCTTTCAACAATAGGAAGCTTAAGCAACGACAACGGCGACGGCAACGAGAACGTCATCTCAAATTATAAATTCGCGTTATTTTAATCCCTAAGTGACTACTTCCTCCTTTCTCGTGTGGTAGTTCCTCAAAAATGATACTGGTAGGAACGGCGCTCAATTTAGGGGAGAAAATGAAAAATTATTCTCAAGTGCTGACGTTGTTCATAAAACCTCAAATTAGGCTATTTCACGTTGTAGCTTGCTGAAGACGGAAAAAATGGACTAAAGTGAAAAACACACGTGCAGGGCGTGCAAAGCTATTATTTTTGCCACTAAATATGCAAAGTAATGACGTTTGTATTATACGTATTGCAAAGACCAACCACAGTTAATGGCCATCGTAATGGCCCAGTCTCCAAAACACAAACAAAACAGCGCCATCACAAGGTTGCGCGACCAAAGTGACGTGTTCTTGAGACGTGTTCTTCAACAGTCGGAAGCTTAGGCACGTGGGGTTTTGAGACGCGGACGGCAACCGGAAATGGGCGGTTTTCCCTTCTAACTTGTCTTCCCCGAGTATCTTTTCACAGAAGTTAAAAAATTCTGGGAGAGACCGCTGTCCTGGCGTGCGAAATATTCACTTCCGGTTGCCGTCCACCTCTCAGCAACGCGCGTGCTAAAGCTCCCTAATGTTACAACGTGTAGCCGGGGCTTTACGTTGGTGACCAACCTTGTTCTCAGGGTCTCTCTTCTCTGCCTCCATTGCCAAAAGTTGCAATTTTTTTTAAACATTTGGCCATAAAAAAAAAAAACTGTGATATAATATTTTTATAAAAACATAAGAAAGTTTTTAAAAACAACATTGAGCCAACGTCATTATCACGCCAAACCCATAGTGATGGCAAAATGTATAAATATTTAGCAAAAAATCAATCACTTAGGGAATAGAAGTGTTGGAATGTTCTTTCAAGCAAACGGTTTCTCATGGGTGGAATCAGTTTGTGCGTTTAAACTTGGAACACATTCCTTGATGAAAAGCATCTCATAGACGAGGCAATTTGATTTCCCTTGACACTTTCGGAGTTTGTGAAACTGGCTTTCTTTGAGGAGGCTTGTGTCCCCATGGACTTCCAAAAAATGTTTTCCAATCACCTAGTTTTTTATGTTCAACAATACGTTGATGGACGTGTCAGGCTGTGTAACCAGCATAGTCTGCATCACACAGATCACATGAAAAGGAATATACAACGCATTGTTGATTTATGATTGGAGGCTTGATATCTTGCTCCAATTTCTTGCTGACAAATACCACTGATTCACTTTGCCCCACAGGTTCCAGACTCGCCCATCTTTAGGGCCTTCCCAAGATGCACAAAGCTAATCTTAGTATCAGGACTATTTTATCAGCAACTGGTACTTACAATAACCTGGTCAAATGGTAGAGGAAAAACTTAAACCACTGTCTGTGAACGAGTACACGATTCCTGATGCCATTCACTTCTTGGAAGAAATCCGCAACTTACCTATCCATGAGGATGGCATATTGGTCTCTTACAATGTCAAAGCTCTTTTTATACATGTACTGTTAATTGAGAATATCAACATCTTAGTTCACAAACTTTTACCAATGACTGGTTCAACCAATCTTATGACCTCGA
>NC_090895.1:30560639-30570639 GCF_036669925.1 Montipora capricornis | reverse complement strand
TTCCTTACTTCGTGAAAATTGCAACATGTATGAAGCTAAGTCCTATTGAGCTAAATGCTTTAATATTTAATGGAACCTATCAATATCCCCACTCAATAACAAGTTATTATGATATTGTTTTAAATTTATATTTCCATTTTGCTATAAGCAACTGTACTTTTTGCACAAGATGCAGTACAAAGCTATTCCAGGAATTTACCAATAAATCTGAACCAAAAGAAAATAATCTACAAGTAAATGATATAAAAGATAGGTTTTTCTACGCAACCCATTTATGTTATACAGTACTGTAGGGGGCATAAAGTCTTATTAGCTTCTTTACTTGCTCATTTCTCTCAAATGAAACTCAGTTGAAATGTTGAGAATCATGTCTAAACTACAAGACACAATAGGCTTGATAAATTTCACAGTCTACCCCATCACATTTCAACTCAAAACATGTGTTTGCTGGGATGAATACCACAGTTCCTTTTCTTAAATCTATTTTCAAATTGGTAGAAGTTTTATGTATGGTGCCTGATCCTGAGATCATTATGGCAATACTTGGTCCATTCAGTCCTTGAAACTTGTATGATAGACAGCTTGATGGAATCTGCAAGGGGAATTGTAAAAATAAAATTATCGCAATTACCCAGTTACCCAGATGGGCACACACAAGCAATCACAAGGGTGATTGCTTTACAAAATGATTTGATTGATTAATAAAAAGAAAGGAGTGAGGGCATCTATGTTTCAAACAAAGGCCTGGTATGAGAAGGTTGCTTTTAAAATTATCACAAGTCATCTCACTGATCTTTAATAATTTTAACTGTCTTGTTTCCTGTCAGGAGTTGCCTAATGGTACCGGTACATGTATGTCTCTCCCGCTGAATATCCATTCAATAGACGGTGGTACATTTCCTTCATTAAAGTTTTAAAAAAAATACACCGAAAAAGGATTTGACAATGTTTTGGTTTGAAAAGAAACTCAAAAAAGGCCATTACCGCATGGCATTGTGCTGTAGTGCCTAAAAAAAAAAGACAAACATTATTCAGATGGCCCAGTTGTTTGCATAAAAAAAACGAAAGAAACAGGAAATGTCTAAAATTATTCCTGGACTTCTTTTCCACAGAATTATAGCAATCAAAGCAAGAGAAAGAGGCCACCTTCTTTTGTAAGGAACCTTACTGTTTGCAGGAAACAGTAAAAAAAGGAGGGCTTATCCAGCTTTCATTAAACTAATATTAACAGACATCTGAAACCAACCGTTTTGTTTTTACTGACCTGTATCCTGGCAACAGCAAAGTCAGGCACAGGAGGATCATAAATTGAAACATAAGGATCACTTGGACTTGGGCGACATGGAAAAATAGTCTCTTCTTTGGTATGACAACCATAATCTAACATTTGACAGAGAGTGTCCACATCTTTTAACTTTGGAGTTAATCCAGCTCTGACAACATTATCACTGCAGGCCATGCACTCCATACAGTCTAAAAATGTTTCACAAAAAATTTAATTACAAGGAATTATTATTACCTAAAAATGTTTAAAGAATACATGACTTATGCATGGCTGCCGTGAATGCATTTTCAACATAAACACGCATAAGGCCAGCATTACAATCAAGCTCTGAATGAACAGTACCGCAAAAATACATACAGACGACCGGTAGCAATCAAACACCACCTTGATAACATCTAGAACAGACAGTACCTCAAATATAAGCTGTCATACCACTTCATAGTTACTTTTGTTATAATAATATTGCAAAAAGCCAGCACTATTGATAATATTGTTATTATTATTGTCACCTGGAATACTTTTGTACAGTCTGATTTATCTATGGTTAAAAGATCATGAATGTGTACCAACATTGTCTCTTTATGGTGGTAGCTAGACCAAAGTAATTTGGCACATTGTACTTTCTAGTCACTTGTTACTTTCTCAAACAGATTATTTTTTCACACATTTAGCCACTTGCTAAGACAACCACATTCAAAATAAAAAAGAGATTTGTCGCTACAATATACACTTTCTTGGAACCAATGACAAACCAAAGGTAAGTTAACCGCTTGTAAACTCTGAACTCTTTTGCTGCACACGAGATTGTGTGTTGCTTTCATTACACTTCCTATTGCAGCCCTATGAGACAATTCCATCATCATATCAAAACCCTTAAAACAAAATAAGAATTATTATTACAGAATCATAGTGATCGTACCTCCAGCCAGATAAGCATGTGGTAGATTTGGTCCAAGAAATAATGCCTCACCAGGTTTGAGTGTGATGTAGTTCAGGAAATAAATGCAAAAGCAGCCTACATCTCCTGGAAATTGGCTGTTTAATCTAAGAAGTAGCTCCCCACAGTACGGAGAGATGTCATGGCTGGAGGACTTCATTTTTGTGATCCTGTCCACAAGATTCTGGAGATGTTTTGAGACAACATCAGGGCTACTTCCCATTAGAGAAGTGAAAGTTATTTTTAGTGCTTCAAAATCTGTTAAAAGATTTGAATGTCATAAATAGTTTTTTAGTAGAAAGCCAAGAACCCTAGAAAGTCTTGACTTGTTGTAACAACCCTCACAATATGCATAATTGTGACAGCTACAACAAACACAAATATTTTAATTATTAAAAACTTAAATTAATATTATAGTCAACTTAGGTGCAAATGCAAAACCATCCCTGCTCCATAAGGACAAGCAACAACAGTGGATTTTCAATGTTTTATTTTACATGTACATATTAAGTCATAACAATGTAATAATCTTCAAAATTAATTAATGTTGCTTATCTTCGGTAAGGTTACAGTAAATTTAGAAAATAGATTAAGTACAGTCAAGTCACTCTAACCATTATGTTAGACTGTATGTTTGCCTTTGATTGATACACTGGTAACATAAATACTGTAGTTTACACCACAAGAAAGTGAACAGATGTTGTTTTCCAATGAAAACAAGTTCTGAAAATGAACCTCTTTTAAACTGATGAATGAAACTATGCTCCCCAAACTTAGGCAGCAATAATTACCTGAACCACTTGCAATGGCATCCACAGCCTCCTCTCCAATGACAAACGCAAGCTCAGGTATAGTCCTGACATAGTTCTGGATTTCAGCAAATGGGCGAAAGCCACAGAGACTTTCAAAAGCAGTTAAAGCTGTTTACATAAGGCAATAATAATAAAACATTGGCAAGATGTAGCTCTGCATGTCGGCTCCAGTATTAACATTTTGAAATATGAGGGCCTGTCCCTTCTCTCTACAAGACCATTTTACCTTCAACCTTAATGAAAGAAATGTGTCTTTATTGAGATGATTTTGTTTACAATAAATATTATTGCTTGTTTTCATTGTTGAGGAAAACGTCATAGTCCTCATCAATTAAAAGTTCTTGATTTTGATTAGAGCAAAGGAAGATAGTCAAAGTGCTAATCAAGGGTTAATTATTACAACAAGAACCGTGCTTTGTTTTGTTCTGGTGACCAGTTCTTACCAATGGCCATTTCTGGCTTGTGATTAGGATCTTTGTAGACATCAGGTCTCTCTTTATGAAGACGTTTTGCATGAGATTTACTTGGGTGTGCTTGAATTGACAATGCTTTATTAACTGATAGAACTTTGAATAAATATGGAAGGTTGCCATCAAATGCCTCTTTGACTGTGTCTCCCAGAACATGAGTATTTTTATCAATCCACTCTGATAACAAGACCTCTTCTTTTCTAAATAGCACTTTTGATGGACCATTTGTATGCGTTCCCATCCAGAGCTGTCCAGACAAAGAAAGACAACACAACTTAGCCTACATAAATATTTGGAGATTACCCTTTTAAGGTGAACTTGATATGTTACACATCAATAAGTACGCAGTATTTCCCATCAAAGCTCACAAAAAATTGTATAACACACCTCAGAATATGGTTTATCCTCCTTGAGCTTAAATGAAAAAGAGTGTTGTGCTAGCTGGGCTACAGTGCTACTCAAACCAATCTTTCCCCAAGCGTAACACTGAACGGCACATTTTAATTCAACCACTGTAATTGAGAAAACAGTGTAAGAAAAAAAAGAAATGCTTCAGAATAATCATGATAAGAAACAGGAAATGCTTGAAAAAAGCAAGATGCATCCTATGATATTCACTTCGCTTTCTTGGAGCTCCCTTCTCTGTAAAATAGCATTGTATTACGATAGATCTGGAGATAGCTAGCCTTCCAGTTGAAAAAAACGTTTGATCTGTCTGATGTTTTGATAGCCTGAATGGAAAATTGAATAATTTTCCTGTCGTCAGTGGATAATATATTTTAGTAAAATCCAACTAGTGGTCTATTATCAATGCTGCGTTCTGATTGGTTCAGCTATTAGTAGGCTATTTGTTATAGCCCACTAGTAGCGAAAAGCGCCGGCTTTGAAAACCAAAACAAAAATTAAAGTCTAGTTTTAACTAGCGAAAGATGTTTTGTATCGATATTTTTTTGACCAACTAGTTGGATTTTACTAAAACAATTATTCCTCTCGCCCTCATGGTCTCTGAGTCAATAGCCCATTCGGCCTTCGGCCTCATGGGCTATTGACTCAGAGCCCATTCGGGCTCGAGGAATAATTATTAAATAGTACATAATATATGACGTTGGTCAGAAGATCTTGAGGCGAGGGGTAAAATTTAGGCTGTGCATGTGTCAACATGACCGGCAAATGAATTCCACAAATATCACCAAAATTAGACCTGAACGATCCCTGGTTGACTGAAAAATTAACAAACTAAATAGTGCCTCCAAGCTAATTTTTGTAATGCCTGTCACCGGGTAATTAAAAAAAAAAAATCCTGTTCGATTGCAGGAGATGTTGAGTCTATAACATCAAAAAATGAGAAAAAGAGAAATAAATGCTGAATTAGCATCATAAAATAAAATAAATAAATGCTACCCTCTTCAGCTGAGTCTGCTGGAAAAGCCATTTAAACTGATGAATTGCCAGAAAAAAAAGGAAATGACGTTGCCATTATCACGGTAAAGTCCATTTCTCACCAGGCGTTCACAAGAGAAAGCCTGGGATCGATTTTGTTGCAATGTGTGGAATGACGGGTGGAGTCGGGAGGAATAATGAACAGTTTTCATAGCTTTGCTTGAAGCAAAGTCTTAACTTTTAAAGAAAGAGGGAAATGCAATTCATTACTTTCGTTTATATATAACACATATTAGAAGTTCTTACAATGCTTTTACTATGAGAAGGGGCACCACCTAAATGAAACAACTTATTGTTACCCTTACCCCACCCCAGCCAACAGTGATCTTAGCTGCATGGGTTATCGATTATTGGGAATATCGCAGTCTTCGTTGCATGGAGAGTACAGTTTTATTTCTTCGGGGAAATTAAGTGTGGCAAAGTAAGGTTGTTTCGTCTTTATAGAACGTTTATTCTCTTTTTTTTTAATTTTAGATTTACGAGGTCTCTCTTCGAAAATGCAAGTAAAGTTATCTGGACGAAGGTTCTTAAATAATTACCGTAGTTTTGTGGAGTCTTATTTTTTGAGACTTCGTTTAAATTTATACTTAATTAACTCGAATATGAGAAATACGGTGGTAGCTGAGTTTTTTATGCCCTTTTTACCACTTAGATTGTTGTAAAGTGTTTACTACAGAAACACAACATTGCCGAAGATGGATGGAAAGCGACATTTTCTCGACTCAGGTGGTCTTAACTTGTTTCCTTTAATTGGAAACTCTTTAGCAAATTCCCAACAACTTATCAGTCGTCTAGGTGGATTGAGAATGCCACAGCCAAGTGCTAACCTGGACAGTGACAGAATGCAGAGGATGCGAATCTTTAATGACCACTACAAGAGCAACAGGGCATCACCTCTTTTCAATAATAGTAAAGAGGGAACATTAGGAGAACCTTTCCACCGATTTCGGTATACACCACCTGAAGAGGATAGATTTCGAGATGAGAGTTGGCATAGAGGTCGTGGAGCAAGTGATCGAGAAATACCACAGCACTTTTTGTATCCGGAGATAGGTCCTGAGAGTTACCATGAGAGACATCAGAGGGAGGCACTCAACAGAAGAAATTATGGCACACCTATGACTAGAGAAAATAGAGTGCATGAGAGCAAGTACGGATCTCGAAGTACTGCAGCTGTTCCCTGGAATGCAGTGATACATCCTAACTGTTACCTAGTACCTCCTATAGATGACACCTATGTGCTGGCGTTGAGTGAAAAGCAACAAGGGTGTCGTTCTGTTTTCATTGGTGGCCTTCCAAGTATGGCTGATGAAGAAATCATCACAGAGATTTTTAGCTGTTGTGGTTCCATTGAGAAGATTACTCTTACCTATCTTCACAGTAATGCCCAAGTAAAACACTGCCTTTTGCAGTTTGTCCAGCATGACCCTGTGGATAGAGCAGTAAAGTTAAATGGCCATGTTCTAGTTATTGGAGATGGAAGTGACAGGAAAACAAAAATTGGCCGCATTCGTGTTGATTATCACAGAGAACCCAGTGATGAAGACAACCATACAGAGGTAAACTTACAAACTCAAAGTGAGGAAATACACCTGGAAACATTGTATTCCAGTAAGCAAGTTTTTCATCTTCTTGGAATGATTCGAAATGATCAAGCCATTGAAAAGTCTCTGGATCTGTTGGCTCACTGGTTAGAAAAGGGTGAATGTAACCGCAAAACAGTGAATGATTTCCATACCCTGCTTAATGCTGTGAATAATCTTATCAAAAGATTAATTAGCAGACGTAAGGAACATGAGCAACAAGTGGAGAAACAGAAGCAACAAGCTGCTGAAAGAACTAATGCAATAAAAAAGCAATGTAAGTGATGATTATTGTAGTGCATGTACATACAGTGTTGTTCTCAGTTGTTAATGCTCTTCAGATACCATTCTTCATCATCAGTTTAGTGTCAAGTTTGTTTCAGTAATTCACTTTCAATGGGTGCCCTACAAGGCTGACAGCTCAAAGTGCTTAGAGGGAAGTCATTGTATGAGTTAAGAAACACAAACACAGCAAACTAGTTCGTAACTGTTATTTCAATGATCTGGGTAGAGGTGGTCACAGTGTTGTTAAAAGCTAATGTGCGTCACCTTATGGGTTATGAAAGAATAGCTTATTTGTTAGGGTTTAGTTAAATCTGTCTAGAATTGAAGTATTTATGGACTTTTTGGCAGTCAGTTGGTCCATCAAGTGAGCTGACTTCTACAGTCAGTTTCAGTTGCATGGTAATTTCAAGGTGCAAGGAGCTGCAGGGTATTGATTAATAGGCTAGATTAGGGTGCAGGGATGGCGCAGTGGTGAGAGCACTCGCCTCCCACCAATGTGGCCCAGATTCGATTCCCAGACGCTGCATCATACGTGGCCGGCTGAGTTTGTTGGTTCCCTTCTCTGCACCGAGAGGTTTTTCTCCGAGTACTCCTGTTTGCCCCTCTCCTCAAAAACCAAAATTTGATTTGATTTGCGTGAACTTGTTAGTTTCAATTTACAGTGTCCTCGATTAGTGCTCTACAGTGCTAGAAGATTAGACACTTAAATAAAGTTCCTTTCCTTTCCTTTCCTTTTACCATTACATGTATGTGGTTATTTAAATTTGATCCTGGTTATTTTAACAACTATAGGGCAGTTAAGTTGCATTGTATAATTATGTACTCCTTGTTATAGTGCTTTGAATTTTACTCCCTGAAATTAAGGAATTCCACAAACATCTTCGGTTCAAAATATTTTGTGCACAATACTTGGCAGAATACCAGCTATGAACAAGTTTTTTTTTACTTTGTTTTTATCGCCACTTCTTATTATGTTTAAAAATTGCACCGTAACCAGGATGAGACATGTTGTGAATCTGAAAGACGTTCTCTGGTTAAAAATTGGTTAAAAATTATAAGCTTTCGGCTATCTATCTATAGCCTTTAACGAATGAAATATAAGAAGCACGAATTAAAATATATACGAAAAGGGGTGTAAAAATTCGATGCGGGTGAGAACTAAAATATGAATAAGAATGATCTAGAAAAAATTACAATAAAATAGAGTATTGTCTCGGTAACGGTTTAGAATTATTGTCCGCGTTAACAGTTTTAGCGGTATGCCAGGATTCCAAGGTTTTTCTAACACGGTAGTTGCCTTTGTCAATCACGCATGCATTATTAAAGTCAATAGAGTGGTCATTCTTCCATGCATGGCTGGCAATGTTTGACCCTTTCGCGAAATTTTTTAGGTTTCTTTGATGTTCTTTTTTCCGCGTTAAAAAGCATCTTCCAGTTTCGCCAATGTAACTCCACGGACAGTCCGAGCACGGAATTTTGTAAACAACATTGCATTGTTGGTCCAAGGGCTGTCTTGTTTTTGGGGATGGGAATTCTTGCTGAAGGGTTTTAAGTGGTTTGGTGACGACTCGAATTTCATGTTTGCGTAATAATCTCATGAGGGGCTCTGTCAAGCCGCTAATATATGGAAGGCACGCAAATCCATGGGGTGTATTCTGTGGGTCAACCCAACTAAAGAACATTGCTACCAATTCTTCTGGTGATGGTACAGTTGGTGATGGTGGCTTCTTTCTATTTTTGGAAATATAAGAGATGACTGAGGACGGGTAGCCATTGGCTTTTAGTGCATCTGTGACATAGTTGGTCTCGCGTGATTTTCCTTCGTTAGTGCTTGGGAGATTAGACGCACGGAATAACAAAGTAGAGGCCGTGCTGATTTTGTGTTTTCTCTCATGATGTGAGGAGAAGTCTAGATATCTATCAGTGTGGGTTGGTTTTCGATAAACGTCAATGACAGCAACACCATTTTTTCTTGACACTAAGGTGTCAAGGAAGGCAATTTGTCCATTGTTCTCTTCTTCAATGGTAAATGTGATCTTAGGGTCGACAGCGTTTAAGGTGTCGTGGAAGGAATGGACAGCAGCTTTCTTGATGACAACAAAGCTGTCGTCAACGTATCGTTTCCAAATCCTTGGCGGAACAGTGGCGGAGCTGATGGCTGACTCTTCTATCACTTCCATACAGAGGTTAGCGACGATAGGGCTAACAGGGCTGCCCATGGCACAACCATGAATCTGCTTGTAAGTGCGATTATTGTAGACAAAATAGTTGTTTGAAAGAGTGAAGTCAAGGAGAGAGATGATGTCGTCGGTAGAGAGGTTTGTTCTGGTCTGTAGTGTGTTGTCACAGTTCAGTTTATTGCGGATATAATCGCAAGCTTTATTCACTGGGATAGCTGTGAAAAGGGACACCACGTCAAATGACACCATGACTTCGTCGTCCAAGATTTCGATGTTAGCTACTTGTTTCGCGAACTGGGAGGAGTTGAGGACAGAATAACCATTAAGGTTCTGTATCGGAGAAAGGATATCTGATAGAAACTTGGATGTGTTATAAAGGGCGGAGCCGATACATGAAACGATTGGTCGAAGAGGGCAGCCAGGTTTATGGTGTTTAATAGAGCCACGAATGGCAGGTAGAGAACCATCTGTGGAATGAAGTTTGCGATAAGTAGCTTCGTCAATCTTATTTTCTCTTTTTAGAGCGAGGAGCTTGCTGTTCAGTTCTCTTTCAATTTTGGTGGATGGCGACTTGTAGACTTGTTGATAAGTGTCCGGGTCACTAAGTAGAGCTTCCATCTTGGTGTCATAGTCGGATCTGTCTAAAACAACGAAACAGTTCCCTTTGTCAGCTTTTGTTATCACACGTTCAGGATCATTTTTTAAGTCCTTTAGAGCTTTTTGTTCAGCTTTCGTGATATTTTTATGTGGTGGAATTCCATAGAGCTCGAATTCCATAGAGCTCGAATTCCATAGAGCTCGAATTCCACCACATAAAAATATCACGAAAGCTGAACAAAAAGCTCTAAAGGACTTAAAAAATGATCCTGAACGTGTGATAACAAAAGCTGACAAAGGGAACTGTTTCGTTGTTTTAGACAGATCCGACTATGACACCAAGATGGAAGCTCTACTTAGTGACCCGGACACTTATCAACAAGTCTACAAGTCGCCATCCACCAAAATTGA
>NC_090895.1:30518139-30530639 GCF_036669925.1 Montipora capricornis | reverse complement strand
AAGTTGTGTCTTACCATCTTTCCTTTCTTTGATTATGTTCTAGTAAAGAGTCCATTACCCAAGAGTAAGAATCTGGCATCAGGTTTTCCCCTATCAGCATCAGAAAAGTGTCTATTTTTAAACCAAGTTTTGCCAGAAATAAACAATAGACCCTAACCTTTGGGAATAAAACTTTTTTTGTTCCAGGTATTTGCATCATCATTTAAATGTGAATGCTATAATATAATGTAAATACAACACACAGAATCTTAAACCCGAGATATTTGAATTGGGTTACACACTGCATTGAGGCAGTGTAACTGCATCATTTTTGATGCGGTTACACCTTCTGTTTACACGACACAGATCAAGACTGTTGGTGAAACTGGGTCATTTCAAAACACTGCCAGAAGTGGAGCATTTTCAAAACGATAGTTTCATCTGTCATGTAAACAGCAAAACTACATTGATTTGAATATGGTTACTATTTTGGTGCAAAATCTGCATTGTTCGATTCAAAATGGTGAATTTAGCACGTAGTGCAGCAGTCGCTTACACCATCACGACTTTGATTTTCTGGCCAAAACGATTCCGTGTAAAAACTTCCAAACCGCATCAATTTCGACGTGGTTTCGAAGTCACGAAAAAGTGCCAATGTGAAACAATGTTTGTGTAAACGCTGCCTGAGTTTGGTCTATTGTTTATTTCTGGCAAAACTTGGTTTAAAATTTGGTTTAAAAATAGACACTTTTCTGATGCTGATGAGGGAAAACCTGCAGATATCAGATTCTTACTCTTGGGTAATGGACTCTTTACTAGAACATAATCAAAGAAAGGAAAGATGGTAAAACACAACTTTGTTTATTTAATAAATTTCAAACATTACTTTTACGTAAAGTACAATAAACAACTTTCAATTATGATCATTTACTTACGGAGATTTCCAATTAAAACACTTGATAATAATCAAGATACACAAGAAATAAACACTAGCAAAACAAATTGAGTTATGCAGTGGATAAGTTATTGTAATTCTCGCGAATTGCGGAGGCAGTGTGGCCCAGTGGTTAGGGCGTTTGCCTTGAGATCTGGAGATCTCAGGTTCAAGACCACTCTGACCACTCGTTGAATTTGATCCTGGTAGTCCCTGGTTCAACTTCGCAGCTGCACTTGTAAATAGTCAACTGGTTTGCCTCAGGCCGGTTGGGATTCTTAACAGTTGTTGTTGTTGTTGTTGTTCTGTTTCGTCGTTTCGTTGTGTTTCATTGGCCCTGAAAAGCCCCTATGGGAAGCTGTCAATTAAGTAAAAATGTAAAAATGAAAAAATAAATAAATCAATCCTGGATTCCGGATTCCGGCTTTTAGTGCTGTCCCCTTTTTGCAATTTTCTGGGCTTTGTCGTCGAGATTGAGACACCTAACTGGCCAATGGCAGTCTAAGAAGTATAAACCAATCCATACATATACTTGATCATGTGAAGAAAGCTGAGGAGCAACAAGTCTCTTGCTCACCACCTTGCAAAACCGAACTGGTCGACGTCAACGACTTTCAAATAAAGGTGTGTCAGCCGCAGCTGTCAGGCTTTTCATACAACATAAGAAATTCCCGTAAAGTACGAAATGAGTCAACATTCTCTCACCAAATTTAAAGCTTCTTCCATCCACTTTTCATCCACATCCACCATCGTGGTCATTCTTTCCCAGTACTTCCTCCCGATGGCTACGCGCGGTCGACAGAAAGTGTCTCTTTCATTTCCTTTCATCGGATAACAAGATCACTGTTGGCAAGCAAGAACAAATGGCTTCTGAAGAGGTGAGCAAACGAATAGTTAACTTTTGAATCCTTCATTTATCTTCACTCGTGAATGAAGCAACCATGTTGTTTCTCGTCTTTACCAAGAAGGTAAAATCTACAATTTATACCCGAAAGATACCCGTCATTGATTGTAAAGTGCAATGACGCGCTTTTGAAATTTAATTACGGGGACCAACATTTAACCATCTCTTTCACTACAATTGCGAGAATGCACTATTTAGAGATTTCAGTCCCAGCGCTAATAAAAGCAAGGACACTTGGCCTATGAACTTAGTTAAACGACTTGCAATACCAGACTTACCGAAAGCGCCGATCAAATCGAAACTTCAACAACCCCCCCTTCCCCCCTCCGGACAAACCCCGGGCATTTGACTATCTCCTGTGCCCGGGGAGTGGAGAATTTGACCGTTGCCTGCGTGGAGTGGGGAAAATTGTACCGGAAGTGTCAGGTTTCAAATGATTTTTTTTTTCGGGTGCCGAAGTTGCTAACAGTTATAAATCATGTCTTTAGACGAGATAAAGAATTTAAAGGAAGAGATATGGCATTTGTGAGTGATTAGCTTACGAAAAAGGTCTTCAAAAGGTCCTTATTAAAGACAGGAGGAGCCGACGACAATTGTTCTGTAGTAGGGAATGACAGACAAATCCGACGATTGGGTTGGGCATTTGAACACCATTTTGGCCCAAGTGGGCGGGAATTAAATTTGAATGATCCAATCTTCAAAAGGCCCGGGCGGGGGGTGGGGGGGGGGGGGGGGAGGGGGGATGTTGAAGTTTCAATCAATCAATCAACTTTGCTTAAAACACAGTAAATGGCTCAGCAAGTGGTTTTCAGACATGCCGTGTAAGAATTACAAAATATAAATGCTAAAAAATTACAAGAATTACAAGATATAAATGTTAAAACGACTAATGAACTAGGTATAACTTAGCACTAAATATTATTTAATGTCAAAGAAATTTAAACAATAGTAAGAATTAGTAACAAACGTAATTTACTACATAATAATACGAAACAAGCCACGTAAAAATGTGCCCTAGCAATGTAAAATGTGTCCTAGGATATCGCACCTTTAAAGCTTGCAAGATCCCTTATCTCACGTATTTGATTGGACAGTTGGTTCCAAGCATTTGCACCTCGATAATAGAAAGAATGTTAAAGAAAATTTGTTTTAGGTAGCGATAATTATTGGAAGTCATAGTTCGAACCTCTCAAATTATAATTATTGTGAACTTCTGTGGTTCTATGAAAATACTCCTGAAGATACGTCGGACAAATATTATTGAATACTTTAAACATCGTAATTAACAAGTGCCTTTTCTCTCCTTCTTCTCAGTTAGACCACTCTAGGGAATTTAGCACTGCTGATGATCGAATAGAGTAATCAGCCCTAGTAATAATCCGTGCTGCTCTATCTTTTTGTAGCTTTTGTAATTTGTCAGCTGGCATGTGTTTTAGAGCAGTCACTCCGTACAACATCACAATAATCAAAATAAGGTTGTACAAGTGAATAGTAGGTAAATTGTCATAAGAGTCTCTTTCAAGATTGTCAGTTAATTTTCTAGCTAAATACAACATTTGCAAGCCATTCGAGACTTTAGATGAAATAAATTTGATCTGATCATCCCAGGTTAGCATTTGATCAATATGAACCCCCAATAACTTAGTAGAAGGTTGATGTTCAATTGGCCAATCATCCATCTTTAAATTCGTGAATTTAGCGTTTGTCAAGTTTTGCCGAGAACCAATAGTCATTTAACTAGGTTTGGGGGATATGGAAACTTAATTGTTTTTCTGAAGCCAATCATGTACTGCAGCTAAATCACTATTTAAGGAACATTCAATTGTGGATATATCTTCATGAGCCATAGTTATATACGTATCATCGGCAAACATACCAGGTGTTGTATGTTGTAGACATTTTGGGAAATCGTTTACATAAATTATAAACAAAAATGGCCCAAGTATAGAACCCTGGGGAATGCCACATGATACATATTGTTCTGTGGATAAGACTCCATTTACGTAAGATCTTTGTGTTCTATCAATCAAATATGATTTAAGCAACTGAAGAGCATTGCCATTCACACCGTAACAAGAAAGTTTACGTAGTAAGATGTTATGGTCTACAGTGTCAAAGGCTTTCTTTAAATCTACCATTAAGTTTACCAGCATCCGTATTGGTAAGCCAAAGGTTTACTGCACTTTAAGTCTTATCAAAGTTGTACAGGTTGAATGATTTGGTGTAAATCCAGATTGAGAGTCTGTCAAAAGATTTCCTGCTTGGAAATACTCTAACAGCTGAGTATGCATTACCCTTAATCTATAATTTTTGATATGGCAGGTAGGATAGAAATCGGTCTATAGTTGCTTGGAATATTTCTTTCATCGGACTTAAAAATAGGATGTACTTTTGCCTTTTTCCAATCATCAGGAAATATTCCAGTCTCCAACACTTGATTTATAATATCACGTATAGAATTTGAGATGTATGGACTACACAGCTTTAGAAGTCTGCTAGAAATATTATCCAATCTGCAACTTACCGAGGGTTTGAGTGACTAGTGATAAGGCTGTGAATGTACCCTTCACTTACAGGGCGAAAATAAAAATATGAGTCAGTTCTATTTAAAAAGTCCTCTTGTTGAAAAGCAGTGTCTGGAATACCAGATGCCAGTTTACTACCTAGGGAACAAAAGTGGTTTACTGTTATTCATTTGCTCAGTTATATCTTGCTTTTCTGTAAAATTATGAGAAATTATCTACTATCTAAAACATATGGAGGATCCCTGTTTGCTGCATTAAATAATTCAGGGACCCCCTTTTAACTATCCCTAAAATTTGAGCCACAAACCATTACTACATGATGTAGAAGTCAGAAGAACAAGCAAACAAGAGCATAACAGTCTGTGAAGAAACACAGAAAAAAGGCAAGGCAAACAAAGCCTTTAGAAAGCCAGCTATCTCACTGTTACATGGCACAACCTAACAGGTGCTCAAGAACGAAAAAAGATCCCACGGGCCAGGTCAAAGTGTAAAGCAGGATAACTTGCTTCTACTGCCAACAAGCCTATCAGTTGAGACGAAAATTAAATTGATGCAAAAGTGTAAGGGCAAAAGGTCACATTCACATTACTGCAGAGACAGCTAGGGTTTTCAGACATATTTCTAAAAGCACCAAACTTGGCATTTTGGTACCGTACGGTGCCTTGCAAGTGACAAAGGTGCAAGCTACTTAAGGGGGTCTGGGCGTATGCCCGGGGGGCCCCCCCCCCCCCCAGGAAATTTTTAAATAGATCACTTGGAAATGCTGTTTCCAGTGTGTCTGGAACCCAATAATCAGTTTCTCAGGCAAGGCTGGAGTTCACTCAAATTCTCTTGAAAAAAGTGAGTAAAAAAAGTTATAATAATAAAAAGTTAAATAAACCCCTCAAATATTGGCATCAAATTACCTGACATGGAATGGGAAACCAGTGGACAAAACTCCCGGACTCCAGCCTCAAACGAAAACCCTGGCCTGCTGCAGAGAAAATCAACACCAAGAAACTAAAAATATACCAGTCAATCTTTATTTGCCTCAATACTAAATAAGATAAACTTTAAAACATACAGTTAGAGGCGAGGAGACCTCTAAAAACCATTTGGCTTATGCGGAGAGGTCCCCTTTGGCGATACGTGAATAAGAAATCAATTACAGCAAAGGGTGAGCATAGAAAACAAAATGAAACAAAAAAATAAGGTCCAATAAAGTCTCATAGAACAAAAACCATTGCTAAATGAAATCTTACTAGAAGCGCCTAAAAAAGGTGTCCATTCACATATGTACTCTAGAGAGCAAAATTATGACAAAGGAAAAGGAAACCAGACCACATGATGAATTATTTACAAATATTACAGTACAAATAAAAGTAAATTATTAATACTGGTAATAAGCAGGTAGAAAATTTCAATTAGTAGATATATTTAAATACTAAGATTCCTATGCATGTAAATATACAAAGTCATCATCATTCTTCCCTACCATGAGAACTATTGTACTCGATCTGAAGTTCCAAATAACAGTGCTTCTGTATTGAATTGACTCCTTTCCAACTGCATGCTTTACTTCTGGGATTTCAACTTGGTTTCCCCTGCGAGACAATCATGTTTGTCTCTTCCCTTTGTGTGGACGAACTTTATCTTGAAGAACATCATGCATCAAAAGGAGAAGGTGCCTTATATATAAATTGTAAACGAATGAGATCAATACCAAGTTTAATTTCTGCTGCTCTTGCAGGAACAGTGTCCATAGCTATTTTTACGGAACTGCAGTTCCCCATTCCACTTATACCATTGGTTGCTGCTAGTATAATGGTTTAATACTTAAGCAGGAAGCTTCTCCATTCTTCTCAGAGCTCCTGTCATCTGTGTCAAAGATTTCTTCATGTGGTTTAAATTCATTAACCATGGCAGCCTGTTATCAGTCACTAAGCCCAGACATTCAAGTAACTAACAGACTATTTTTCATTTCAACAGGCTAACAAGCTGTGGGGTGGTCGCTTTTCTGGCGACATTGATCCAGAGATGGAGAAGTTTAATGCATCCATTGGATTTGATAAGAGAATGTGGAAAGAGGACATCATGGTAATGTTATAATATATTAACAGCAAATGGTCTTAAAAGAAAGAAAGAACTATTGTATGTTTGCACCATACATGTATTATAATTTGTAATTTACATTGAATCACTGGACTTTTATCTCGTCCAGGAGGCCCCGAAGACAAGTTTTTGACGAGGCAGTCAGGGATGTAGGGGAGGTCATATGGGATGTACATGTACCTGGTCTAAGTCAGGAACATTCTTTTCTTCTTGTTGCTTTCAAGGGGAGTCAGGCCTATGTCAAAGCAATAGAGAAGGTTGGTTTGGTCACTCAAGAGGAAATGAACAAAATCTTGACTGGACTGGAAAAGGTTAGTGGATACCACAATAATTACATGTAACTGAACACATTGGAGTTTGGCCTTGAGCTGCTGTTGAAAACTTTATTCCTAGCTTTCACCGATGTTAATAGCATCATCAGGGAAATTACTTTTGCTCTATTATATTAATCATCAATCTCTTTCTTTCATTTTTTATTTTTTTTTCGGAGCGGAGGGAAAGGTAATTAAAATTATAAAATAGGATGTTTTTTGTGATGCCATAAAGCCCTGGGAAGTCCTTCATGTTATTTGTTTTCAGCAAGTAGCAATCATTATGTTAGTTTTGATGTAAACAGAAAATGATTATGCTGACCATTTTACAGTTGACCATGACCATTTTCTGTCCTTCTTTTGAATTAAGGTCAAAGAGGAGTGGTCAAGGAATGAATTTGTTATTCACCCATCAGATGAAGATATACATACTGCAAATGAGAGAAGATTGAAGGTAAGATTCCCTACTTATTAAAACTGAACTGTATACTAGTTTAGTGGTACTCTGTATGGGTTAATTACTGATTTTGGTGTGCTAGAAAGGTTTAAGGTGATCTTACTGAAAATGAGGGTGAGATATGAATCAGACCCTATTAATGTAAAGTTTAAAATGTTGCTTGGTCATAGGAAGTCATTGGAAGTGTTGGGGAAAACTCCACACTGGCAGAAGTAGGAATGATCAGGTGCTGTATATTGGTCAGTTACATAAATATGTGTGTGAACATTGCGCTTTTAAATAATGGTATCTGCTTTGTTATGTGACTTCCTGATGGTAAAATCAGTCTTTTCTGTGCCACATGTAAATCTTTGACTTTTAAATCCTTTTTTCAGGCTCAAGTTGATGCAAGGTTAGTGGATGTCATTGTTTTATTTTGATCGACTATTTTAAAATCTTGCATGATCCCCTTAATTTTGAAAGACGTGGACCTGAAGCAAGCTGATTGATGTAGCTATTCTTTTTAAGGTTATGGCTCAAGAATGAAATAAAAACTCTCCATTCTCTATTGATAGGCTTAATCAAAGCCTTCATAACAAGAGCCAAAGTGTAAGTCTGAATTGTACGTGATCCAGAGCTTGTTTTTTAGACATTATGCTGCCTGAAATTTAGGGTTAGTGTTAATTTCGTTTGTGAATTTTTTTAGTGAGATTGATGTGCTGATGCCAGGATATACCCATATGCAGGTGCTGCAATAACAGAGCATTTTTGCTTGATATTAATTTGCTTTCAAGCTAACATAATAATGGTTCACAGTGGTCGCAAATTTTTATAAGTTGAGTTAATTTGAGAGTGATGTTGTTGGTGATGGTCACTCCTGTGTTTAAGTGAAAAGTTGGTTTTGAATTGATTTTAGATTTGGAAAATGTTATTACTGTGCGGATCCGAAAATCATGAACACTTTCATTCGATTTTGACATTCCCATTGTGCAGCAACCAATCAGAAGTAAAATAAAACCACAAACCAATTACCATTAGTGGTTGCTGTTTAATTTTTGCACAGGTGATTGACTTTTTACTTGAAGCACAATAACATTCCATAAATCATAGGCAGAGTATTATTTACTAGTGGGGAGATGACCTTTGGGTGCAAGCGGTGTTATGGAGCTGTTATCAGCTATCATGGAATCGCAAGCAGAAAGTGCTCATTTCCAGCCAAGTGCGTGGGGATTTTTGACGACGAAACATTCACAGAGGTTTGCAAATGATGGGGCTTTAGCTTTGCGTGAAAAAATCGCTGCTGGGATGGATTTTTGAGGCGCAAACCGCCTCTGAGCTGACTACGGTCAAAATCTTAGTGTGGAGCCTTGACTTCGTCTTAGAAAAGTGAAAACACGGAATTCCCAAAACGGTAAAATAAGCACGAAAACGCACAAGAATACAGCAGAGGTGAGTCAGTTTTATTTATGTTATTGAATGAGCGTTTTTTAGGCTACATAATCGACGGTATTTTATTTCCCATACAAAGTCTTATAGCGCATTTAAATTCTCAACAGCTGCCTGTAACGCAACACCGCTTGCACCCAAAGGTCATCTTCCCACTAGTAATTAAAATAATTATTATACGCTCTCTAGTGATGCAAACTTGGGCTGCCTATGCATAAATATTTCAAGTGTTCACTGTCTCTTAGATTTTCACAGTAAGATCCTTGTACATCACAAACTTAGCACTTATTAAGTCTTCATTAGGAGGTGAGGTTGACTGTTCACATAATTTCTTCCATTCTTATCATGATAGTCCAATGTGGCTGGGGTATTTGAAGGGTGGTAAAACTATTGTGACATTGCTGCAGCAGCTAAACAGTAACACAGTTTTTATGGCACAAAACAGAAGCCTGAGCTTGTTCTCGTTAATATGAAACTCATTCATTGTGCCATCAAACTCAGTCAAAATAAATTTAACAATTTAAGCAATGGTAAGAGAAGAAAGCTTATGGATAGAGGCAAACTTGTGTACGTGTATGTGTTCTTTATGACAAAATGCACAAACAAAATAATTATACACATTGGTGCTTGGACCTTTGTTTCTGCCATCATATCCAACTATATACTAGGGATGTAGATTGCAAAATATCACAACAATGAGTAACGTGAGGCTGGATAAAGTGACAAGGAATAAAGGAGGCTTTATGGCAAATTGCAGGCAAAGCCTAGTTTGATCCTGTGAAGTGTTTTGGAGCAGTTAGAAAAGTAATACCCCGGTAATATTGTTCTTTCATCTTTTTCTTTTACCCAGTCAGTAACTCCTCCAAGGAGTTGTGCAAACCATATACATTCTTTGAGCTTCTCTCTTGGGGGCTCAAAGAGTGTTTTTTTCGCAAGGGCTTTATATTTTTATGTTGAGTTTGCACCTCTCCCATGCATACTCATGCTATATTGACTTTCATCTTTTCAGCGTGCACAGCCAATTAGGTGGAGTCACTGGCTTTTGAGGTATTTATCAAGTACCGGTTTCAGCCATATAGAGCTAGAAGTTAATTTTTGGGATCACAAGGTCCTATAAACGAGTCAATTTTGTGCTGGGTAAGAAGTTTGTATGTTTGTTGTGAAAGATAAGTTATACTTGGAACACATACTTGAGTATTGCTAAAGCTCTGCTTATCCTCTGTATGGGCCCATTTTGAAACAGCAAACTTAAAAAGAGAAAAAAAAATGGTTTTCATTTGGCAAATATATTTCCTTCAACGCATTGTCCCCTTTTTGTTAATTTCTGCTGCCCTCCCTACTTTTGCATCTTATCAGGCCTTCTGATATTATGCGATGGTGTGATTTCGCACAATCGACCTCAAATTGCATCCGATTGCACAAATCACAAAATATCACATAGGTAATTCACAAAACAACGCACAAAATTCATAAAATAAAACATAAATCAAGTTTGTTGGGAGTTCCTGCATAAATACGCCATTTTTAAGATGATTTACCTTGGAAAACGGCTGAAAAGCCTTTGTTACGTTCGATTTCATAAACATTCGAAGTTCAAGGCGTTATTTTGCATGTCAGGAGCCTGGTACAAGTCTCATTCTTAAAGAGTCGCCCTTTGTTCAAATTAGCAAATCTGTTCAGAAATATAATACTGCCCACAAAAACAAAGTGTAAGAAGCTAGTGGTAGCATACAGGAACATTAATAAGTAGTATCACCCAACTAGTGGACTAATGCAAATCCTGATTTTTGATTGGCTACGCTACTAGAGGACTATTAGTAATAGTCCTCGAGTAGCGAAAAGCGTGACGCTTTTTTTCGTCTTATTCCCAAATAAATATTTCTTTAACTTGCATTTGCTAACTTTATTATTGCCTTTTCTGTCCGACTAGTTGGGTGATACTAAAACAATTAGACCCTTCGCCCTCAAGGGCCACCGGTCAATAGCCCATTGGGCTTCGCCTCATGGGCTATTGACCCGTAGCCCTTGCGGGCTACGGGTCTAATTGTTAAATATTGATCATTCATTTGGCATGTTAGCTGTGTCCTTTCAACTTTTAATGTGGTGAACCAATAGTGCAGAAGACCTCATTTTTTTCACTTATCTCAACTAATGTCGGTCAAAATTCATAAGTACTGTTCCCTTGTGTTCAAAATGTCTTTAGACAATAAAAACGTGTCTTTTTTATCCTGAAACCTTGAAAAACAAGCTTAAGATTGCTCAGAAAAAAATCACATAATTTACATTATTTATCACATAAACCATTAATGGCCTTTCTAATCGCATAATCTGCCCTGGAAATTTCACATAATTTGCATTTTTTCATTGCACCCTATCAGAAGGCCTGTCATATTAAATACTACAGTGCCTAAGTAACAGGGGCTTGTACAGTAAATCCTCTAAATGATTGGAGAAACAGTTTTTTAAAAAGGAATAACAAGTGAAAATAAATAAATAAATAAAAATAAAATTAAAAATTAAAAAAACAAGTGCACATGTTGACAATTCACTGAATAGGAGAAGGAAAATCCAAAGTAAATTACAGAGAGAGTGTTTGTGCTTGACAGCAGTAGCTGACTTTGTTTCTAATACAGTTATTCTTGGGCCCTGAAGAGAGATGCAGATAGACTGGATGAACTCAGAAAAAGAGTTGACGTCAATCCACTAGGAAGGTACCATAGAATTTAATGTTGACAAACTGCCTTAGTGTATGTACAGTATCTCTTACCGTATTTAGCTGAATACATGTCAACTTTTTGTGACATTAAAATCAGCTGAAACTTAGCGGCCTTGACTTATACATGGGTCTTAGAGGGTCAGCCGACCTTGGGATAACTGCAACATTATAATTTTGCTTAGAACAATTTGGTGATCATGTTCATTGAGAATGTGATGAAACTAAAGCAAAAATAAAGTTAGCTCTGTGACATTTCCCTCAAGCCAATGACCAGTTTTAAATGGCTTTTTTCAATCCTGTTCTTCAACTGATTTCAGTTGAATACCTGGAGCAATGCCTGTACTCCCACATTCAAGATTTTGCAGGCTTCTGATCAGCAGGGTTTTGCTGACTCTCATAAAACCGCTTCTTTAGGAGCCACCAAAATCAGGAAAAAGTTAATGACCAGTCAACTTGTGCTTCTTTTGATTCCACATTTCAGCATGCCAAATATTAAATAATAATAATAATAATAATGATAATAATAATAATAATAATAATAATAAATAATAATACGATGTTTTTGAAGTTTCTTTTTTAATAAGGGCAATGCATGTTTCGGATGAGACATCATCCATCGTCAGTTGTACAGTGAGAAATAAAATGAAAAATATGTGCAATAAACAGTAAAAGAATTTGTGACATATTAACGAGAATAATTTTAAAAGGATGAAGGGGCGAACCAAAAATAACAATAAAACCATTTAAGCTGAGATAGGAGATTAACTAGTATGAAAGGGATAAATTAAGACGGCTGCTCCCAAAGGATGTGCATGGCTAGGGTTGATTTTCAAATGGAAGCTTGTGGAAGCAGAGTTGAGAAGTTTGAAACAATCTTTTGAACAAAGGGAGCAACAATTTTCCGAACTTCTTGCTTGTTTAAAGATGTGGGAATGTTTGTCAGAGGAGAGATGTTTGCAGGTACATAACAGGCGCTACAGCCTGCACATGAAAACCTATAAATTACTCATGATCATAAATCCATAGGGTTTGGTAGATGGAACTTTTAAGATCAACAATACTTGGGCTGGCTTTCACCTTGACATAAATATTAACGTTACCAAAACATTAAGGAGGAATTTGTTCCCTTTTAACGTCATCGAGAATATTGTTACAAAA
>NC_090895.1:30510639-30513139 GCF_036669925.1 Montipora capricornis | reverse complement strand
TCCATTGATTCAACTATGCGGAACAAAGTGTTACGCTTTCTTATAGTCTATCCAGGTCATGGATAGGTTGGTGTGCCATTTCTTACAATCTTTCAACACAGTCTTATCGATAAGTAACTGATCTTTTGTTCCACGGCTTCCCCGTTTACATCCTTTTTGTTCTTCTGGCAAGAGTTTCTCTCGTTCAAGATAATTATACGTCTCCTCAGCTATCATTCCCGTTAAAAGTTTCCACATCAGTGGAAGGCATGTAATTGGACGATAGATTATTATTATTATTATTATTATTATTATTATTATTATTATTATTATTATTATTATTATTGGAGCATTATTTTGCTAAGAGTATTGTAGGAATTGCAGTGAAGTCGAGTGGCAACAATTTATTGTAAGTATTTATTTCTTAATTCCTCCTAATGCTTCGGTCAAATCAAGATGAATGACAACAGTGCAAATTAAAAATCTCTGCCCTTTTGACCCTCCATTTGGAAGGTGTAAGTTATGTTTGGCATCAACTTTGCACCTGAAATGTACTAAGAAAAGATGACCCATGCCCACACCCCTAGGAATATGAAACCACTGCTGATGAGGATCAACACATGTGGCAAGTTTTGTGACATTCCAGAGAACTCAGTATCAAACTTGATGGAAAACAAAATCAAACCCTAACCCTAACAAACCAAAGAATAGATTATTGGACACATGTTAACAGGGTTAGAGTTAGAGTTAGCAAGCCATAGAGGCTAGCCAGTCCCTAAGAAACTTCAATGCATTACACATATGCCTGCACCCAAAGATAAATCTAAGGAGGTTAGGGTTATAGGGTTGTAAGCTGGATAGGACTTTCTGTGGATGGTGATGTTTCACAATGATTGTGATAGTTGAGATGTGTTTACGAGTCATGACTAACAAATTTCTATGAATATTCTGTTTTGTGAGAAAATAGAGATGTAAAGATTTGTTGATTAATTTCCTTGTCACATGTTCATTGACTCCTCTGTTTCCAAGTAAACGTAAGGTGTTTTCTTTTGTATGGCTTTCTCGACATATGTCAGTTTTGTGCACTTTTGTGTAAGATAATTCACAGCAGATTTATTTCAAACTTAGACATGCAGCTTTTGAGCCAGGTATGAGACTGAACTGCTCCCATCCATTTCATTCAGGGAATAAAATAATGTTTACAACTGACATTTGGGAGGGTGGGGGGTTGAAAATATAGAATTATTGTTTTAATAGATTGCCCATACAACTGTATATTGTGACTATAAAACAGTAAGACAAAATCATTTTTTTTAGAATTAAACTTCTCAGCTGTAACAGCCAACAGTATGGATGCAGTCAGCGATAGAGATTATATATTAGAGTTTTTGTTTTGGGCATCATTATTATCGACACATCTAAGGTTAGTGTATACTGGTCAGACTCCAGATTAGAGGTATAATGCTGTTACAAAAGTGGTTTAGGGAAAGGTCACTAACATTCGGGAAAGCATGACAATATCATTAAGGTAATTGAGCAGATGTTGATAAATATTTCATTATTTGTTGCACTTTTTTTCAAAATCTCTTCTGAGTATTGTGATTGGTGAGGTTCCCAGCGAGCTAGGTAGGCCAAAAATGCTGAATGAACATATGAAAACAAAACGTATTATTTTTAGCTTGGCTGTAGTTGCTCATGATATTATTACTAAAATTCATTGCATGCAAAGGAGTGACGCTGAATGCGAGACATATGAAATGCCACGTTTTGGGGCACACTATGTATTACCAATTTTTTCATTTGACATTTATCACAGTCTTGCAGGGTTGTACAAAAGCCAACCTATTGGTTTCTCTTGATTTTTCATGAAGTAAATTTTCATGCAGGCCTTTGATTGTGTGACCTAAATCTGCATCATGGAAATAATAATCCTTACTGGAATTTCTAACATTAAAATATTGATAACACTCTTGAAAGTTTTTTCTTAAACTCTAATGTGGTGAAACAGAAAATTTCTAACATAAGGCAAAGGTTCACTCAAATATATTCTTAACATACATAATCTGCTGCAATTTAAATCAAACCGTGCTCATGGAGAAACTTCAAAGGATTTTGCAAATAAAGTAACAAAATGATAAAATATTCATAAAATTCCTGCTCACTTACCATACAAATGTCATCACTTTCCTATATGTCTCAAAGTGACCACTTCCCGAGAACCAAGTAACTTCTGTCCTAACAGTAGTGTGTGAAAGGATCTGTGACTTCCATTCCCCTAAGATCTTTTGGATGGAAGATTTTAGCTCCCAACGAAGAGCAGGGATGGGTGGTGGTGGCTACACTTACCTTCCTCGATTGTGGGGCTTAGTTTCTAAAGAAGCTGAGGTGCTGCATCTGTTGGGAGATAAAAACTAAAAGCACCACAAGAACGATTTGCAAGCTGACATTTCAAGTGAAGGGCTTTTGCTTGAAACATCAGCTCACAAATATTAATCAACTCATTTGACAAAACCAATTTTTT
>NC_090895.1:30503139-30505639 GCF_036669925.1 Montipora capricornis | reverse complement strand
CCATCCCAATTGCCCATAATCGCAAACAAGACGCAAGAGATAGAAAATTTTCTATCGTTACGTTTTGTTGGCAACGAGTAGCAATGCAAAAGCGAGGAAACAACGATATGGAAACAAAGTCGTAAACTGTTGATGATTGTTTGCGATCAACCGACGATATTTTTGTGCACGTGATACGTTTTGACGAATTAGAGGTAAGTATATGAAAATGGCGTCCGAGTACGATTGTGGCAATGAGGACACTCCTCAAAACCGTGTGAATTTAATGGATATCGTAAGGGAATACCCCGCCAAAGAGCCAGTTCTTACGGTATAATTTGATACTGGCTCGCGAGCACTGTGGCCGCCGAATATTGATTGACTCCGAAAAACATTCAAGCATAAAACGCACGGATTGCTGTTTGAAACTATTAAAAAGAAAATCTTATATGAGGAAATTGATATGTATGCTCTCAAAAAGGACGTTCAAGAGTTTATTCGTCGTATTAGTCTTAAGGAGTATTTTTACTCTGTCGAGGATGTCGCAGGTGATTTTTCTGACGCTACTGTTTTTAAAAACAAGTCGTCTTGGTGCCCCGACAAGAACAGAGAGTCAGCTTTGGAGGCGTACTTACAGGAGCTAGAGAAAAGGATTTTGGAAAGTAATTTAAATGCAAGATCATACGCACGAGTGAACAGAAACCTTTGTCGAGAAGAACAACGGGCGTTGGAAAATCTCCGGGAATGTGATGATATTGTTATCAAGGAGGCAGATAAGGGTACAGGATTTGTGATCATGGATAAAGACAGGTATATATCGGAGGGCATGCAGCAGCTCAAGGACCGACAAGTATACATTCCGGTATCTGACGATCCAACAGAAGAGATGAGATTGAAAGTAACCGCTGCTGTGGCGAAGTTGGTAGAGGATGGTTTTATTGATGCCGACGCAGTAGATTATCTTTCTCCCACTGGTGATGTGAAAGCTGGCAGATTTTACTTACTTCCAAAACTTCACAAAAAGGGTTGCCCAGGCCGCCCTGTCATTTCTGGTTGTGGCACACCTACTGAAAGGATCTCCCAATTTGTAGACTCGCACTTGAAACCGTTGGTCCCTAGTGTTAAATCCTATGTGAAGGATCCTAATGATCTGCTTCGAAAGTTAATGCAGATTGGAAGGTTACCAGACGGAGCTATTCTTTTTACTATTGATGTTGTTGGACTGTATCCCCACATACCCCATGAAGAGGGGCTTCAGGCTATTCGCGAATCCTTGAATAATAGATGAAGTGCAGAGATTCCCACCGACAGGATAGTGGAATTAGCAGAGCTTGTTTAAAAGAACAATAACTTTGAATTCAATGGACATCATTTTCTTCAGAAATTGGGTACTGCCATAGAAACAAGGATGGCGGCAAGTTATGCTAAAATATTTATGGACAGATTAGAGAATAGTCTTCCTGATGGGTATCACAAGAAACCGCACACATGGCTTAGATATATTGACGATATCTTTATGATTTGGACGGAAGGCGAGGAGCAGCTGAAGGTTTTTTTGTCATATCTTAATAGTGCTCATGACACTATCAAGGTTACTTGGGACTGGTCACACAAGAGCGTTAATCACTTGGGTGTTACGATTATTAGTGATCATGGCAACTTCACCACAGATCTCTTCGTTAAGCCTACTGATAAGCATCAGTATCTAGATTTCCGTTCATGCCACCCTCCAGGACGAAAGAGAAGCATCCCGTATGCCCAGGCTCTTAGGTTGCGACGGATATGTTAGGGTTTAGGGTTAGGGTTAGCCTAACCCTAACCCTAACCCTAAAAACCATCGGATGAACTGTTTGATCAACAAGCGACAGAATTAACGGTTTCTTGTGTTACAACGGGCATTTTGTTAAGCAGCAAGTCCAGATAGCGAAACTTTTATCAAGGGAAGATTTGTTGACTCCAGCTACAGAATCGACAAAGAGAAATAGTACTAGGACGCCATTTATTGTTACGTACCATCCGGGACTGCCAAACATTGGCGGATCTACATCCCATGCTCCACTTGTCTGAAAAATGTGGAAAGGCGATTAGGGAGATTCCGATGTTGGCTTTTAGGAAACCAAAGAGCCTGAAGGACTATCTGGTTCGGGCTGAAGTTCAAAAACAGATGATTAAAGCTGAAGGTAACCGTAGTTGTGGGTCGTCGGTATGCCAGATATGCAGGGACGACAGTTTTCTGAAATTTGGAAACAAATTTACAGGTAATGTTACTGGTAAAACGTACGACATTCATTATAATTTGGATTGTAACAGCAGTAATGTCGTGTATCTCATTTCAAAGTTGCGTTAAACAATATGAAGAGTCGACAACAACCAATTTTAGGCTTAGGGTTAATAACCACAAGGGTAGGATTAGAAGACACTCGCGTATTGCACCGGAAGACAGAGATGTAAATGACTTAATCTACGGGCATTTCTGCTCACAGGGACATTTCGGGCTGTATGATATGTCTATTCAGTTGAT
>NC_090895.1:30493139-30500639 GCF_036669925.1 Montipora capricornis | reverse complement strand
TGTCTCTTGTTTGCTTCTATTTGTATTCAAATTATACGTCCACCTTATTTTATTGTTAATCATTATTTAAAAGATCTTTGTACACATTCCCCCCCCCCCCCTTCCCAAGAGAGAGAGCAACTAATTGCTCATCAGAGATCTTATGTGGCAAAACCTAACCTTGATGACAGACGTGAGACAAAAAAGAACTCCACTAGGGAAGCAAGAAAAACCAGGATGAATGGGAGATAAATGACAGACACATGTTGAACTAGAATGGCTGGTCTGTGGAACTACACAAAAGCATTCCATTTTCTTCTTATCCAAATCACAGGAGCCATCTATTTCCCAGTGGGTTGGACTTGTTTGGCTTATTTGGCAGTAAGGCAATTTTATTAATTTGCAAATGTCTTACATGTATTGAAATAATATGAAAAAATGATATACATGTACAAAGACAAACCTTGCTTACACTTGAAGATCTTTAACCTGAAATGACAATCAGTGATAATCATCAGGAACAGATAAGTACGTTATATTACCTTCTGTAACCTGTTTTGTCATTTGTCTCTTTTTTGTGAGCAGCCTGCTCTTTGACGCAGATGTCAGTGAGGTGTGGGATTATGAGCACAGTGTTGAACAATATACAGCAGAAGGAGGAACGGCTAAAAGTTCTGTTGAGCAGCAAATCAACAAATTACAGGAATGGTTGGATTACTACAGAGAGAGTGATCTTCCAGTTTAGGGTAAACACACAATAATAGTTTTTGCAGTCTGAGTTAAACAAACCATTAATGGATTGTGTGCATTGGTCCTTTCTTGACAAGTGCGGACGTCATTTCACAGGCCTCCAAGATGTATTAAAATATCCAGTTAACTTTTATTTAGTGCTTTCGAATCAATGCCGGCGGCATTTACTGTCACACGATTTCTCTACAAGAGGGCAGGGTTATGAGCTACCATTAGTACTAAAAGAGAAGCAACAGGGTCATGGAGAGTGAGTAGTTTGTAGTGTACAGGATGTAAAAATTACCTTATAGGATAATTGTCAGGGGTTAGCCTGTCATGGCAGGAGAACTCATCAGACAATGAAATTAGAGTGAATGCATCAATGTGTCATTTAGAAAGCTGAAAAGAGACAACTGAACTCTACAGGCATTTAGCCTTACTTGCCAACTGTTGAATTGAAGTTTAGCACTAAACTGGGATGTATGTGTGGCTAGGTCGGACATTGGGCGTCCTGTTTTCATTCTACCCTCAACCTGAAGGAATACGGACGCACAACACGGCAGAAAATTGACCCTTAATAAATACTATGAAAACCGACAGGTTTCTATTACACTTAATGTAGGTTTAACACCAGCGCTGCGTGAAAAGTGGTCGGCCAGATTAAGGTGTTAGCAGTATTTATTCCAATAATTATTGGAGTTAACATTCAAGTACAACTGCGATAAAAGAAATCGTTTCAGCAGTGATTTGCAAGTCATTATAGAAAGATAACTTTTTTCTCTTGTACTGTAATGCATTTTGGTTTCAGTAAGGTGTAAAAGTTCTGTCGGAGAGGATAATTCACACTACTGTTCTTACATATCAAGTAATCCCTTTCTCAGGAATTAAATTGAAAATCATTTATTTTACTTTAGGAAAGTTAACATTAGACTCTCTTAGAGGAGAAGATATATATTTGACAGTTTTTTAAATAACGAAACTTATTCCACGTGGTAAAGGGGTATCATTTTGTTACAAAAGTTTACAGAAGTGTTTGTATCGAAAATAAGACAAAGCGGTTATTTCGGCAGGAAACTTTTCTGGTCTGACTTTGAAGGGAAGGACCATTTAAGGTGGCTCAAATCAGTTGCAACGCTTTTTAAGTAACGTTATTAGGAGGTTTGACACTACAACGCTGTATCACGTAGTAGCAACGTTGTGGTAGGAAACACCAATATTGCTGAAAATTCTCCGCGGCAACGGGATAGCCCTGCAATAAAACCCTTAATTTTGGCTTTAGTTGCTCATATCTAAAAACAACACCCATTTTTTATCGCTGGAAAGTGATCAGAAGTCCAAGATGAAACTTTCTGCGAAGTGTACAGCGGATTCAGAGCCACCTTAAACCTGTGGTTTTTTTTTAAGATGGCTCTGATTCTCAAAGGTGTTGAGACGGCTTTGATCCACCTTAACTCATGAAGCAATGCAACCTGAGGCTAGAGTTAAATCCGAGACGTCTTGGCCGCACTGATTTAATGCTACTTTCATTTTATTTCTTTCAAAAAGATTTTATTTGTAACTAGCAGCTAAATTGTAATAAATAAATAATGAAAAAATTAACTCTTTTTCTTCCCATCTAGCCACGACTTCCGTGTCATTCTTGAAGTGACGGCAGCCATCGCTTTGGATTGTCCTAATTGCCATATTGTTAAAGTGCCACTGACCAAAAACTTAATTCTTCCTTTTCTTTGGATTTCAAGTGATCCAAGATTTAAGCCTTGACTTGAAAAAGACAATTGTTTATTTTAAGTGAAATTTTCCTATTTAATGGTCCGCCATTACTAACTTCTGGATCGAGGAGAAAATGACGTCAAAGACTCAATAGTTTGAGAATTGAACACGTTTGTACGGAGGTGAATTAATAGGCAGCGCAGGAGTCTCAGGCTTACTAGGATAAGCTGCATTTATAATGACGTCACTTTTCCCAAAGATCCAACCCTCTGAGGTCCAGTCGGTCAGTTTAGAACGTGAGTAGTGGCGGACCGTGAAATCCAAAAGTTCTATTCAAAGTAAAAGGCCTTTGGATAAAAACCAAAGCTCAAAATTTTGCTATTGAGTTGTTCAGCAAACACAAATCTGAAGAAAAACGGGAAAAGATTTTTTGAACAAACCAGGCGCGTAGCGTCCTATACACAAATACGCACGTGCGTACTTGAAGTGACCAGAAAATTTTGAAATTTTAAGCAATTGTTTCTGTTTTTAACATTTTACTTGTACGCAACCAAGATTTCCTTATGAAAACACCACTTTGATTAAATTCTAAAAACTAAAACAAAAGCTATACCATGTTCGCACTTAGTTTGCATTGACTTTTTTTACACTAAACAATGCAGTGTTGTTTGGTCAGCGTGCAACAAAAAGGCGAAGTTGCCAAGGAGCGACGTTCCGAGAACGTTGTTGACAATACCAGTCTCGCTAGCGCAACCAAAACAATGTTTTGTTTGCGCCAGGTTTGCTCAAAATAAGGGCAAGACGCTTTGTTCTTTGCTTGTATTAACACAACCATTTCGAACAAGAAATAAAGAACGCAGTATTTTTCGCTTAGTTTACTTAGGTTTCTAGATCATATGTACTTGTGCGTACTTGAAAAAATGACCACGCTACGCGCCTGCAAACGGATTTTGCGGATGGTTCTTGATCCGCAAAAATAAGTTCCAGTTCCATTTCATTATTTATCCTACTACCAGCTAGCAATTGGAGATATACAAGCCAAATTCAAAATACCTGAATGTGCAGGAAAATAATCGTTATCATAATGCGAAGTCGCAAAAACAAATAATAGGCTGATTGAGGTGATATTCAACAGATATAGCACTGGTGAAATTTCGAAATTGATCTTAATTTCATTCGCCTTACGGCATAACAGTTTTAAACATCATTCACAATTTTTTTTTCAAGAATCTGTACAGATCAGGGTATCACTTACAAAAAATCTCTTAAGTAGTTTAACAGTAATGAAACAAAACATTTTGGATTAATTCACTCTCTCCCCCCTTCCCACCCGTTCATGAGAGCGGCACGTAAAAACTATAGATTTTTTGAAGGGATGAAATTCTAGAGAAAGTAGGGAGAATTAGCGTCGGGTTTTCGAGAACGGTAAACGGTAGGCTACTGCACAGACTGTATTTGTTGAAAACATGAACGTACTTTCATTTAGACTTTTCTCTTTGTTTTGAGAAGTTGCTTGGTATCTGCCGGTAACAGGCAAGGAATCACCTAAATCAAGTTTCTTCTTTAGGTAAAACGTTTATTTCACTGTTATTTCATGGTTCTGTGCGTGTCGTTGTCGAATTAAACTATAAAATTTTGTTTTATCAATAGAGTTGATAAAGGTAAATATTTTTATCATCGTAAGAAACAATAAAATTAACCTTAACCCTAACCTTGTAGCCTACGATGTTTCGAACGTCAGCCCTTCCAGTCAGAGCCAGTTGAATTCACCTCAAACAACCCACAATTCTTCAATTCGCTCTGACCAAGGGCTAATGCACGAAACGTCATTCAATCTTTTTACAGTCGTAATACTTAAATATTCCAAAAGATTTTACGCATTCTAACACCAGCCGATTTTCATATTCAATTGTCAACCCCCACAGGGGCGAAGGTTAATATTTTTAGGGTGAAACTCTGTCCAGCCAAACCAGGCAAATGTAACATTGGACCATAGTCGTATTCTCAGTATTGGACTGGAACTAGCTTGCAATGGAGTGTAATGCGGGGGAATAGACTAAAAAGATTTTGCATTGAAGAGATTTCCCCGCATTAGCCTCCATTGCAAGCTATTTCTGGTCCAATACTGGGAACACGAATATGGTCATTGTATAGTCTGCTCAGGCGAAAGGTGAAAGAATGGCTTTTACTTCCAAAGTCGTATCTTTCAAAAACCTCTGGTACATCCGAAGCCCGCTTGTCATGATGGTATTAACGAGCTTTTCACTGAAGAACGACGACGGCTACGAGAATGCCACTAAAAAATCGGATAATCCGGGAGACTCCAGATTTTGGGCAGAGTCGATTACGATCTGAAATCTCCCGATAAATCGGGACGGATTGTAATTTGAGCAATAATGTGATTGGTCCGAAATAAACCAATCAAATCAAATTTTGCAATGCAAATGGAAACTTTTTCGCGCGTTTTTTGACTTTTTGCCTAGGTTATGTGACAGTGTACTTTCTTTTTGCGTCAAAGACGCAATATGAAGTCATCATAAATGACGTCACAAGTGTCATCCCATCCCTATCAGTTCTCAACAGTTGAAGAGTTTGGGTGTTGACAGCCCTTAATACAGAAAGTATCATAAACATTCATAAAAGCTAACCTTAGGCCTAAGGGGTTAGCCTTAACCCATGTTTAGGATACTTTCTGTATTGGTAAAACAATGACCTGTGACCTTTAAAAAATACTAGTCGCCAAACAATGGGTTCAATGGATAAAAACAACGACTTTACAGACCAGGGCCCTGCACGTGCGTTTTATACTCTGGCAAACTTTTTGCCGTCCTTGTCCGAACAGCGTCGTAAACTTTCCAAACTTCAGTTATGTGTAGGACGTTAGCACCCTACTATAGGAGTCCTATAGGTGTTCAGTTTTTCAGTTTTCTTCCCAAACAACCACAGCGATGATAACAATCTTATTCCTCGAATTTTGCCATACACTTTTCAAGTTGAACGTCTTGGAATAATCGTGCTATGCTTCTGCGGAATTCATCTTCAAGCACCAACGGCCAAACTGCTTTTGGTTCCATCCATCAAACTTCCGACGGCAAACACAGATGACGAAATCAATATTGATGCGTGACAACCCACTAATCAGCATCTTTGGTTCCCACGGTATATTCGTACATTCGAACTCAACGCCCATGGAAAGCGATGGAATCTGTGCGAATCCTTTTACTGAAGAATTTCAAAAAACGTATCATAATGGTGTTCGAACTGTGAACCAAACAAAAACTCCTATTCACTTTCCGTAGGCGGCGTCGATCGCCCCGGCTATGTTCGGCAATTTGATTGATGGAAGCCAAAACGCACTTTGGCGCTTGATGGTAAGATTCCATAGAATTATGAAAATAGTAGTAAATGACGTTCTCGTAGTCGTCATTGTCATCCTTGTCTAGGCTCCCAGTCTCCGTTTTGGTCCCATTCAACTCTAAGCCGTCGTGATGAACACTTCATTTTCCAAAGGAGAAAAGACTCTTCCACTCCCCACCTGGGCCCGGTTGTTCGAAAGCCGATTAACTTAATCCAGGATTAGCGCAAAGTATTGTTTTATGCTTTTAACTTTTGGTGAAATTTTCTTTTGCTTATTTTTGTTTTTCAAGATTTGACTTCTTCTAATGTAATATCTTACCGAATATCAGCGTTGAACAGCATTTGGGAGTAGAGAGATAAAATCCTTATTTTCCTGGGATTGGCGTTAATTCGGCTTTTGAACGACCGGGCCTTGGGGCCCGTTTCTCGAAAGTCCCGAGGGCATTTTCGGGTTTCAAAATTCCTTTTGTATCGCAAGAACGGAGAGGATTTAAGTCGTCAAACTTAACAGACATATTTTTTTTTAGTTAGCTTGAAAACATGTTAAAAGATCGGCTTTCCAAAACAAGCGGTTTGCAGTTTCACAAATGGCTTTTCGGGCTCGAAAGTTCTTGGGGAAACGGGCCCCTGGCTTCTACTCCTTTGCCTGTACCCAGTTTTTCCCGGTTACATGGCATCAATTATGGCAGACGTGTTGGCAGCCGTTATACTTGGCCTTGTGATTTGAATGATGAGGCTCCGAGAACTTTGTCGTATAAAGAAATTTTCCATCGTGGCTTTTGCAGCCTTTGTCCTAATAACGTTTGCGGCTGTATCTGTTTATAGAAGCCTGAAAAGGTTTGTAGAACTATAAATATTCTGTGTCCTCCATTCCCTGTTCGTTTTAAGCTTTTTCCTCACATCACGGGAAGGGTTGGAAAAATATGGCCAAAGGGTTAGGTTATGGTTATTTCTTTTCAGGAACACTTGTTACCCTGTAGATAATATTTTATTTCTGAAGACGCACAAGACTGGTGGAAGTTCTGTAGCTAACATGTTGTTCAGATTTGCAAAGAGCAGACATTTAACAGTGGCGTTACCAAAAAAGCAGATATATTCGTTTTTCTGGCCGTGGAGCTTTCAAATCAGCTTTGTGGATACTTATGACCATGAGAGGCCCAACGTGTTATGCAGTCACGCAAGGTACGTAAGGGCTCTTGGTTTTCGTTTTCACGGTCTGCATCACAAATCATGCAGGTTTTACACTCGGCTCTTTTAAACTCACTTCTGCTTTTTTTTTTTTCAACTCGATTGCAAGTAGCATTGGTACCTCTAGGAAGTGCCCACTGACAATCTGCATGGCTACAGTAGCTGGCATGCAGATTTTGAGTGTTTTCATGTTCTGGAGAGGCGGTTTAAACCTTCATGATAATAGTTATTATGAATAGAGCTGTGGCTCATGCTTGCGATGGGAGGGGTATTTTCACCATCCTTTCTTCTTAACTAAACAATTATATCGGAAAGGATGTATTTTACTTTAATGGTGACCGAGGGATGCTTGGCAAAAAACCTGAGTGATTCACTGCAGGAGTCAAATTTGCAACCTTCTAGTCACCAGTTCAGACAAGCTATAGGAGACTAGTCGTAGGTAGCTACAGGAGGCCATTAAAATAATGCACCAGTCATTTGAAACCACCGCACCCCCCCCCCATTCGGGCTTAAGCGGGGCATTAACTTTTTATGCAA
>NC_090895.1:30483139-30490639 GCF_036669925.1 Montipora capricornis | reverse complement strand
TTCACTTTGCTGAGGCATGTAATGGAAAAGGATATAAGGGAAGTGTTGAAGTATTCTTTGGCTATCCTACACAACAGTGTTCGCTTGACTGTTGTGGATGACAGCCACATGGTGGAAACATGGACTGCTAAAAGGTAGTCTTGACAGTTCTACCTCAATTATTGGGACTGTTAATCTTGAAGTTTATTTGTGATTGACTGAAGTAATTGCTAAGTCCTATTCCATTATCATATATCTAGCCAGGCATTCTCTGATTCTTCTGGTCCTTTAAGAATGAAAGAGCTCATAATACATAAATAATTTAAATACCAATTTTTTTCAACCAGTTTTCGGATAAATCGTTTGATAATGTTGTAATGGGTTAGGGTTAAGGTTAGGGTTAGGGTTATTTCATATACCATTTCATCATTAAATGAAATTAGTCGACAAATGTGACCACAACTGATGATTTGTTTGAGTTGAAATCTCATCTTTACCTGTTGACTCCTAAACCCCCCACTGATGATTAAAATGGTCTGGTGTTTAAGAGTAAAATCTATTTAGTTTCATTCCCCGGAGTCAATGGGTTAAACCCCAAAATGGGGTCCCCTTGTGCAAAAGGTTGGCCGTGTCAAGAGCAAGGTATGAAGTGGTCCTCCAGCCAGCCATTCATTGCTTCAAAGCTCATCAGTATTTCCCTTTCTCAGTTGTGTTCTAAACTTCACATTAAACTTCTGAACTGAAAACAACCATGAATTGGCTATGGCTTGGGGTCAGGGAGAGCGTAATTCGTTCACACCTTACTATCAATGTATGGGAGTCCCCCCTCTACACAGGGGTCACAGGAGTGCCAAGGACACCTGATTGTTGGTCAGACCTTTTGTAAACTGCAACATCCTCTAGAAGCTTCAAGCCATTGAAACACTTATTTTTTAGTCCAAACACGGACACTTTCAGGCTAGGGATAATGTTACTAAACACAGTTTGTTTCACAGGCCGCATTGGATGGGAGGAGATGATTATTCTTAGATTAAAAAAAAAATAATAGAAGAACATGAGACACTCCAACATTTTGTGAAAAGAGGTCTTCAAGTTTTCATATATGTCCATTACCTCTGCATAATGTAATTTGTCATAGCCTAGATATTAATGTTCCAGCAAATATTCAGCAAGTTGTTTTCGTACCATATTTTCATCCAGTTCATATCTTTTAAATGGTTTTCATTTGAGTCCTAATCGTAAGCCTTATCTTGTTAATGCAGTGCATGGTTTAACACCTTCATACTTCAAGTTATTTTAAACTTTCCTCCCAGGTGTCTTTAACAAAATCATTTAAGCAGGCTCTTTAAGCCATTCTATTTTCACGTTTTTTTCTGTTTTGAAACACTTTCAGGTACAATCAAACCACAATGCAAGCGCTCATGCCCTCTGGGACTAAATTTATCACAATCCTTAGACATCCTATTTCAAGATTTGAATCGGCCTTTCTGTTTGAAGATTTCCCTTCATTTCTTGGTATTCCAGGTTCTTTGAATCCCCTCCAACATTTCATGGAGCACATTAATATGTTCAATCCAGAAATAAGCAGGATGTACACTCTGAGAAATGGTATGAGCTTTGATCTGGGTTTAGAACCTGGGGATTTTGAAAATGCAGATGTCATCAGTGACTTTATCCTTTCAGTTGAGGAAAATTTTGATATGGTCTTGCTTCTGGAATACTTTGATGAGTCATTGATACTGCTTAAGCGGCACCTTTGTTGGAGTTTCGAGGACGTGCTGTACATAAAACATAATTCAAGGTTACAGTCATTGAAGAAGCATCACATCCCCAAGAAGTTTAGAACTACATTTTTGGAGTGGAATCAGGCGGATGTCCTTCTTTACAAACACTTTAATCAAACATTTTGGAAAAATGTGAAATACCAAGGTAAAAACTTCTGGTCAGAAGTAAGAAACCTGAAAAAAAGATCAGACAAGATTGCAACAGAATGCCTTCAGCCAGGAGAACATAGATATGACAACAGAAAAAGAACTGTCACCAAACTTATTGTAAATCCAAAAGTGAGTCCTAATATGAAACATCTGTGCTGGGATCTTGTGGAAGATGAGGACTCGTATTTAAAATATTTTAGACGTGTACAACTCAATAAAAATGCCATAGTAGCAGTCAGGCATGATAATAAAAAGAATTAAAAATTTGTTGTCGCTGACTCAAAACTTTTTATGAACGTTTTTGGTTAAAATACTATAACCGTCTTTAGCATAAAATGGCTTGTAACGAACATTCGCGAACATCGTATAACTTAATATCCGGTTTTGTTTGTATAGCTCAATTGTAATTTATTGTGGTTGGTTGACACATTGATATTATCGAATTAGTTCATGACATGGCTTACGAATGTAAGTGAGTGCTTAAAAGAGCTGCGGAAACGTCTCTTGGGATTACCAAGGGCCTTGTAAATGTCAGGAATGTAAATGTGTTCATTAATGTAGGTTATTGGTCACTTTTGTCAATAATCTTCAATAGCGCTTTCAAGTTCGAGATGGGTCTAAAGTTCTTGAATTATAAAAGGTCCGCATCAGGTTTCTTGAGCAGAGGTGACAATACTGCAGATTTCAGACACGTAGGCATGCAGCCATCACGAAGAGAGAGGTTGACAATGGTAGTAATAGTAGGCAGCAATAGGTCTATGCATTGTTTGATGATAGAAGATGGTAATGGATCTAAGACACAGGATTTCGAGAACAGTGTTGCAGCCAGTTTCCCGATGTCATCAATTTTCATCTCAGTAAAAGTTGAACATTTAGTAGAAGACATAGTGAGTACCTCACTAGTAACACATTCGATCGAGTGAATAAGAGCCTTCTTTTTAACAAGGACATCATTATGCAGTGTATCAATCTTGGTAAAAAAGGTAACAAATTCATCAGCTAGAGGGTGGATAGTAATTAACAGTTGGCTTTTGAAGTAGCTTTTGAACAGTTTTGAACAAAACGTTTTGACTTTTCTTTAATAATACAAGAATAGTACTCTGACTTAAGAGACTTGATCAGATTGATTACATCATTGGTGTACATACTGCTCACGGTCAGCAGGGAGTCTCGATGCTCGCCATTTAAGTTCAAGTCGTCTTCGTTTCTCCTTCTCAGCAGTGACTTCAGCTGTGTACCACGGCGCAGATGGACGGACAGTGGTAACTCGTTCTTTCACAGCTATGGATATGGATATCTTCCTGATGTTGGAGTAGAACAGAACCTTCAATATCACTTCGAAAAGAAGTCATATCAATACCACGTAGTTTTCGAGAAGAGACAACCTTCTTTACGAATTTAGGCTTTTCCAAGCGTAGGGTTGAATGAACAGCCAAGTGATCAGAGATGACAGGGTCAGATGTTTCAACGTCATTAACAAAATGATCCATCGCATTAGATATTACTAGATCAAGAGTGTTAGCATGCGTTTTCTCACTGACATGCTGTACCAGATGGAAGGAGTCCTGCAAGTCCAGAAATTGTCTATCGGTAGCATCGTTGGAATTGTCGACATGGATATCAAAGTCACCCACAAGTAGCAATCGCTTATGTCGCAGATCAGCAGTAATATATTCCAAAAGCTTAGAAAACTCTTCCAAGAACAACGATGTTGACAAGCTAGGGGGTCGATAGACAAGCAGAATTCTTACACAACGCACCATGCGTAGGTGAAAACCATTAATTCAAAAGAGCGATATTGATATGTGAAAGAGGTGTTTCAACGAATGCTGTTCGTAAATATAATTCCAACTCCACCACCAGCAGAATGAGATCTTGGTATATGTATCACTCTATATCCTGTGGGACAAAAGGTACCGATTTCAACAGAGTCATCCGTACCAGGACGAAGCATAACCCTAACCCTAACAATCAACATTTATTCAAATGTTTAGAGTGTTGCAAAGGGCGAGCATCACGAAAGACAAAATAAGAACATACTAAAAGACAGTCAATAAAAATATAACAGTAAAAACTACTAAGATGGAATATATCTACTGGACCTAATTACTAACAGTTAGACAACTCCTTTTTTAAAAAATGATCATCGGACTTAATGCAAACAATTTTTGTTTGCAGTGCGCTTCAGTCCTTCAAAGTTCTACAATAAAACTGTTCCATTGTGTCTGGTTTTAGGTAACAATTCAATTAACTTACTCTGGCTAGAGTTCCCAAATTATCTTTTAGGTTTAATGACATCACCAGTAAGATCAAGTCCGCTAATATCAGAGATTGTTTTGTGAAATGGTTTTAACCTTAGGCTAAACGTGAAATTTTTACTTTAATTATTTCATGTCAAGGCTGTTATCGACTATTGTACATTGGTGTCACCAGCTCGATTTTGCTTGGCTATAAGAACGCAGCTAATTCTTGCTTGCTCTGTTTCTCTTTCGTCATACCTACAGACAATAGATTTTATATATTTATAATTGACGTCATACCTACAAACAATAGTTTTATGCATGCAGAAGTGACGTCACCTAACAACCGCAGAAACATTCTCTGATTTGCCGCTCATCCAAAGAAATGGATGAATCAGTCCTCCTGTCTTTACAAGTGCAGTTCAGGAATATGCATAGTTCAACAATTATTGGGTTCGGTTTTCGCATGATAGCGATAATTATCAAGGCCCCAGTTTGAGTTATCCGCCTTCGGCTTCGGCAGTTAACACAAACTTTGGCCTTGATAATAAGCCTGGTAATAAGGGAATAACATGACTTTTTGAGGGAATATTGTTTATTTGCGCCCACGTAGTGTCATTTGCGGCACGAGCGCAAAGCGCGAGGGCTGCAAATGACACGACAAGGGCTCAAATAAACAGTATACCAGAAAAAAGTCATGTCATTATCATTATTATCGATAAACAAGGCCAAATGATATCAAGAATGCGAGTTTTAATAATACAAGCTAAGTGAATAACGAATTCAGTCACTTCAAATCATCATGTAAGTGTTGGTTGAACAAGCCATTAAAGGATCAACTTAGTCCAGTGAACTTATTTAAAATTACCGAAAAAAGGCATAAAATCATCTATAAATAATAGGCATATCGCAAAGTTTAAGCAAGAACCAATAAGCTGTAGGGCTGATAATGTATTAGCAGCCTGCTGTCAGTCTTTTGCGGTCCACTGAGCGTGTGTTTTGAAGAGGCCGATTTTCTATGTGGCCGCATATATTGATGATAATTATCGTTATCATGCTCAACCTCATCCAATAATTGTTAAGTAACTGTGCCTGGCTTCCGCGCACAAAACAATAAAGCAGGGGCCTGTGATGTTTTTGGTAAGTTAGAGAAAGTACGATTCTTCCTTATGACTTTTGCATGCAACCATCAGTGCATCATAGATTGGCGATCATCGACTCAAGCACGACTTCTTTTGTTAGGGTATTTTATGTTTGATTTACTTCACGATTTGTGGTGAAGTTTGTTCATTCATCAAGTTTCTGTGTAAGCTTGTAGCATGCGGAGGTCGTAAGCAATAATCTTGCCGTCTAAATCGCTCTTTATAATTAATTAAATAATTTATCTCTGCAAAATTGTTTTTTTCCGAAATATTGACATAAAATACTATTTCTTGCTAAGCGTTGCATCTTTTATGTTCAAATAAAGGCTTAAAATAAAGATTAATGAACGATCTTTTATTTGAATTTGTTTGTAATTTAATTGCATCTCTGAAAATTTGCATACAAGGACAAAGATAAACATCAAATACAGTGGAACCCCGTTAATACGACCACCTTCAGGCCATGGAAATTTGGTCGTATTAACGGGGTAGGGTCAAATTTTGATGCAAAATGCTTTTAAACTACATTCTACTACAGTACATGTGAACCTTTAATCCGCTAAAAATCGACCTTTTTGCAGTTAATTAACAACCTTACAACCGGCAATTCATTGCAACTTAACAATGTAACGGCAAACGAAACCGAGTAATGGAAGCAAAAGCACAAGTTTAAGTTGTTGGGAAAGCCGTTAATCGTGGGGGAGGATACGGGATGGAAATCCCATGCGTTTAGAAGTTTACTGGACAGCCAAGAAACGTTGATATGCTTAACCAATTATTAGAATAACCGATCTGTGAGAAAAGAACAGGAAATGGATTTGAAGAGACAAGCCACAATGGAAGGCAGCAGAAAAAAGAAGGCAAAATAACTTTGAGAGCCTCGAAATGCTGCAAAAGTTAAGTCTATCAGATCTTTTGTACTGACTGTATTTTAAAAAATGCATCCTTTTTAATACTGAACACTGCAATTTACCGGTTGTCATGCTAAGCACTAACACCTTTGGTTACAAGCATTCGATAAAATATTAATCCGTTATTGTTTGTCAGATTGTGTCTGTTTTCATTCAGCAGGTCGACCAAGCATTTTGACTGGTTGTATTAATGGGGTAATTTTATAAAGAAAATAACGACTGAGGACTCCAAAACGTGGTCGTTGGTCGTAAGTGGGCTTTTGTTCTGGCCGCAAAAAAGTGGTCGTAATAACGGGGTGGTCGTATGGCGGGGTTCCACTGTTCGTGGGAAAGAAAAGCCAAATTTACCTCTTCGTCACATTCCCGTGCAAAACACAGGAATGTTTATTAATAGCAATGATCCTTTCTCCAATTTTTTAGCAATCACCCTTTCAAGTTTCAGAGAAAGCGATCCATCCACGAATATTTCATGATATTTTTAGGGACATGACCAAAGGTCAATCAGCGTCATGGGCAGACTTAGGGCGCTTTCCATTTGACAGAACTGACCGGCCACACCGGGCATTTGGAAGGAATAACTCTACAACGCCTTCAATATAACACGCTTGGAAGATGATATATACTCCTCTGGAACAATGCGAGGAATTATCGTGCAAGTGTTCCTTCAAATTGTTACATTTTCTTTGCAAACTGACGGGTCTGGCCGGCCAGTTCTGACAAAAGGAAAGCGCCCTTAGACAATGATTTTAGGGGTACTGCATTGAGGTACTCCATAGGTTACTCTATGGAGTAGGGCTCCGCATTTTGTCCTCTCCCGACTTAGACAAGTTTGGGATTTGAGTACGCGATGAAATGTGTCGCATTTTTTCACAAATTCGTTTAAATTGAAAAGTATCTTCTCACAAGACAAGAACAACATTCTGAAAGCTTATTCTACGAGTGGAAAACAAGTTTTCAGCCGGAGGTATAGACAGGCCAGGTGGAATAACTAATGTCTTTAGGCCGTTGGCAAAACCTGGATCAGATCGGATAAGATCGGATTTCGAATTCTGTGTATCTCTGTCTTGTGCAGTCACCTCTCCTCATTTATGGAGCCTCATCGAAATGTTTTTTTTTTCCAGAGGTGATTGCAGATTCCAAAGTGGAATTATGAAGAGGAAAGTTACGATGTGGCAAATTGTCGTGAAAAAGCGAATTGACTTCGTATGGGACGGACTTCATTTTTTAAAACATGAAAACTGACAACAGTTCTTACTTTACCTCAGTTCCTAAACCTGAATCCAGCCAATAATCC
>NC_090895.1:30460639-30478139 GCF_036669925.1 Montipora capricornis | reverse complement strand
CTTATAAGATCTTTTTGTTGACGTGTTTGTTTTTTTTAATTAAGCGCTGGCACCAACAACGTTGGGCTATATATATTTTGCTTTCTGCATACAAGTCAGACCACTAAAGCCAAAGGTATGTTGACGTTGAACAAAAAAATTCCTGGGGCTTTAATAATGAAGCCATTTCCTCACAATGATTTCTCGCGCGGCGTCAGTCAAAACAAGAAAATTATCTGCGCAATCGAAATTTCTCTCTCTTTTGCCGTTCCTTGGGTGAGCGACATTTTTTAAGGAACTGCAGTCAGTCAGCCAATTGGTGACACTGTAAAATGAACTATTGACGCAATTCAAGTGGGTTCAATTTTGAGAAATTATAGGCAATGAAGGCATTCATTTGTATAGGGAGCTTAAAGCACGCGCGTTTTTGAGAGGCGGACGGCAACCGGAAGAGAGCTTTTCGCTTGCCGGGGCAGTGGTGTCTCCCAGATTTTTATACTAATCATCTCTAATGGGGAAGAGATTTAAATGTGATTGTGTGTAAACAAATTAAAAGGAAAATCAGCTTACTTCCGGTTGCTGTCCGCCTCTCAAAATCGTGCGTGCTGGTGCCTACTAATTCAAAAGATATTTTTGGACGGGTTACTGAATATGCGGGAAAAGCAGATCTTAGCAAGTGATATTGAAATCCAAAAAGAAAATTGGGGGTAACCACGCATTTTTCGAAGATAATTAATCAACAATATTTGTAAAATCTTTACAAAGCAATGTATGGCGTTCTTTTCTAAATTTAAACTTAATTATCTCTGAAAAATGCGTGGTTACCCCTAATTTTCTTTTAGGATACCAAGAGCACTTGCTAAGGTCTGCTTTCTCCGCATAGTTTTAAACGCGCAAAAATATCTCTGTCTTATAAGCACCACCGATAGGAGGAGTATCTCGAGATGCGCAAAACGTATGCGCAATAAAAATAGTAGGCACCGTCCTTGAGCTATCTAATAACAATACAAGACAGACACACTGTGAAATCACTGCAAATACTTTTTAATGTCTAGATAAATGCACACTGTTGTTACTAACACTCGATACTCCAACCATGGGTTCAACACAGAAATACTTGCATTTTTTGGGCTCAGATTTGCAACTGAATTTGACACCTGCTCTCTATGTTCAATTTCACAAAGGCTTTTAAGCAATTGTCATCTTCTCAAATGAATGAGGCTTTTGATAAGTTTTTTTTATGAGCAGTAACTATTTATTTATTAAAAAAGATCCCAAGGTGATGGGACTTTAGGTTTTCAATGAACGTTGTTTGAACCATTTTCATAGAAAGCGATTGTATCGAAAACATGAATTTCAGAATTGCTTATTTTTGCTTTCAAATGTCATTGCGCCGCCTATTGATAAATTCTGACATGGGACGGTTGCCTCATTTATTATGTAAAAGATTCTTGTGCATCATATCACAATTCTACTCGATGAGTTTTTTTGTGTTTGAAGCGAACAGGCAGCCCCCCAGTAGGGTAAGTGCAATGGCAATTCTACGCGATGAGTACTATTTTGCTCTTGCGGCGGCATACTTTGATGAACAAAGAATACAACAATACACGCCATACATATTAACATAAGTGGCTGGGTATTTTGCAATTTGGCATGGAAGTGAAAAAAAACGATCATAACTTTATTTTTGCGAAAACAAACTCTTGTTTATCGCAAAATTCTCCGGTTTAAGGTTAATGTTAATTAGAAAGAAAAGTCTCTCAAATTACCATGTGTTATTTTTCTTTGATAACTTCCTCCCTTGAGGATACTTCCTGGTAATTTTCCAGACACCATTCATCTCCTTACGTCGTCTTATTTTATCTAATCACTGGTGAAGAACTAGCATTATAGGTTTTAATTTAATTGTTTATTGTTTCTGCTGAACATGATTGCCATTGGGAATAGTCAGTGAATAGCTACTAATCTCCGGCGCTAATGATGACAAAACGTGATCCACGAGGAACAGACAAATGCGTGCTAAATTAATGAGTTCTTTTGTCTGCTACTTTGATGATTTTCTAATTGTTCTCAACATGTTTATAAGGAGCAATCAAACGAAAACATCTTTTTATTTCAATGTCCGGAACAGCGAGGAAAGGCGACTTATTTTCAACCCGCTAAGAGGTAACAAGCTTCTCGAACGCATTCTCTTTCAAAGGCTTTTTGTGTATCAATAGTTGAACTTAAGCCCTTATTATTATCCCGTCGTGTATTTTGTTTTTTTGGCTATTTGTAAGCCAATGCAGTTGGTTTAACGAATTAGTAAAAGTTAAAGGTTTTGTAACTCGATATTTATTCATCTCTTATCAAATCAACTAATGTCGGCAACTTATGAATCTTGAACAACATGGCGCAATATGGAATCAGCAGTTCACATGTGTGGCTTATCACCGGCGCTGTGAATACCCGTCATGTATTTAAGTTTTGCCAGCTTAACTGAATTGTCTTTTAAGGAGTGGCCATTATAAACTTGCTTTTGTTCCTCGATAGGATGCATTGACACCTGATGTTTTGTCATGGACAGCGCTGACTACCATACCACGGTTTTTTGTCACCATCTTCCTACCCTAGGCGTGTTGGTGATGATTACACTCCAGCCCGTCTCATTTGTCAAGCACTGTACATCACCGTCAAGGTAAGAGACTTCTACGAATAAATCTCGAGTGGTTTTTACACTTCATTTTGCATAGACTATAGCTCTTCTGTTTGTTCCCTAAAATAAGTTTTTAAATAGTCGATTCAGCTGAACGTTGTTTGTAGAGCGGCTTACTCCTTGACTGCTTGTTTCAGATTTTTTCGTTTAAAATATACTAGCACGTTAATTCCTATGTGTTTGTAATGGTTTCAATTCTTTAAAACGTTTCAGAAAATGGGTGTTCATTTTGATTAAAGAAAGTAAAATCAATTCCATAATTTTAAAGCTAATTATGAAGTCAAAAACACTATGCAATTTAGAATCCATAAAATATAAATAATAAGCTCATAGTACGAGTCATTATCGTAGTCTCTGTCTTTCACCCGCGAATAATGCGTTAATCGGCAAACAATTGTTGCGGTGCGGGTTAAGGGACAAATTTTAAATCTACCGGGAATGGTAGTTTGCCTCGTTTGTTTAACTGGAACAATCAAATTACAGTATACATGTTACAGTCAATTGTAAACATGCTTCCTTTCCGGAATTGTATCGTTTTTGCCTTGTGTGAAGACTACGACAAAGCGGCACGAGAACGTGATGCCAACACGACTTGATTTCGTGCATAATTAGTTGCCCGTGCCCAAGAATTGTCAGCATCTGTGTAAACAACTTTATGGTGACAAAAATAATCCAAAGATACCCAGCCCATCAGGAACAAATTTACAGTTAACACCAGTCTTCCCGTTTTAAGCGACTCGTTTGGCTCAGTACAACCTGAAAGATCGATTTTGTTGAGAAATCGCCAGTGGTATTTTTCAAACACGTATCCAGCATCAATAGAAATTGAAAATAGATGTGAAAATTGCTGCATAAAAAGTATTGCATTAACATGGAAACAATGGATAGTTCACCAAGCTCCTTTATAGAATAATTAAGATAGTACGCGCACTCTCATTGGTCAATAGCTGTGTTTAGATGAGATTGTGGAAACATGGCAGTGACATCACACGGATTTTGATTGGTTATGTGTTGTCAGACGCGCGTTTTGATTGGCTGGTAGGAGATATGAGCGTGTATCAAGAAAATCCGATCTAGAAGTAAAAAACCAGCATTTTCCTTCACTTGTTTGCGTCTCGGGTTTGCATAACTGTCTCGAATCCTCCCAACTCCCCCTAGTGTTTAGATGAGGTTATGGAAACACGGAAAACGTCCTCTATTTCTTAAACATGCCATGAAACGGTAATTAACTGCTCAATTCCACCCAGCAATCCAGATTTTTCAGACTCACCCCAGCTTTCTTTCAACAAATAAGTGGCCCTAAACGATCAGTCGAAACCACCAATTGTGGCCCGCGAATTTTCTTCCTGTCGAATATGAAACGTTCATAAATGGGATATACAATTTTTCAAACAAGCAACAACTAACCTTAAGTATTTTTGAACACTGAACTTAACCATGAACATGAATATTACCGGTATACAGTTATGACTCAACACAACGACAGTTACAACTCTAACATTGGTCCCCAAATTAATGATTTCAAGAGCTTTTTGTGTGTTTATTTAAGTTTGAAGGTGCAGGTTATCCACCAGTGTGGGTAATCTGCTGACTGTTTATTTAGTTATTCGATAATTGTAAGTGTAGTATGATGAATGCAACACCCTGAGTCGCTTGTATTTTTACATCTAATAGCAATAGCTGGCAACTTTCTTAATTAATCACGTGATTAGTTAATTACCAGTTGTCTCTCAGTAGGGGACCTACGGGACCTCTGTGCTGTGGGTCTCATATACATGGAGTTTTTTCATAAACATGTTGTCCCGCTTACAAAAATAATCAGGCTATATTCACTTAACCTACGTGACGCCAAATTTAAACTTTAAAGTGCCATCTTTAAATATTCGGGCTATTCGCTCTTTAGAGAGAGAAAGGCTTATTAAATAGTTATCAAAAGAGAAATGTGACAATACTTTTCTGCATGAAACATATTCGTGGTTTTGAAGTGACGTCATCAAAATAAAAATTAGGAATTATAAATCCTTTTGAGATTTTAGTTTAGTCTTCAGCTGTTCTAATAACTATCTTTTCACAAATGATCAGTTTGATAGGGTTTTTCGTCTTGTGACAAAGCAAAGTTTAATTTCTATGCTTTTGCGTGACACAATATTAAAACAGAGGCCGAAAAGGATGTCACGTAGGTTAAAAAGTGACTTATCTGCTGATATTCTGCAATCTGAACAGTCCTTGTTCGAAAATAAGTACTCGTAAAGATGTTTATGAGTCCTTAGAAGACGACTACAGGCTTTTTATAGTACAACTCGATGACATATGTCTTAGCTTTCGGCCGCCAAATTTGTTCCTCTCGGAGAGACAGAAGCATGGCGTTTCCATACAAAGCCTTGTAAATTTGAGAAAAACATTGCTTCGAATATCTCCCGCACGAAACATCGTACAGACCTGAACCTTTGCGAGACTTTAAATATTCATCTTGTTTTATCTGACTCTAAACCTTATTTGCTGAATGGTTTTGATGATGGTGTGACAGTAAAAACCGGCAATAGAACCCCAGAAGTCGAAAACATATAGAAATCGCAGTGACACGGCAGTGTTCTCTTCAGTTATGGAGCAGAGCACAGCAGGGTGGTTATGATTCTCTTAAAAAAACTTCGACTGAGGCTAAGGTGTATCGAGTGGAAAGGAAAGTTTAAGGGTTTCACAAGGAGTAAAAAAAAAACCATGTAATAGTGGGTTGCTAGGATTTTTACTTAATAACAAGTGATATTCAAGATGAGAAACAGTAAATACCCACATATAAGAACCGGGAGTGCTAAAAATTAATCTAGACCCTCCTTACATAAGAGAAAAACAACAGTTTAGAGAAAAAAATTGAAATAGGTTCTTATTTTGGAAAATATCTTGACATTACAATCGTCTGAAAAAAAATTTTAAAGTGCACAGATCTTGTTTAAAACTTTTTCTCATAGTTATGATTGAAGTATGAAGGTATCGGTAACCTCATCAAAGGAAATCAGTCACACTATATGTATCAGAGTAGACATATTTTGTGGAAATAAGAACCAGATTACGAACCCAGATAGCCCAAAACTACTGCAAATATCATTCTTATAAGAACTTGTTTAGCCTCGCGTGGAAAAAGTTTGGTTCTTATGTGGGTGCTTACTGTAGTATGTGTACTACTTATTCCCTCAATAAGAACTGATCACTCTTGCTACTACATCACATGTAACTTGAATCAAAGAAACAGGACGGAGTCCCCCTTTTGGAAATCTAACTCCAGTCTTTTTGGAGGATAAGAAATACCTAAAATTGATAACGGACACGTATAGTCACTGATGGAAGACGTAAAAGATTTGCCACTTCCTAATGTCCTGGGATTTTAAAGTACAAAATCCTATATGTAGCCATTTTTCACATTAAACAGAAGGCTAGGAATAGGACACAGTCATTAACAGTATTGAAGGAAAAACTCAAAGAATTTGAACAAAGTGTGATGAAGCACTCAGTCTAGAATCTAATTATTTGCCACATAGAAAAAAATAAACTTACAAATAGATACAAACAAAAAAGAGAGGAAAAGAAAGACAATTATAAGGATTGCATTGGTGGCGATAAGGCCTAAAACATACTTCTAAGCTTATATAAATTAAGCCTTCCCAAATATAATATCTAGCGCTCGTTGAACCAAAAATTTGGGGACGGAGATTACAATCATAGCTTTTACATAAAAAAAATACAAACACTTATTTAAAGAATTGAAATACAAACTAGCATAAATAATTCATAAGAATTTTATGCAGAAAGGAAAAAAAAGTCAATTCTTAATTATTGTCGGAAACTAATGCGTTAAGTGCTTTTTTTGTATGAAGTTGTTGAGGTAGAATTTAATTTTTAAAAGAATTATAACGGAAAATTGCTTCTAACTCCCAACAATAGAGAAAAGAAATGGACCAGAGTTTCTCGTGGAATAAGTGTGAATTTCTGTTGAGAGAATTTGCTGGCTAATTTGGGAGGAAGAGTTTATTGCAAACGAGAAAGCCGAGCGAAGACACGAGGCTATCGAGGCGGCCAGCTTAATGCTGCGCAAAGTAGTGCAGCAGGTAGAAAAATTCTCGATTGTGCTCTGAAAAGTGTAATGTAAGGCTACTTAGTGTAAGGTGGAGGCCCAAACGGTTCAAGTAAGAGGTAGGGATAAACAAGTGAATTGTTCAATAAACGTAAGGAATTTGACAATAAATGGTAACTCTATTTTAAATAATTCCAATTGATTTCGAGCGGTAATGGTATTGGCCACAAGCAACATTAACCTTCTAATTAAAGTTCTCATTAAATATTACACCCAAGAAAACTGTTTCGTTGACTTTTTCAATTGGTTGTTCATTTATACGAATTTAAAGATTATAACTTCTACGTTTTTGATTTGCTTTAAAGTGGTACTATGATCCAAAAATCATTTTCTTTTTTTCTTCAAATTTTGAAAGCGTGTTCGCTTAACACCTAACTGGCAAAATTTTGAGCTTTGAGTTTTATCAAAAGGCTGTTTATTTTGAGTGTTAAGTGTTAGATTTCACGGTCCGTCATTACTCGCATTCCAAACTGATCGATTGGACCTCGGAGGGTTGGATCTAGAGAAAATGACGTCATTTACTCACTAGCTTAAAATTTATTATATATGCAAAACACAGGTTTAAAGTGCCCATAACCCAAAATATTTTTTCGCTAAAATGAATCTTTGCACCTGTTCAAAACGTATTGCGGCTATTTTTTCCTTTTTCTAACAAATCCTGCTTCAAAAGTTGCGAAAATCCAAGCATCTTTTGTTCACGACCGAGTTAGAAGGGGAGTGAGTCTATTCCTGTTTCTACGTCACAATCTACTTTGCATTGCATTAACTTTCTGTAAAAATGCATGCAAAGTAGATTGTCACGTAAAAACAGCAACAGACCCACTCCCCTTCTGACTCGGTCGTGAACAAAAGATGCTTCGATTTTCGTAACTTTCGAAGCCTATATAAAAATGGCAAGATTTGTTAGAAAAAGGAAAAAATGGCCGCAATGCGTCTCTAACAGGTGCAAAGTTTCATTTTAGATAAAACAATATTTTGGGGTTATGGACACTTTAAAAAAGTCTAAAAGCCCGAAACTTCCGTACTGCATATTAATTCAGCTGTGTACACACGCATTGCATTCTTAAACTAGCGAGTCTTTGACGTCATTTTCTCCTCGACCAGCTATCTCAAGATTTTAAAATTAGTAATTGCGGACCAATAAATACGAATTCCAGTTAAAATAAACAGTTGTCTTGAAAATCAGAACTTAAAACTTGGGTAAGTTACTGTTTAGTTAACAGTTTTGAAATCCAAAGAAAAATATTTTTAATTAGTCGTAGTACCACTTAAAACAGGACTAACCTCGTTTTTTTATACTATAATACGACATGAAGGATGAATGCAAACTGTGAGTCCATCTTAAACTGTACATTAAATATATGGAAATGGAGAGGACTTGCTGTGTTAGGAAGAAAAAAATTAGTAAATCCTTCACAGCAACTAAAGTCTTGTGCGAAGCGTAGATTATTAGTCAGATGATCTCATCAAAGAAATAACATTTTAAATTTGGAAAGGGGACGATAAGATAAGCGTGCTGCTCTCATTAAAGATGTCAATAATAGCGAACAAATGTTGGATATTCAACCTCTCAATTCTCTCAGAGTATTGGTATTAAAAAAAAAATACAAATTTGATATCAATTTTGACGATTGACTAAAATCTGTTCCTATAAATTGGCAGGGTACTTGTTCTAAAGTGCAATTTCGGCACTTGAAATTTTCGCTTTGGTCTTCAAGCGTTCTATATAGACTGTTGGATGCCTGCTCCCCATGTTAAATGTTAACCCTACCCCTGAATTCTCGGTTTCTTCTAAAGGAGATAGTTGATCACGTCATTTCGAATAATTATACCATTTCCAGAAAGTCTCGCTTTGTGATGAGCAAGTATGACAAGGAAATTGTTACAGTTCGCAATCTTAATACTGGAAGTTTCATAAAATGTCCTAAGATGGTAAATAAAAGCCAGTCTCCATTTTTAGATCGCGTCAAATAGACCTTATTCACGATAGCCGCCATGTTGGATTTGCCTTTATCATGCAAATTAGCTACACATTTCTGAGGGGACAAACAACACAAGTTGGAGAGGTTATAACGAACATCTTAGCCACACATGTGATTTGTTTCTCGTTCATTGAATGTTTATCACCTAAGTAGTAAAATAGAATGATTACACAAGTTACTTCAATGTTTTTTTACTGAAAAATGAGCAGATAACAAAGTAGACAGTCAAATGTCGGACGCAATAAAAAGATAGAAAATTATTAAAAGGTTATTCTAAAATCTAAAATGTATTTTAGCAATGTTAATTAAATATTTCGACGAGCCGATTTTCGGCAATTTGCTTTTATTCCATTGTTTGCCCCCCAGCATAACACATGGTTAATTTGCATGACAATTTAAAAACCAACATGGAGACTATCGTGAATAAGGGCTGTTAATAAGAATCGTTGATGCATTACCTTTACAATGGAAATCGATTATTGCACAAAGTGTATGACAAACTGCTTTATACATTAAAGACTTCGTTTATTTATTGATAGCTAATTTGGTGGTAGCTCTGACATGTTTACTCCACAAACCTATGAAGCTTTCAGAAATAAAACTAAGTTCCCCTAACTGCCCAAAAGAAGTAAAGGGAAAAATATCCCACCCTCTCAGGTGACTGGATGAAATCTTTTCTCTACTTTTTTCAGTTAAGATTAAAATTAAAATGGACAATCTCAGTTTACTATTTCAAATAATATAATATTTACGAAGCAGAAGATTTTTCAATCAAATGATCGAGCCTTCCATGTGCACCTTTTGCAAGCAGAAAATTGAGTTCCTTAAACATTTACCTTGTAAAAGTGATGTCACATAGATGTTTTGGAAAGCATTCTGCTCTTGGGTTACTGAACGCAACAGTGATTTCCACCCTTAAAAAAAACATCTTAAATCATTTAATACTGACAGTGAAGTTGTACATTTACTTCTGTAAAGTGAACAATGTGAACCATTCCATCACCTGTGGCTTAAACTATTTTCTCATTTCGTACCTTTCACAGTGCAACAAGATGGTTTGTGCAAATCCAAGGTAATGCTCAACACGAGGTAAGTCAACATCAAGCAACAGCAATTGGGACTAAGTCTAGGAAAGCCCTGCCCTGGGAAGGGATTTCTGAGATTTGGGACTAAGTCTAGGAAAGCCCTGCCCTGGGAAGGGATTTCTGAGATTTGGGACTAAGTCTAGGAAAGCCCTGCCCTGGGAAGGGATTTCTGAGATTTGGGACTAAGTCTAGGAAAGCCCTGCCCTGGGAAGGGATTTCTGAGATTTGGGACTAAGTCTAGGAAAGCCCTGCCCTGGGAAGGGATTTCTGAGATTTGGGACTAAGTCTAGGAAAGCCCTGCCCTGGGAAGGGATTTCTGAGATTTGGGACTAAGTCTAGGAAAGCCCTGCCCTGGGAAGGGATTTCTGAGATTTGGGACTAAGTCTAGGAAAGCCCTGCCCTGGGAAGGGATTTCTGAGATTTGGGACTAAGTCTAGGAAAGCCCTGCCCTGGGAAGGGATTTCTGAGATTTGGGACTAAGTCTAGGAAAGCCCTGCCCTGGGAAGGGATTTCTGAGATTTGGGACTAAGTCTAGGAAAGCCCTGCCCTGGGAAGGGATTTCTGAGATTTGGGACTAAGTCTAGGAAAGCCCTGCCCTGGGAAGGGATTTCTGAGATTTGGGACTAAGTCTAGGAAAGCCCTGCCCTGGGAAGGGATTTCTGAGATTTGGGACTAAGTCTAGGAAAGCCCTGCCCTGGGAAGGGATTTCTGAGATTTGGGACTAAGTCTAGGAAAGCCCTGCCCTGGGAAGGGATTTCTGAGATTTGGGACTAAGTCTAGGAAAGCCCTGCCCTGGGAAGGGATTTCTGAGATTTGGGACTAAGTCTAGGAAAGCCCTGCCCTGGGAAGGGATTTCTGAGATTTGGGACTAAGTCTAGGAAAGCCCTGCCCTGGGAAGGGATTTCTGAGATTTGGGACTAAGTCTAGGAAAGCCCTGCCCTGGGAAGGGATTTCTGAGATTTGGGACTAAGTCTAGGAAAGCCCTGCCCTGGGAAGGGATTTCTGAGATTTGGGACTAAGTCTAGGAAAGCCCTGCCCTGGGAAGGGATTTCTGAGATTTGGGACTAAGTCTAGGAAAGCCCTGCCCTGGGAAGGGATTTCTGAGATTTGGGACTAAGTCTAGGAAAGCCCTGCCCTGGGAAGGGATTTCTGAGATTTGGGACTAAGTCTAGGAAAGCCCTGCCCTGGGAAGGGATTTCTGAGATTTGGGACTAAGTCTAGGAAAGCCCTGCCCTGGGAAGGGATTTCTGAGATTTGGGACTAAGTCTAGGAAAGCCCTGCCCTGGGAAGGGATTTCTGAGATTTGGGACTAAGTCTAGGAAAGCCCTGCCCTGGGAAGGGATTTCTGAGATTTGGGACTAAGTCTAGGAAAGCCCTGCCCTGGGAAGGGATTTCTGAGATTTGGGACTAAGTCTAGGAAAGCCCTGCCCTGGGAAGGGATTTCTGAGATTTGGGACTAAGTCTAGGAAAGCCCTGCCCTGGGAAGGGATTTCTGAGATTTGGGACTAAGTCTAGGAAAGCCCTGCCCTGGGAAGGGATTTCTGAGATTTGGGACTAAGTCTAGGAAAGCCCTGCCCTGGGAAGGGATTTCTGAGATTTGGGACTAAGTCTAGGAAAGCCCTGCCCTGGGAAGGGATTTCTGAGATTTGGGACTAAGTCTAGGAAAGCCCTGCCCTGGGAAGGGATTTCTGAGATTTGGGACTAAGTCTAGGAAAGCCCTGCCCTGGGAAGGGATTTCTGAGATTTGGGACTAAGTCTAGGAAAGCCCTGCCCTGGGAAGGGATTTCTGAGATTTGGGACTAAGTCTAGGAAAGCCCTGCCCTGGGAAGGGATTTCTGAGATTTGGGACTAAGTCTAGGAAAGCCCTGCCCTGGGAAGGGATTTCTGAGATTTGGGACTAAGTCTAGGAAAGCCCTGCCCTGGGAAGGGATTTCTGAGATTTGGGACTAAGTCTAGGAAAGCCCTGCCCTGGGAAGGGATTTCTGAGATTTGGGACTAAGTCTAGGAAAGCCCTGCCCTGGGAAGGGATTTCTGAGATTTGGGACTAAGTCTAGGAAAGCCCTGCCCTGGGAAGGGATTTCTGAGATTTGGGACTAAGTCTAGGAAAGCCCTGCCCTGGGAAGGGATTTCTGAGATTTGGGACTAAGTCTAGGAAAGCCCTGCCCTGGGAAGGGATTTCTGAGATTTGGGACTAAGTCTAGGAAAGCCCTGCCCTGGGAAGGGATTTCTGAGATTTGGGACTAAGTCTAGGAAAGCCCTGCCCTGGGAAGGGATTTCTGAGATTTGGGACTAAGTCTAGGAAAGCCCTGCCCTGGGAAGGGATTTCTGAGATTTGGGACTAAGTCTAGGAAAGCCCTGCCCTGGGAAGGGATTTCTGAGATTTGGGACTAAGTCTAGGAAAGCCCTGCCCTGGGAAGGGATTTCTGAGATTTGGGACTAAGTCTAGGAAAGCCCTGCCCTGGGAAGGGATTTCTGAGATTTGGGACTAAGTCTAGGAAAGCCCTGCCCTGGGAAGGGATTTCTGAGATTTGGGACTAAGTCTAGGAAAGCCCTGCCCTGGGAAGGGATTTCTGAGATTTGGGACTAAGTCTAGGAAAGCCCTGCCCTGGGAAGGGATTTCTGAGATTTGGGACTAAGTCTAGGAAAGCCCTGCCCTGGGAAGGGATTTCTGAGATTTGGGACTAAGTCTAGGAAAGCCCTGCCCTGGGAAGGGATTTCTGAGATTTGGGACTAAGTCTAGGAAAGCCCTGCCCTGGGAAGGGATTTCTGAGATTTGGGACTAAGTCTAGGAAAGCCCTGCCCTGGGAAGGGATTTCTGAGATTTGGGACTAAGTCTAGGAAAGCCCTGCCCTGGGAAGGGATTTCTGAGATTTGGGACTAAGTCTAGGAAAGCCCTGCCCTGGGAAGGGATTTCTGAGATTTGGGACTAAGTCTAGGAAAGCCCTGCCCTGGGAAGGGATTTCTGAGATTTGGGACTAAGTCTAGGAAAGCCCTGCCCTGGGAAGGGATTTCTGAGATTTGGGACTAAGTCTAGGAAAGCCCTGCCCTGGGAAGGGATTTCTGAGATTTGGGACTAAGTCTAGGAAAGCCCTGCCCTGGGAAGGGATTTCTGAGATTTGGGACTAAGTCTAGGAAAGCCCTGCCCTGGGAAGGGATTTCTGAGATTTGGGACTAAGTCTAGGAAAGCCCTGCCCTGGGAAGGGATTTCTGAGATTTGGGACTAAGTCTAGGAAAGCCCTGCCCTGGGAAGGGATTTCTGAGATTTGGGACTAAGTCTAGGAAAGCCCTGCCCTGGGAAGGGATTTCTGAGATTTGGGACTAAGTCTAGGAAAGCCCTGCCCTGGGAAGGGATTTCTGAGATTTGGGACTAAGTCTAGGAAAGCCCTGCCCTGGGAAGGGATTTCTGAGATTTGGGACTAAGTCTAGGAAAGCCCTGCCCTGGGAAGGGATTTCTGAGATTTGGGACTAAGTCTAGGAAAGCCCTGCCCTGGGAAGGGATTTCTGAGATTTGGGACTAAGTCTAGGAAAGCCCTGCCCTGGGAAGGGATTTCTGAGATTTGGGACTAAGTCTAGGAAAGCCCTGCCCTGGGAAGGGATTTCTGAGATTTGGGACTAAGTCTAGGAAAGCCCTGCCCTGGGAAGGGATTTCTGAGATTTGGGACTAAGTCTAGGAAAGCCCTGCCCTGGGAAGGGATTTCTGAGATTTGGGACTAAGTCTAGGAAAGCCCTGCCCTGGGAAGGGATTTCTGAGATTTGGGACTAAGTCTAGGAAAGCCCTGCCCTGGGAAGGGATTTCTGAGATTTGGGACTAAGTCTAGGAAAGCCCTGCCCTGGGAAGGGATTTCTGAGATTTGGGACTAAGTCTAGGAAAGCCCTGCCCTGGGAAGGGATTTCTGAGATTTGGGACTAAGTCTAGGAAAGCCCTGCCCTGGGAAGGGATTTCTGAGATTTGGGACTAAGTCTAGGAAAGCCCTGCCCTGGGAAGGGATTTCTGAGATTTGGGACTAAGTCTAGGAAAGCCCTGCCCTGGGAAGGGATTTCTGAGATTTGGGACTAAGTCTAGGAAAGCCCTGCCCTGGGAAGGGATTTCTGAGATTTGGGACTAAGTCTAGGAAAGCCCTGCCCTGGGAAGGGATTTCTGAGATTTGGGACTAAGTCTAGGAAAGCCCTGCCCTGGGAAGGGATTTCTGAGATTTGGGACTAAGTCTAGGAAAGCCCTGCCCTGGGAAGGGATTTCTGAGATTTGGGACTAAGTCTAGGAAAGCCCTGCCCTGGGAAGGGATTTCTGAGATTTGGGACTAAGTCTAGGAAAGCCCTGCCCTGGGAAGGGATTTCTGAGATTTGGGACTAAGTCTAGGAAAGCCCTGCCCTGGGAAGGGATTTCTGAGATTTGGGACTAAGTCTAGGAAAGCCCTGCCCTGGGAAGGGATTTCTGAGATTTGGGACTAAGTCTAGGAAAGCCCTGCCCTGGGAAGGGATTTCTGAGATTTGGGACTAAGTCTAGGAAAGCCCTGCCCTGGGAAGGGATTTCTGAGATTTGGGACTAAGTCTAGGAAAGCCCTGCCCTGGGAAGGGATTTCTGAGATTTGGGACTAAGTCTAGGAAAGCCCTGCCCTGGGAAGGGATTTCTGAGATTTGGGACTAAGTCTAGGAAAGCCCTGCCCTGGGAAGGGATTTCTGAGATTTGGGACTAAGTCTAGGAAAGCCCTGCCCTGGGAAGGGATTTCTGAGATTTGGGACTAAGTCTAGGAAAGCCCTGCCCTGGGAAGGGATTTCTGAGATTTGGGACTAAGTCTAGGAAAGCCCTGCCCTGGGAAGGGATTTCTGAGATTTGGGACTAAGTCTAGGAAAGCCCTGCCCTGGGAAGGGATTTCTGAGATTTGGGACTAAGTCTAGGAAAGCCCTGCCCTGGGAAGGGATTTCTGAGATTTGGGACTAAGTCTAGGAAAGCCCTGCCCTGGGAAGGGATTTCTGAGATTTGGGACTAAGTCTAGGAAAGCCCTGCCCTGGGAAGGGATTTCTGAGATTTGGGACTAAGTCTAGGAAAGCCCTGCCCTGGGAAGGGATTTCTGAGATTTGGGACTAAGTCTAGGAAAGCCCTGCCCTGGGAAGGGATTTCTGAGATTTGGGACTAAGTCTAGGAAAGCCCTGCCCTGGGAAGGGATTTCTGAGATTTGGGACTAAGTCTAGGAAAGCCCTGCCCTGGGAAGGGATTTCTGAGATTTGGGACTAAGTCTAGGAAAGCCCTGCCCTGGGAAGGGATTTCTGAGATTTGGGACTAAGTCTAGGAAAGCCCTGCCCTGGGAAGGGATTTCTGAGATTTGGGACTAAGTCTAGGAAAGCCCTGCCCTGGGAAGGGATTTCTGAGATTTGGGACTAAGTCTAGGAAAGCCCTGCCCTGGGAAGGGATTTCTGAGATTTGGGACTAAGTCTAGGAAAGCCCTGCCCTGGGAAGGGATTTCTGAGATTTGGGACTAAGTCTAGGAAAGCCCTGCCCTGGGAAGGGATTTCTGAGATTTGGGACTAAGTCTAGGAAAGCCCTGCCCTGGGAAGGGATTTCTGAGATTTGGGACTAAGTCTAGGAAAGCCCTGCCCTGGGAAGGGATTTCTGAGATTTGGGACTAAGTCTAGGAAAGCCCTGCCCTGGGAAGGGATTTCTGAGATTTGGGACTAAGTCTAGGAAAGCCCTGCCCTGGGAAGGGATTTCTGAGATTTGGGACTAAGTCTAGGAAAGCCCTGCCCTGGGAAGGGATTTCTGAGATTTGGGACTAAGTCTAGGAAAGCCCTGCCCTGGGAAGGGATTTCTGAGATTTGGGACTAAGTCTAGGAAAGCCCTGCCCTGGGAAGGGATTTCTGAGATTTGGGACTAAGTCTAGGAAAGCCCTGCCCTGGGAAGGGATTTCTGAGATTTGGGACTAAGTCTAGGAAAGCCCTGCCCTGGGAAGGGATTTCTGAGATTTGGGACTAAGTCTAGGAAAGCCCTGCCCTGGGAAGGGATTTCTGAGATTTGGGACTAAGTCTAGGAAAGCCCTGCCCTGGGAAGGGATTTCTGAGATTTGGGACTAAGTCTAGGAAAGCCCTGCCCTGGGAAGGGATTTCTGAGATTTGGGACTAAGTCTAGGAAAGCCCTGCCCTGGGAAGGGATTTCTGAGATTTGGGACTAAGTCTAGGAAAGCCCTGCCCTGGGAAGGGATTTCTGAGATTTGGGACTAAGTCTAGGAAAGCCCTGCCCTGGGAAGGGATTTCTGAGATTTGGGACTAAGTCTAGGAAAGCCCTGCCCTGGGAAGGGATTTCTGAGATTTGGGACTAAGTCTAGGAAAGCCCTGCCCTGGGAAGGGATTTCTGAGATTTGGGACTAAGTCTAGGAAAGCCCTGCCCTGGGAAGGGATTTCTGAGATTTGGGACTAAGTCTAGGAAAGCCCTGCCCTGGGAAGGGATTTCTGAGATTTGGGACTAAGTCTAGGAAAGCCCTGCCCTGGGAAGGGATTTCTGAGATTTGGGACTAAGTCTAGGAAAGCCCTGCCCTGGGAAGGGATTTCTGAGATTTGGGACTAAGTCTAGGAAAGCCCTGCCCTGGGAAGGGATTTCTGAGATTTGGGACTAAGTCTAGGAAAGCCCTGCCCTGGGAAGGGATTTCTGAGATTTGGGACTAAGTCTAGGAAAGCCCTGCCCTGGGAAGGGATTTCTGAGATTTGGGACTAAGTCTAGGAAAGCCCTGCCCTGGGAAGGGATTTCTGAGATTTGGGACTAAGTCTAGGAAAGCCCTGCCCTGGGAAGGGATTTCTGAGATTTGGGACTAAGTCTAGGAAAGCCCTGCCCTGGGAAGGGATTTCTGAGATTTGGGACTAAGTCTAGGAAAGCCCTGCCCTGGGAAGGGATTTCTGAGATTTGGGACTAAGTCTAGGAAAGCCCTGCCCTGGGAAGGGATTTCTGAGATTTGGGACTAAGTCTAGGAAAGCCCTGCCCTGGGAAGGGATTTCTGAGATTTGGGACTAAGTCTAGGAAAGCCCTGCCCTGGGAAGGGATTTCTGAGATTTGGGACTAAGTCTAGGAAAGCCCTGCCCTGGGAAGGGATTTCTGAGATTTGGGACTAAGTCTAGGAAAGCCCTGCCCTGGGAAGGGATTTCTGAGATTTGGGACTAAGTCTAGGAAAGCCCTGCCCTGGGAAGGGATTTCTGAGATTTGGGACTAAGTCTAGGAAAGCCCTGCCCTGGGAAGGGATTTCTGAGATTTGGGACTAAGTCTAGGAAAGCCCTGCCCTGGGAAGGGATTTCTGAGATTTGGGACTAAGTCTAGGAAAGCCCTGCCCTGGGAAGGGATTTCTGAGATTTGGGATTAGGGTGACGAAAGCCCTGCCCTGGGAAGGGATTTCTGAGATTAGGGACTAAGTTTAGGGTAGCCCTGCCCTGGGAAGGGATTTCTGAGATTTGGGACTAGGGTTAGGAAAGTTGGTTAGGGTTTCTGAGGTTAGGGTTAGGGTTAGGAAAGTGTGGGTAGGGTTTCTGAGGTTAGGGTTACGGTTAGGGTTAGGGTTAGGGTTAGGGTTAGGGTTAGGGTTAGGGTTAGGGTTAGGGTTACGGTTAGGTTAGGGTTAGGGTTAGGGTTAGGGTTAGGGTTAGGGTTAGGGTTAGG
>NC_090895.1:30424910-30460439 GCF_036669925.1 Montipora capricornis | reverse complement strand
AACCCTAACCCTAAACCCAAATAACCCTTAGTCTTAACCAAATAACCCTTAGTCTTAACCAAATAACCCTTAGTCTTAACCAAATAACCCTTAGTCTTAACCAAATAACCCTTAGTCTTAACCAAATAACCCTTAGTCTTAACCAAATAACCCTTAGTCTTAACCAAATAACCTGCCCATGAAATGAAAAATAGAAAAAAAATAGGCAAATTTGAAAGGCCTTCAAAAGTGAAGAAGAATGGTGTTTTTATTTTCGTCATATCTCATCTCGTTCCAGAGATATTTAAGATTTTTGTATTATGCAAATTATGTCTTTTGACTTCCATATTGTGACACCTTCTGACGTCATCAGTACTTAATTTGCATAATACAAAAATCTTGAATATCTCTGGAACGAGATGAGATATGACAATAAGGAAAACACCATTCTTCTTCACTTTTAAATGCCTTTCAAATTCGCCTATTTTTCAATACCTCAATTTTTCATTTCATAGGCACTTTAAAGCGACTGTTTAGGGAGAGAGCATGTAATAATTAATTATTTGATTAAGACTAAGGGTTATTTGATTAAGACTAAGGGTTGCTATTGGGAAGGTGACCTTTGAGTGCAAGCGGTGTTGGGTTACTGGCAGCCGTTGAGAATTGTAAACGCTTTATACGTTTTTGTATTGGAAATAAAATACCATCGATTATGAAGTTTTAAAGAAAGGCGCTCAATTTAACGTTTATTTAATAAAATGAGGAAAACTGACTCTCCTCTGGTGTATTCTTTTGCGTTTTGGTGCTTATTTTACTGTTTTGGGAGTTTTGTGTTTTCACCGTCCTAAGATGAAGTCAAGGCAGCACACTTACTCCATCCCCATAGTGGTGCTGTGGGGATGGGGTAAGTGTTGTACATAAAGTGTCTGTACCTTATGAGGTGGATTTTGAGCACAAACCCGAGCTTTGTTACCCTGTACAAGATCATCAGCTATTGTCGAATCAGAAACAGAAATTGCTCATTTCCAGCCAAGTGCATGGGAATTTTTGACGACAAAACAAACATTCACCGAGGTTCCCGAATGATGGAGCTTTACATTTGCGTGAAAAAATCACAGCTGGCATGGGTTTGAGGTGCAAACCACCTCTGAGCTGACTACACGAGCTTATGGTCTTCATCTTAGTGTTGTACATGAAATGACTGTACCTCATCTGGGAGTCAATTTGACCTCGGACCCAAGCTCCTTGACCATGCACAAGATCATCAGCTGTTAAATTCAGCTTTCGTGGATCTGAAGCAGAAAATGCTCATTTCCAGCCAAGTGTGGGGATTTGACAACGAAACATTCACAGAGGTTCGCAAATGATGGGGCTTTAGCTTTGCGTGGAAAAATCGCGGCTGGGATGGATTTTCGAGGCGCAAACCGCTTCTGAGCTGACTACGCAAGCTTACAGTCGAAATCTTAGTGTGCTGCCTTGACTTCGTCTTCGGACAGTGAAGACACAATTCCCGAAACGGTAAAATAAGTACCAAAATGCATAATACACCAGAGGTGAGTCAGTTTTATTCCTTTTATTGAATGAACGTTAAATTGAGCGTTTTTTTAGGCTTCATAATCGATGGTATTTTATTTCCCATACAAAGTCGTATGCGTTTAAATTCTCAACAGCTGCCTGTAACCGAACACCACTTGCACTCAAAGGTCATCTTCCCACTAGCAATTAATTAAACGCTCTCTAGTGATGCGGACTTGGACTGCCTATGGTTATAGCTTGGCAACCATGCACCTCATTACCCTTTATGAGCGTCGTTGCTTGATATTGACTTACTTGGTCTCGAGCATTTCCTCCGATTTGCACAAACCATCTTTTTGCACTATAAAAGTATGAAATTAGAAAATAAGTGAAACCACAGGTGATGGACAATATTTCTGAAGTATGTTTTATGTTATCTTTCATGTTTGTGTTAGGGCGACTGTTAGGGCTGCCAATCTGACATAAACATGACAGCTTTTTTGTGCGAAGAAAGCTATGGAAAATGGTTGTTCTTCCCGTTTTTTCACATCGTTTTACGTTTTATTTAACGTATTTAAAAAGATCGTAATTTGAAGAAAAGTTTGAGGGGTCGGCACCTATGGAAGCAAGCTCACGATGCAAAACTTGTCTTTTCATTGTTAACACTAGCAAGATATCGGGACCTAAGCGATCTGTTAAGATCACCGATCGTTTCACATGTACCTCCGCAAATGTCATTTATTGCATAACCTGCACGTTATGCAATAAATTATACATTGGTGAGACAGGTAGACGACTAGGTGACCGATTCCGCGAACACCTTCGCGATGTTGAGAAGCATGACAAGGATGCCTCCAAGCCAGTCGCTCGCCATTTCAATCTGCCTAACCACTCCAAAAAACACATGGCTATCTTCGGCCTTTCCCTAAATCTAGGTACGACGGAAAGCCGCAAGAATCTGTAACAAAAATTCATCTTTCAAATCGGCACCCTTAATCCCCACGGTATTAAAGAACGCTTTTCATTTAACTAATATATTCCTATTTTTCACGTTGCCATGTTACCACCAATAGCGTAGCTCCTACTCTACTATAAAAACTACACGTAACCCATAATCCCTCGATTCGCTCTGACGAAGGGCTAACGCTCGAAACGTCAGCTTTTAGAATCTCTGTACGGTGGCCAATTTACATTATCAACTCCGTTGATAAAACCAAATTTTTGTATGGAAGCATCAGACACGCACAGCTTAAAGCTTGGAAGTCAACGTAAGTGAAGGTATTTTGATCAAATTAGAAGGCAAGTACCAGCGTAAATCCTTGTTATTTTAGCGCTATTTGGCGGCTCAAACAATGAACAAAATGGTAAAAAACCTTCGCTTTGTAGTGTAGTTGCATATTATTTATCAGGGAAAGGTTGGCACATCGAATTTAATTTATTTGAACTGCTAAAAATTGATATTTTATGTTAGATCCCATACATTTCTTTACAACATTGGGCAGCCATTTTTTCTGTTCCATTTGATTGACATGCGGTATTCGTGACGCATAATTGCTCATTATAAAGCAAGACTTTCTGAACATCGATATACTTATACCAAATGACCTTATCAACAATTTAACCTTAAGAAGAAACTGGCAATTTATTTTACAGGGACCAGGTATTTAACACTCTTTATAAAATGCTGGAAGACCAATGGGAAAATTTCAAGTGTCAAAATTGTACTTTAGAATAAGTTTTGACAATTTGAGGGAAAAAAAACGAATGCAGTCTTCAAAGAACTGCTATGAAATTTATCTGCATATTTCTTTAATACCAATACTCTGAGAGAATTATTGTTTGAATATCCAGCATTCGCCCTTGTCACACGGCGGCCATATTGTCCCAGGAGACCAAAAAGGCTTTGTTTTACCACGCCAAGCCTCACAGTGGAAAACATGGGGGTGAGGGTTGGCTTGGTAAAACAAAGCTTTTTTTGGTCTCCTGGGACAATGTGGTCGCCGTGTGACAAGGGCGAATTCTATTCAGCTTTACCCCATTGGGAATACAAAATTTAAATATGAAAAGAAAAACAAGCTGAATTGTGGTAGTTGTAGTCAAATGACGCCATCGTAAAAATTGCCTATTAAAAAGCCTTTCTTCTTCTTAAGAAAGAATTGCATGAATATTTAAAGGGTTAGCGGACATAATTGGTGGTTTCCATGGATCGTTTAGTGCCATTTATTTGTTGAAAGAGCTGGGGCGAGAGTGGAAAATCTTAGATGGGTGGAATTGAGCAGTTAATTACTCTTTTATAGCACGTAGGAGCTTGGCGAACTCTATCCATTGTTTCGGTGTTATATAGGCTCAAAAGGGTTTTCAGCTGAGTGTGCACGCGTACGCCACAAACACAATTCTAAAAGCTGCTCGCATCAGCTCATGATTCAAAATGGGTCACCAGAAATAAATACTGCTAATTTCATTCACCTTTCTTTCAATTCCTATATATATGGAATAGAAATAGACATCTATTCACGAAAACAACGAAAATTGTACACAAACGGTTTTAACGGTCACTTAAATCCGTTTGTCTTGGCCTGTAGCTCCTCTCGCGCGTGCACTCGAATGAGCGGGTGACGCATGCGGAAATTCTGATCTTGAAACCCCATCATTTTTCCTAATTTTGAAACTTTACTTGTTTGTATTTTTGCCTCCAGGAGGTGAATATTTTCATTTCTTGTCAGTTTAGAGTTAGGGTTTTAGGGTTAGGGTTAGGCTTCGTTGTACAAATTTTAAAGAAATTTGTAGGTGACAAAATTAGAGATCTTTTAAAAAAAACTGATGTTTCTGAAAAACTGACCTCAGATTGTTGAATTTTAATTTTAGAGATTATTTCTAACATTACCTGGTAACGCTGAATGGGAAGACTTCACCTTCCCGTTTTTTCAAGACAATATATCTTGATTTTTAGGCTTAAAGAAAGGCCTTATATCGTTGCCATGCTAACGTTATTTTGGAGGAAAATGTAATGTGAGAAATGTATGATGGGTACTTAATACCCTTGCCAAATGCCGTCTTGATCTGATTCCCGTAACATTATTTGGTGTCTTGTGCATTGACAACCATCCAAATTTACAATTTGACAATTTTCTAATTTTAGGATTAACTACGTTTACTGTCAAATTTCATAGAAGTCATGTATATGCTTTGCAATTACTTTATGTAACTCAACATTACTGCTACTGGGGGGGGGGGGTCATAGTAGCAAAAATAGTTTTTGTCGACATTTCACAATTGGGATTTTGAATTCTTTATATAAGCATTCTAACAGATTTCCTTTTTTCTTGGTAAACTTGGCAGGAGACTAAAGTGCTTTTCATCTTCCGCTTCTTTCTTACACAAAAGGCAGATTCTTTCTTTCGGTTTCTTATATTGTCTCATGAAACGATCCTGTTTCTATTGCCAATCTATGATTACTAAGTCGCAGTTTTGTCATGGTGGTTCTGTGCCGGATGTTGGTGACCTGGTGAAGGTAATCCTCGCATCTTTAATTATCTATTGTTTTGACTTTACGGTAGGTTCGCATTTTGTTGCTTTGATTGGGATCTTTCCTTATGTCATTATTCATCTCACTGAACGACCTTCGTTATACAATTTTTGGGCACGGGCAACTAATTCTGGACAAAATCAACTCGTGTTGGCATCACGTTCTCGTGCCGCTTTGTCGTAGTCTTCACACAAAAGCAAAAACAACACAATTCCGAAAAGGAAGCGTGTTTACAATTGACACCTCTATACTGTAACGTTCCAGTTAAACAAACGAGCTAAACTACCATTCCCGGTGAATTTAAAAATTGTTAGGGTTAACCCACAGCATCAATTGTTTACTGCGGATTTAACACATCATTCGCGGGTGAATGACAGAAATTGCGCTAATGACTCGTACTACGAGCTTGTTATTTATATCTTAAAACCAGTTTTTTGGACATCATAACTACAGTCTGTGAAAAAATTCGTTGGAACAGTCCACGACTATACAGATCTGAGACTTTCGCAGCTCACTCTCCCCTCACAATGTTGTTTTAACGCCAGTTTCTGAGCCCAATTGTCAAAACAACATTGTAGGAGGGCAAGGTATTGTAAAGTGTTTCAACAATTTTGTCCGGGACTGTATTTTTGAGGAATTTCAGTTATGAAAAGAATTGGCGGGAAATATGCTACATTTTAGGAGAAGGAAACCCTTGATTTCTAGCGGCCTGGAGTGTGATGTTGCGCCACATTTGTGATAAATTCGACAATAAATGAAACATACAACATGTTCAGGTTTCTTTGAATTCGGTTGGTTGTTTCTCGTTAAAAAAAAACGCCATTTCATAGAAGGTTGACTGTGGCTGAGCATGTTCTGCTTAGAAACGACCTTAACCAGGATGAATTTGCAGAGGCCGTTCGAGTTTTGTTCCGTGAAGGAAAATATCGTAATATCTTGTTAACGGTGTTTGCTGGTTGCGGCAAAACACTTTATAATTCCTCTAAACTCTGTTTTCGAACCGTTTTGTAATCCTGGTACGACCACGAATGCTTTGGTTGATACTGTAAGTACAGACAGCGATGAAGTGATTTTCTCAAATGACGTTCGTTGGTGTCCCTAAATTAACGCACGGCACGATTTGTCACTTCTTTTGGCAGGTCACAAAGTGCATTTACCTAGACTCAAAACACATCCCGCTCGGGATGTTGACTTTTCACCTGATTCTCCAATATTTTGCACCAGCAAGGAAGAGTTCACCTTTGTTAGATACGCGATCGCTGGTCGAAAGTCTTTTCATTCATTTCATGCGGCACAAATTTCCGAAAAGGAACAACAGTGTATTTCCCCATGCTCCCGTTTTATTCGGCCTTGATCTTCTCACAAAGTTAATTAGCGTGCATCTGTAATTCAACGAGTCACCAACGAGTCACCATTTTTAAGAAAGCTTTTTTGGTGAGAAATATGCACAATTGAACCACGATGATGAAACAGTCAGAAAGGGCAGTAAACACAGAAGGTGAATCGATTGTTTTGGACACTATAGGAGAGAAAATAGCCATTTTTGAGGCGAATGTGCATGGTGACACTGTCAATGTACTGAGAAAAAGTATCCTGCTAAATTTAATTAATACAGTGGTGACTCGTGCACACTAACACAATGTCGTTGTTTTCTTCTCTTGTTGGTTTTGTGTAGCGAAATTCGACTCGAAAAAATGTTAAGCGATATCAAATTAGCCTACAATGGAGCTGTTATGAAAAAACAGTCAGTAGAAAGCGTCTAATACTGTTACGTTTTTAAACTGCTTGTCACCATTTTGGTACAAAGTTGCTCACGCAATGAACTAAAGTAAACAAGTTTTTACACCACGTGTCATGAGTTTCTATCCTTGTGCGAAATTCCTGTTTTTGATAGCTATAACTTGTGTTTCCTGCATTTCCATGTCTCCTACCGACAGAAATTGTCGAAGAGTTATAAAATAAAAACTGTACTAACATAAAAGGTATTCTTTTAAATTTTCCGGGTCTTACGAAGTTCTACTCGCGTAACATTGGGCCGGGTAATACATACATGTATATGTGCAAACTAATTTTAAGCCGTAACAATATTTGACAGTTGGCGATGCATCGTCATTTTATGTAAAATACCGCATCAGTTAGTATTTTATACGACCTCCTGAAGGAAACTACATCAAGGTAAAAGGCAATATCCTTCGTCCATATATATTCAATATGTTGTCATCTCATTTTTAGAGCAAATCTTCATCTTTTTAGCACATCCAAGAAGTCGAAAGTCCTTTTCTGTTGATTGTAGGTAGTAATATCCTTTAGAAGTTAGAAAGCGACAAACTTTTCTCACAGATACAGCAATTGTCAAAACCCCGCCTTCTTCGCTCTTGTGGGCCTCCCTTGCATTCTATAACATGACTTCCATGGGCGTCCTGAATTAAACAATGGCTGGATAGGTTTTCTCTTAACTGTTAAACCTTTGTATGTGCTTTCCGTTCCAGGAAAATCGTCATTGATTAATCTCCAAGCGCTTTTAGGAGAAATGTAGCGCATTTTAGCTACTTTACGAAGAGAAAACCTTTGAATGCGAGATAAAACAAATACGCTCGTGCCCTTGTCACGCTATCAGTGGTAGCAAGAAAAACCATATTTCAGATCATGACTCTCTTCTTAGCTAAATCTAAACAATTTCGCTTATTTTATCATTGTCCATATATAACAAAAGAAATTCGAACACTGTACATCAAACTCAGTTACGAATAAAAAAGTTACGCAGCGCTATCGTACCGGTTATTATAACAAAAGAAATTCGAACACTGTACATCAAACTCAGTTACGAATAAAAAAGTTACGCAGCGCTATCGTACCGGTTATGAAGGCGACTGCAAAGTTGTGTCACTTATGACCCTGCCAGCACGTCCTATAAATAGTTTAAATTCCTCACAAATACAGTCTGTGACAAAATTCGTTGGAACAGTCCACGACTATACAGATCTGAAACTTTCGCAGCTCACTCTCCCCTCACAATGTTGTTTTAACGCCAGTTTCTGAGGCCATTTGTCAAAACAAGATTGTAGGAGGGAAGGTATTGTAAAGTGTTTCAACAATTTTGTCCGGGACTGTAGCTCTAAAACTAGACGCTCCATAATGCGTACACTGGCTTGCCTATGGTATATATTACACAAAAACAGAACGATTAAATCATATATGAAATGGATCATATATAAACTGCGGATATAAAATCAAGTGAAGCTATGATCCTCGCAGTTGATTTCATATCTACAGTTCATATATGAGCCATTTCATATATCATTTCATCGTTCATTCATTCCTCACGGGAACATTAGAACCCACAAATGACCAGCTCCCAACATCAGTGGCTTCATAGCTCAGTTGGTTAGAGCGTCGCACCTGTATCAGGAGGTCACAGGTTGAACCTCGGTGAAGTCCTGAATTTTTCAGGCTTCTTTATGCAATTGCATTTATAACTGCGAGGGTCATAGCTTCACTTGAACACAAACAGAAGGTACTGAATTGGGTGGTAGTTTGCTCTCATGCTGGCCAACAAGGATGCTTCGAAAGTAAATGAATTGAAATGAAGAACAAAAAAGTTCAGTTCTAGACATCTTTGACTGAGCTGTGTCTAGTCCAGTAAAAAGTGGAAAGAGAATGTAGTGCAATGTCCAAATACATGTTAAGAAACCAAACTTTACCTCGTGATAGTTTGGAAGTGATTAGCGATTTTGTTGCAATTCAAATGCTGTTTTGATGTTCCAAAAGAATTTGCAAACATGTTTCGACGCACCTCCGTCATCTTCGGTGTAACGATAAATAACAATTTGGCTTGAATTTATACACCCTTTTAATAAGTCTAATATATGCCGTTTTCCGCTAATGACGTCGAACTCGTGCTTTCAAATTTTATTCAGAAATGTACAAAGGCTTAAAACAACAAAAGAAATCGGAAAAGTTTTAGGCCTTTGTACATTTCTGAATAAAATTTGAAAGCACGAGTTCGACGTCATTAGCGGAAAACGGCATATATTAGACTTATTAAAAGGGTGTATACAGCAATAACCTCCACTATAGGTAGCAATCCTCCTCTTGTTAGTCTAATCTGATGCCAAGTCAAAACATTGTTTGCACCAAAAAGTACCGTAAAAGCCAGGAGTTAACAGAACAAGAAAAGAAGTGATGAATCAAATTCTTATCGAAAGATTAATGAATTTATGAACGAATGGAAAGGTCATGATGTTGTAAAAGGGAAAAAATTGATCACGTGCTAGGCAACCGAAAAGGTGCATGTGATCACCTTGTGTCAACGGAATGAACTACGTGAAAGAATGTTAATCGTTCGTCGTTTTCAAAGTAAAACAACGTACTTTTTAGCGAGGAAACTTCCGTCTTTGGTTTTTTAATTTTGCTGTAATATTTAACTGAATATCTACGTTTCATCTGTCGGGTCAGGAAGCCTTTGTCGGGTTCCTGAGGACGTATCTATTTTGACTTCAAGGGGAACTATTTACACATTTGCGAGGTTGAGCGGCCATGTAATTGAAAATCTGAACATCTATGAGATTTCAAAACAGACTTGCGAATTATCGCAAATCACAATGTTGACAAGCACAAAAGCGGAAGAAATGGTTAATAAATGTTTAGTTTGTTACTACCTGGATGTTTGTGTTAGAGTAAAGGGATATATTGTCACGCAAATAATGTAATTTCACGACACTCCAAGCTAGTTTCATGTAAACATTCTTCGCACTAGGAAGTCGTAGCAATAAATTGGATTAACCAGGAAGTTAAAGAAATATCGTTGGCTTCCCAAATAAATTTTATTTTGCACTACAATGACAAAATCATTTGTCAGAGAAATAAAATTCCTGTCTCGCGTATCACTTTTGAACGCACGTATGTAAATTGTTTAAGTCATTTTCACCGCGTCCCGATTCCCGCGAAATTTTCTTTCAAATATTAACGAAAATATTATTTCTCGTCAAGCGTTGCATCTTTTATGTTCAAATAACCGCTAAAAATAAAGATTTTTTAACGATCTATCTGTAGATATTTTTTCATAATTTAATATTCTGTCAATTTGCACAATCGAAACACAAAAATAGCAACGCACGCAACAAATTTAGTCGCACATACCTCTTCGTCGAATTCTCTAGCCTGCGAATGCAGACGTATTTCCGGCGGTCGTTTCTCTCCCTCGAAAAATAACATCTGCAAAACCGAGCTGCGAAACGATTTCTGTGACGTAACTGCTTTTGTTTTTTTTTTTGCCAATCACGTTCCATGAAAGAACAGATAGTCGGGTGATCTCGGCGCAATTCGTGTTATCGTTGTCACTAGCGAACCTTTGAAACGAACAGCTATGAGTGAAACGCCAAAGAATTAAGATTCCCTGCGGTGACGAATGTTGAATTCTTTGAGGGGTAAATTGTTTGGTTGCAAAGGAGAAGATAAATGTATTTAGTAAGAGTGTTTTGGACATCTCTTTGATACTTCGAGCCGATTTATGTGGGCTAACTGCCGCATGAAATGCTATTATCGACAGCTACGATACAAGAAAGCTGTTCGTAAAATGGACGAGCTTGAGGACTAACTTAAAAGACAGTTTGACGGTGAAATTACTCTTCGAGTTTAGAGAGCGGCCAAGATTAAAGCAGAGCACTGGAGCCGAAGAAATATCTGAGTTTTGGTGACGCTTGCTCGACGTAGTAAAACTATACAGGAAAGCTAACCCTAACCCATAAGCCGGTTTTCCTTGGGGATTCTTAGCCCTTCACCAATTCTAGCGCTTGTTTCTGTCCCACCGAGACCACAAAACGTCGTTAAAGAAGCCTTTGGAAGCTTCAGTGAGAGCTTAATGTATAAATATTTACATTAACACCGTTTCCTGAAGCGGAAACTCAAGGCGCTAACTTGAAGACATTGTCTCTACCAGAGTCAAAGAAAAGGAGACCAAAGGACATCTCACTATAGAATATTCTACTAAAACAATCTGAAAAGGGTAAATCACAATCACAAAATTTTTCCCAGAAGAGCACCGCATGGTCCAAAACACCACAAGCAGACTTTCTCCAAATCGTGTAGGTAAATTGACCAACATAGGCCGCAACATATTTGATCGCATCCTCCTGGTGGCTACTTAACTTTTGGATACCGAAAATCTCAGTCTTTTTTAGTATCCTCCATATTGCCCGCCATTAATCTTAATGTGAATTTTACGTCACAGAAATCGGTTTGCAGCTCGGTTTCGCAGACGCTATTTTTCGGGGGAGAAAAACGATCGCCGGAAATACGTCTGCGTTCGCAGGCTACGAATTCTCATGCTTAGCAGAGGAATTTTTGGTTAGAATGAAAATCTTTCTCTATTCGTTAGAAATTGACCGGTCCGCGAATATTTTAGGAGTTTTTTTTCAATGGGATGTCAAAAGGCCAAGTAGATGTTATGCATAATCGGGCAAGTTCGGGCGATCAAGTTGCACGTGTGACCAGTTATAAATATTTTTCCACAAAATGTTCCCGAATCGTCAAGTATCATCACAGAAGACAAGAACATCATTTTAAAAGCTTATTCTGCGCAAAAAGTAGGTTCTGGAGGTAATTTTGAGAGTGGAAATCAAGTTTACGCCCCCTGGTATATTTATATTTAATTAAGTTAACACAACAGAAAGACGCTTGCCTTATTTTGACATGAAAGTGCTTTACTATTGCCATAAAAACTATCCAGTTAAGCTCGCATATTACAAAACATGATGAATTCATAAAGGCCACCTTTTCCAGCGAAATATTTTGAAACCAACAACATATTTGCTGTTAGAGGCAAAACCCCTTCCTATTTCATTACTGTGCGTTAAGACAAGAAACTCATTCGTGTCAAATTACCATACCCTTTCCAGGAAGAACATTTTCCTTGAATAATGAAGCAAAAAATAGACCAAAAGCTTTCTTTCAAAGAATTCTTGGCTGTCACACTTCCAATTTTACCTGAGGACTGTGCAGAGTTGAGTACAAACACCGTAATACAAATAACCAGACAGAGATCAGATCCACTTAAGGTGTTCGCTTCCTTCTCTGACTTTGTTGAACCCATAAGTTACGAGATAATTTTTTTTCATTTGGTTTCAGTGTTGTACATAACAGCAGACGTAGTAAAATATTAGAAATACAGGTCACTTTGATTTCGGCTCGGCGGTCGATAGTTGTTGTCGAAGTCCATTACTCGTAGCTATTTAGATTCCAGATATTTATTTTTCACCGCCTGTCTTGTTTATCCAATTGACGTTCCATTCTTGAGCTCCATAAGGTATCTATTTTTTAAAGATGCACTAAAATGCCATGCACGTTACAATGACTTTCGACGCCATTGAACTTTAATTAAATGTTCTCCTGTGTGCACCCGGGAAATCTACGCATTATACCAGCCCCCTCAAACCTAACAAAATACGCGCAGAAGACTATGCACAAAGACACCACTTAGCAGGGGAGTGACAGGCAAGACATTTACCGACACGGAAAATTAAAAAAAACACGAAATGCAAGGCAGATTCCGACTGGGTTTGGCAACCCAGTAATTATAGAATTGATTGTACTTTGATTCATCAAAATTATCTTTCTGAAAAGTGTTTAAGGATTGAAACCATTACAAACACATGAGAACTAAGGCGAACTATATTTTAAAGAAAAAAATCTGAAACAAGCAGTCAAACAGTAAACCGCTTTACAAACAACGTTCAGCTGAATAAACCATTTAACACTTTCGTATTTTACGGAACATCAAACAGAATAGATACAGTCTGTGCAAAATAAAGTGTAAAACCACTTGAGATTTATTCGCCCACTCTTACCTTGTCAGTGATGTACAGTGCTTGACAAATGAGACGGGGCAGGAAGAAGGTGGCCACTAAACCGTCATGTTGTATTCAGCGCTGTCCATGACGAACCTCCGGTCTCAATGCATCCTGCCTATCGAAAAACAATTGCAAGTTTATTATGGCCACTCCTTACAAGACAATTCAGTTAAACTGGCAAAACTTTAAACACATGACGGGCATTCACAACGCCGGTGAGAAACCACACATGTGAACTGCTGATTCGATATTGTGCTGCTATGTTGTTTAAGATTCATAAGTTGCCGATATTAGTTGACTTGATGAGAGAGGAAAAAATATCGAGTTAAAAAACCTTAACTTGCACTAACTCGTTAAACCAACGGCATTGGCTTGTAAAAAGCAAAAAAGAAAGACAAACTACACGACAGGATAAGAATAAGGGCTTAAGCTTAACTATTCATAGACAAAAAGCCTTTGCAACAGAATACGTTCGAAAAAGCTTGTTACCTCTTGGCCGGTTGAAAATAAGTCGTCATTCCTAGCTGTTCCGGATACTGATAATAAACAGATGTCTTCGTTTGATTGCTCCTTATAAGCAAGTTGAAAACAATTAAGAAATCATCAGAGTAGTAGACAAAAGAACTCATTAATTTATCACCCATTTGTCTGTTCCTCGTGGATCACGTTCTCGCGCCATTAGCGCCGGAGATCAGTAGCTATTCACTGACTATTCCCAAGGGCAATCGTCATGCACAGCAGAAACAATGAACAATTAAATTAAAACCTATAACGCCAGTTCTCCACCAGTGATTAAATAAAATAAGAGGACGAAAGGAGATGAATGGTCTCTGGAAAATCACCAGGAAGTATCCTCAAGGGAGGAAGTTATCAAAGAAAAATAACACATGCTAATTTGAGAGACCTTTCTTTCTAATTAACATTAACCGGCTTAAACAGGAGAATTCTGCGATAAACAAGATTTTTTTTATCAAATATAACGTTATGATTAGTTTCTTTTTTCACTTTCATGTTAAACTGCAGAATACCCAGCCACTTATGTGAATATGAATGGCGTGTGTTGTATTCTTTGTTCATCAAATTATGCCGCTACGAGAGCAAAAAAGTACTTTCATCGCGTACAATTGTGATATGATGCACAAGAAGCTTTTATATAGTGAGGCAACCGTACAATGCCAGAATTTATCAAAATGGCGGAGCACAGACATTTTAAAGCAAAAATAAGCAATTCTGAAATGCATGTTTTCGATGGAATCGCTTGCTTTGAAATCTTTTTAACAACGCTCATTGTCAACCTTATATCATGTCATTTTGAGATCATTTTTAATGAATGGATAGCTATAGTACATAATCGACAGGAGACTCGCGCTTCATCTCTTGTGAAAAAATATATGGCAATGTGACAATATCGCCACCATCAGGACAGAAAACTTTCCTGTCTGTGTCTTCACACTACATGTATAACAGCAACCAGTAATGTGAAAAGAGTGCGAAAACTATTATGACTAAACCAAAACATGATAAAAAAGGAGAGACAATCAAATGTGATTTGTTATATGACTACCCTCTGATCACAACAAACTTGTTTTTGTGCATTTTATTGTCCCTAAGGGATCAATCTGTTCCCTTGTAAATCTTTTCATTCAGAAAAGATTGTTACCACTAGTTAAAACCAAACAATTTAACATTGATTACCCTTTACAAAATGTTAAAAAAAACTAATTAATTAGTGTTGTACTTTGACTGAGATCTCAATAAAGAAACGCGGTCCAGTACAATACTTATTGTGCCATGCACCTTACTCCAAAATGGCCGCCATTTAGATATTCTTTTGTTTTTATTCAAATTAGACCTTGATGCCTCGTTCAAGGCAAAATATTCTTTTGAATTTTCAGCTCAAGAACGAGGCATCAAGGGCTAATTTGAATAAAAACAAAAGAATATTTAAATGACGGCCATTTTGGAATAAGGTGTATTGGTTCGTCATGCATAACAGTGTTGATGGTGACAGCAAGCAAGTAGGCGTGTACGAAAATTAAGTCTATTGATTAAGAATTAAGAGGCATTTTTACTCCGACGAACCAGCCTCAAAGGTAGCTTGCAAAAAGTGGTGTTACATTTGACATAAAAAATGTCAAAAAGGATTGAACTAACAGATAAAAAAGCTCGTGCACAAGTCTCGACCCGACAAAAACAACGGCAAAAATTAAGGCTTCAAGAAATGCTGCCTTTTGTTGCAACTATTTATTGAAAGCACTTTTACGAGGGTCACACATTTACTCACAAAAAATAATGTTTATCACCACGTAATCTTGTCATTAACGTCAAACCAGAGGTTGATTGATTGTTGATTGTTCAAAACAAAGGGTTATTTTCTTTTTGTTGGCAAATTTGAATACAGGGTTTAGGGTTAGGGTTAGACATGATTATTTGCAAACAGTATCTTTACTTTCCAATAAGCCCCTAGAAGACTGCAAACCATTTTAACGGAGCAGAAAAACTTGATTCCAATAATTCTGTTGTTACTGGAATAAACATAACGAATAGGCTCTTTGATTTTGGTGAGTTGTATTTGTTTCTTGCTTTTTTGACGCAGCGGTTCAGTTCCAATGTAGAACCGCAAGTTTTTATAAACTACATTGGGCATCTGAACTGAAATTGAAAGGAGGTGTGAAATAGTTTGATTATTTTCGTCTGCTAAGTTACGCAGTATCCTGGAAGGCCGTTTCTTAAGCTATTACACATCAAGTAATGAATACTGCGACGCGAGAACATAACATGACATAAATTGGGAAAAATTTCACATTTTAGTGACAGGCAAGACAGTCTTGCTAAGCAAAATAAACGACTACGTTGGTCAAGGGTTTGGTAGTGTTTTTAAACCTCCTATTGACAAATGCAAAGCAAACGTCAGTTCGTTTTTGGTACTTAACTTCATAGGGAAAACAACTGTAAGAAAATTTTTGGTCCAAATTCGAGCATCAAAAAGCCAGGCTCATGTAAATTGCGAATTAGAACCACATGTGCAGGCACAAAAAAGTTTCCGACATTATTACAACCATAAAGCCTGGTTGACACTGTGACATAAGCATAAGCATAAGCAAAAGCTGTGTAAACCGGGAGTGACATAAGTATAAGCACAAACATGAGGAAAAGGAATCGTTTCCATTTCCTTATGCTCATGCTTCACGTCACGTTTATAACTGTGTAAACCGGGTACAACATAAACATAAGCATAAGACTGAAGTGTCAGCTGTTTTTTATGCCAACGGATATTCAAGTTAATAGAGCCTAAGATGGCGTCCAAACGTACTGTTTTTTACGAGAAACTTGCTGGGGCGGTTCGCAATTATTCGATCCCCGCCTTTGAGACAAATCGCCAGAAATAAAATTCTCAGTCCGCTGGTTACAGTTGCCGAGTCTCTTTGTTCTTTCCCCTTTCGGAAAATATCCCTTACCCAACAGGACTTCTTCGTTTTGTTTTCTCGTTCTCTCCCTTGTCGCTGTCGTCTTCTTCCATGAAGCAGAAGGAGTAATAGTAGGAGGAGAATTTCTTTTGGAAACGTTGCTCGTCCCATTCTCCAGCGAGTTTTTTTCTGGAGCTAACTACGTTTGCGTATGTCACTTTTCTTATACTTATGCAACATGTGTGAACTTCGTTATGCAAACCCTTATGCTTATGTCCAGTGTAAACCAGGCTTAAGTTACACAGCCCGCCTCGATTGGCTTTGGGTTGTGTATTTCTCCAATATGTTAAATTTAAACTATTGAAATAAAATGACGATGATGATGATGATGAAACTGACGTCATTAACATTTCACCTTGTAAATGCTGCTTATTATATATGCAAAACGCGCGTACACATGCATTGTATTCTTAAACTAGCGTCGGGAGTCTTTGAGGTAATTTTCTTCTCGATCCAGCTCTCTCAAGGTTTTAAAGTTAGTAATGACTGACCATTAATAAGAAAATTCCAGTTAAAATAAACAGGTGTCTTTTTTAAATCAAGGCTTAAGTGTTTAGCTAACAGTTTTTTAATCCAAAGAAAAAGATAACTTCATTTTTTGGTAATAGTAGTAGCAGTAAAGTGAAACCTTTTCTGTACCACTTCGGTTTGATTAGCCCTGGCTTCTTGCCTCTCTTAAAACTCATTCGTCCTTACCACGGACAATTGCAATTAAACAATTTTCTGTAAAAAAGGAATGAAAGAGCAGATGATGGTCCATCTGTGGTAAATTACCATATATTTAATTGGGTTTTGCAAAAAGAGACTATCTTCTCAACATATTTAGCAACTTTTCACCAAAGTGGTGGTGGTTAGTGGTGGATATCTACCTCGCCGCTTCTCAGCTTGGTAATATCCACCACTAGCCACCGACACTGAGGTGAATAGTTGTTTTAGTATATACTAAAACAGTGAGATAATATAGCACAAAAAGATGATTTTAACTCATTTATTCCTGCAAAGATTACAACTTTTTCGGGCGCAAAATCCGCGCGAATCGCTCGGAGGTGAATCGCAAAGGATATCTGGAATTTGAGTAGCAAATCAGAGCGCGCATTCAACGCTATCCACTGTTTAAGTATATACTAAATTATTTTATCGTCAATTCCGTGCCGCCCAACTTAATCAACTCAATTTAGGTGCTGGGAAGCCCGTTTCTTGGCTTGGATCGTTGGTCTTTGGTTTGCAGACACCCGACCCAACCGAACCGAATCAAAGCTGTTGTTTTTGTCTCGGTAATGTAAAGAATGTATTGTAGGAGAACAGCAGAATTGAATGGGTGTCACGAAAACTCAGACCCCGAAAACTCAGACCTCAGACCTCAGACCTCAGACCTCAGACCCCCGAAAACTCAGACTCTCAAAATTAAAAAAAAAAAATTATTCGTCTCAAGTGTTATCACCTGAATTGCTCTCCTATGGTCACGCAATGTTCATATGCAACAGCAACAGGGCGAGATATTTATCTTGTCCGGTTGATCGCCGGCGCGTCGATCAGAGAGTGTAAGACAAATAAGGTTCAAAACAGCAGCCGACACTGTTTCTCGAATCAGTTTTCAGACCTATTTTCAGACCCGAAAACTCAGACATCTTGAGATTTAAAAAAGAGATTAAACTCGTATCAGTTCTCATTACCTTGATGGTCCTTTATGAACGATGATCACAGCCAGAAAGGAGGGGTGGATCCAGAATAGTTCAATTGATTTGCAGAAATCACTCAAATTTTTTCCAAACCTTATTTCTCAGCTCTTTATTGCAGTTCACGAAATCAATTATCCTTCTTGTAACAAAGTATAGATTTTTATCTTCGCTGGTATATCGCTAGCGTATTTCCGGCGAGTGACAGCCGATCGCAGGCTAGTTTATCGCTGCCTCGTCGATTTAAAAACAGTGAAAAACCGACGATCGATGTTTAGAAGAGTAGCCGACATTAATTCTGATTACATTTGGTGGCCACCTTTTTACCGAAGAAATAGAAAGACAGAGTCGCGGTAACAAGTGTTATTCAGAGTCGCTGTAAGAATTATTCAAAAGTCCGTTTTCTATCCATAGAGCCGAAGACCCTTGTCACGCAATCACCACACAATTTGCTCGAAAACATTAAAAAATATATATATATTAAATTCGTTTCAATTGTTATCACCTGAATTGCTCTATGGTCACAAAATGTCATAGGCAAAAGCCACAATTTATGTTGCATATGAACATTGCGTAACCATAGGAGAGCAATTCAGGTGATAACACTTGAAACGAATAATTTTTTTTTTTTTTTTAATTTTGAGGGGTCTGAGTTTTCGGGGGTCTGAGGTCTGAGGTCTGAGTTTTCGGGGTCTGAGTTTTCGTGACACCCGAATTGAATTACTGAAATAAACCAAACTTAGCGAAAGAGGAAGGAGATCAGCAATTGTAAACAAACATATACTGTGAATTGTACCGGGTTAGTGTTCCTCAATAAAAGAGGGTGAAAGGAAAAATAGCACAGCCCTTGATTCTTGATATTAGCGAAGAGAGCACTGATTTTGGCTTATCTACAGAATAGGAGAACCTTTGTTTACATCTTGCGCCTTATTAGCACTTGACTATACCTGTAGCTATCGTTTTCTATCAGTAAGCAAGTTCGCTAACAACGAGTTCAAATCGCAAAGGTGTAAGTAACCTCCATGTTTCGTTGTCTCGAGTTCATTCTACCGTCCGCAAACAGATTTTCCCCAAAACTTTAATTACAACTACTTTCAAATGCCTCGTCGATGACAAAACGGGACGGACTCGAACGCATCTCACTGATTTTGTAGTGTCAGTATGGACATTACAACCAATAAACATGACACTAACATAGCAATGCTCGATAAAAAGAGTATCGATCCTAGGTAATGAACGGTAATATCTTTGATAGAGTGCCACACTTAAAATTATCTGAGTGAATTATCGAACAGTGAGAAAGTGGCTTAAAATTTGGAGTTTAGACAAACTGTTGCTGACCAGTTGAACTATTTGTTTCACAACTTCAGGGCTTGAAATTGTGACCAATACACTCGCATTTGCGACTGAATTTTTTCCCTTTGCAACTAAAATATCTGGAGAAGTCGCAAATTTGCAACTTGTTTTCATCTTCGCTCTTTCGAAACAAAAGGGTTAGGATATAAACTTGCAATAATTAAGGGTTAGCAGTTGCCACTTTGCTGCTCTTTTTACTAAAATAAATGAAGAAATGACAAAATTATTTTGTTTCTCGCCTTGCGTTTTCTTTCAATCTGAAGACAGCATATTGTAGCGTAATTTCGCTGCGATGTTACGTGCACAACCCTATTCCTTCGATATCATTCGCCATTTTCAGCGGTTTCTTTCAACACAAGTATTGTGGACTCATATTTTGTCTTGGTACACCGCTGACAACACAATGCAGCGCGACGATTTTGCGACTAAATTTTGCGAAATTGCGACTAAATTTTCGTATCTTGTCGCAAAATTGCGGCTGGATTTTTTCCTTGATTTCAAGCCTTGAACTTACAACTGTATTAAACAAGCCGCTAAACTCGTTGGTTCCATTGATGAATTAGCAAACTTGTTGGTTCGATCGACGGCAAGAAACAGGTTCCCAGTGGGAAGCACCCTCTGTGCAAGTATTCACGGTTAAATAAAACCAAAACGCAGGGCTAATAAGTCCAATAATTTCATCTTCGTTCACTATTTGATAAGTGAAGAAACTGGTTCGATTGGTATGGCGCGCCTTTCCAGTCAATATTCAAACAGCTTTATTTTGTAATGCATGTATTAAATTTCTGTGCCGTAATTTTTCTTTCCTTTCTATATGTTTTTTTTTTTGCTTTGATATATTTTATATCTCTTCCCATTAACTTCAATGTAAGTGCTAAGCACGTATATTATTTTTTATCTCTTTATTTTATATTCGTTCTATATGTGTATTTATATTTGTGCCGTTTTTTTTTTCATTCTTATTAAGTACGCAACACGTGATTGCATTACCATGATTCACGTGCGTCATTTTCCGCCATTTTGGCCGCATGTCGTGAGGCCGCGGTTGCCTTGCAGGTTTTGAGTCATTTAAGACTAGTTTTTCACTAAAAAACGTTGTGGCTCGGCTGGATTCAACGAAGTTAGTCTCCCTCTGTCAGGCTATAGACAAAAATTTGAAAGAATGTGACAGACCTGCACGATTACATGTAAGAATTGACACCGCTGGGTTGTACGTACTGACAAATAGTAGGGTTTTCTCGCTAGTTTTGGCTTTTTAAGTGCCGACTGCCTTCCAGAAAAATTGACCTCAGATGGTGTTCTCTCGATGAAATGCGTACGGTAGCCTCGCCTTTCAAGACGGGAATTGAATCGAGATAGTGCCTCCTCAAAGAGTTTGTTCGGCGAAGCCTACTAGCCTCTCCGTTTTTAAAACCCTTCTTGACACCGGGGCGGGTGACAAGAGGTAAAATGCTTCGATCAGTGTATTGGAAGGTTTCAGTCGGCGCGGCTGGTGATATGTTTTGATATGGTGAATAGATTCCTTGTGGAATCGTTCTCCTTTGTATATTGTTGTCGGTCTAGGAAAGTGATCTCCTTTTCTGAAATTTAAGCGGTTAACTTTATCGTTAGGTTGAAGTTGTTAGCTTGTGCAATGAACACGGGTTGATTTCCTGTTTATCTACAATCCCGAAATATAAGTGACAGAAACCGACGTTTCGGTGCATCTTGCGCCATTATCAAGGTTACATAAAGATAAAATGCGGTTTGTGAAAAGGCAAAGTTGAAACGAATTTGCATAAAAGAGTGCCAAGCTAATTACATGAATACTTTAGCACGAAGAGAATCCGACTATACATTTAATGCTGGTTTAAGATATTGAATACACAGTATTTCATTAACAAGGCAGTCAAATTTGTTCGTGCATGGTAGTACATGGACTGTAGGTTTTGTTCACAGAAATTGAAACAAAGATGCTAAGTCAGAGTAACGTTAAACCAACCACATGGAAACGTTTCATCGATGAAGTTTTCTCACTATGGACGCAAATAAACGGGAAATCAACCTGTTCCTTCCACAAGCTAACAACTTCAACGTAACGATAAAGTTAACTGCCTAAATTTAAGAAAAGAAGATCACTTTCCTAGACCGACAATAGTATACAAAGGAGAACGATTCCTTAAAGAATCTACTCACCATATCAAAACATATCACAAGCCGCGCCGACTGAAACCTTCCAATTCACTGATTGAGGCATTTTATCTCTTGTCACCCGCCTGGTGTCAAGAAGGGTCTTATCAATAGAGAGGTTAGTAGGTTTCGCCGAACAAACTCTTCAAAAACAACATTTGAGGAGGCACTATCTCGATTCAAAGCCCGTCTTGAAGGGCGAGGCTACCCTACGCATCTTATCGAGAAACACCATCTGAGATTAACTTTTTTGGAAGGCAGTCGGCACTTAAACAAAAGACAAACTAGCGAGAAAACCATACCATTTGTCAGTACGTACAACCTAGCAGTGTCAAATCTTAAAACAATACTGACGCGTTAAAGCAAACTGTAAAATGAAGGTTTTATAATTACATGTATCTGAAACAACAAACCCGCAAAAGGGAGACCGTGCAGGTCTGTCAGATTCTTTCAAATTTTTGTTTATAGCCTGACAGAGGGAGACTGACCTCGTCAGTTGAATCCGGCCGAGCCGCAACGTTCTTCAGTGAAAAACTAGTCTTATATGACTCGAAACCTGCAAAGCATCTGCGGCCGCACGACAGGGTCGTCACTTATTTCTATCCCTCAAACTGACATTTCCCTTTTTATTCAACTTACACGACGTACAATGTACTTTAGACTTCAAAGCTACTTCAAAGAAACAAACATTTTAAACAAGCTGAGAAGATTCACAATAGGCGAGGCAAAAAGTTGAACCCGGATTAGGGTTAGGGTGACCCTAACCCTAATCCTTAGGCTTCACCTTGCAGTTTTCGATATCCACTAGACTAACGAGACAAGATCCTAGAAAATCGAATTTTTTTAGAGTATTGACATAGTAGTACCCAGCAAAACAATTGAAAGTTAATCGTCTTCAACGGGGTTTTTAGACCTAAATACTGTAGATCAGCGCGGCTTAGCTTAGAAACGCTCTTTCTTGTTTAACTTAAGCTCAAATAGCCCTTTTCACAGTTACAAGGAAGGATTGCGTTTTTGCAAACGTTGGCCGTGTAGCACTTATATTTGAACAGACTTAAATGATTAGAGTGCAATGTGAAGTGCTAGTTTTATACATTAGACTCTAATCCTTCCTTGTTATTGTACATGTTCATTGCCGTGACTTAAAGATCTTCAGTTCCCACGGCCTGCTCCCGTCTGACCTTGTAGCTCAGTCGGTAGAGCAGCGGTGATCTAACCCAAAGGTCGTGGGTTCAATTTCCCACCCTGGCCAGAGCGGTTTCTCTGTCCTTGTGTGAGCCCATTTCCATTAGTAGGGCTAACGCTCACATGGTTCATTTGGGGTAGAAACCTAGCACTTCACATTACACTTTACTTAGTCAAGTCTTTTCACGGTTAGTTTTTCTCATTTGCATTACAATGAAATCTAACGTGTGCGTGAGGCAATTTCGGGTTAAAACTACAAAATAGCCCGAAATTGCCTCACATACATGCTAGATTACATTGTAATGCAAATGAGAAAAACTAACCGAGAAAAGGACTATTCTGCCTGTTTTCGTTCGTTTTACAGCGGTAAGCTTGTCATATTAAGATGGGATATTGCGTCGTGTAATTGTTACGAAACGTCCAATGTCAGTTTGAGGGATGGCCACAGACCGAATGCATAAATAGAGGCCAAAAATGCATTCTTTTGTTTATGTGCTAATTAGACTCACTAGCCTCGCTCTCAAGTAACATTTCTTTGTATTTTGTACATGCAAACGAGGCTAGTGAGTCTAATTAGCACATAAACAAAGGAACATTTTTTTGGCCACCATTTATGCATTCGGTCTATAAGTGTTGACCGCACGACAGGCGGCCAAAATGGCGGAAAATGACTCACGTGAATCACGGTAATGCGATCACGTGTTGCATACTTAATTAGAATGAAAAAAAATACAGCACAAATATAAATACACATATAGAACGAATATAAAATAAAGAGAACAAAAAACAATAAATGTGCGTAACACTTATATTTAAATTATTGGGAAGAGATGTAAAATATATCAAAGCAAAATAAAAAACATATAGAAAGGAAACAAAAATTACAGCACAGAAATTTAATACATGCCTTACAAAATAAAGCTGTTTGAATATTGAGTGGAAAGGCGCGCCATAGATTGGAGAAGTTTCGTGAACATTGCGAGAGTACTGTGCTTGATCAGCACTTCATTGTCTACTCCTGATGTTGCATGTGATTTAGCCTGTTCCAGGCTCTCAGATGGTAGGGAAAGAGGAAAAAATGCGTGCGAAAAATGATTGGGGGCTTGGGTCGAGGCGAGGCGGGGTAGCCTGTAAGCATCTCTTTAAATTCTTCATTCCGCCCACTTTGCAAATAACCTTTCGCATGTCAAAATGTCAATGTCAAAGTGTTGAAAATGGGCGGCCTTGTGTGGTTCCACGCGAGTTCAAGCGGGATTCTTTTATTGTTGTTCAGAGGTGATGCGTTGATTCTCTAAAGGCTATATTTCTAAGTTCTTCAGGTTTTCCAAAAAAAACGTGACGTGTTTGGGAACCAAGATTCCTCGAGTTTCCTTATTTAGCGTTGGCCGATGTTGCTGCTTCCTTTGGGTTGGAAGGTGCGGAACGAAAAACTTTCCGTTGTCACTGTTGTCTCACTTGTGCGAGGACGTTAGCTAGAATTTAAGGCACTATTAAGATAATAACTTTACAAGCAAACAAAGGCATTGTCAAAGCGCTCGGGAAACGAGTGTCAAGGAAATCACCGACCGGAGATTCAGCAAATTCGACCACAAGACACGACCAATTCGAAAACTGCTAGTTCCCGACGCTCTGTTGACTTGTCCGAGGAAAACAGAAATCCAACCATTGAAGTTTCTGGCCTAGATGATAAGATGGTCTCATCAATGAAATTCAGCTCTGATGCTTCAGGACAACCGATAATGAATGTGAAAGATCGATATTTCATGTGGATGAGTTCAATTGCATTTGCAGTATACAGACACGTAGCCATCACCTTCGCTTCCTGAAATCGCTTGATATTTTAAAGCTTTAAGACAGCAAAAGATTTTATCATTTCAGTGGTCACATGCAACGGAGATACACGCCTGTTTCCGGGAAATTTTTGCGCTATTGCAAAGTGGTTTTTTGTTCTTTCTCTCATTTTTTCGAAGGCGATGAGATCATCACGCAAAAATTTAATTGACCTTAGCTGGTGAATTCGAATACCCTGCCAAGTATTTGCGTAAGAAAGAATAGCATAATATTGTATTTTTTCTCGTTCGTCAGGGTTATCAGAGAGCGCCGTTGAATGCTAACAATTGTGGCGTGCAGGGGGACATAATAGTTGTGCGTGTGCGATAAAATTCAAACTATATATCGTACTTGGTGATGCTATATTGTAAGCGGTGTCCACCGATGTATCAACATTGAAGCGCTTTCACAACGCGCGGAAGTAACTGAAAATTTATGCTTTTACCAAAACCGGTTGGAAGCATTGCAAACGGATCTTTTTCTCGAGTAAAGTTCAACAGACACAACTTTTGCTCGAATCTGAGCGCTTGTACGTTTGAGAAAACTTTAAGACACCCGGCGACAGAGTTGACGACTTTCTTTCGTGCTACGCGTAAGCTCCGCGCGTGAATCGAAATGATGACGTAAGTGTTGACGTAAACTGTCAAAATTGACCAATCAGAAGGTACCCCAGGAGCTGGTAATTTAAAGAGATGCTTACAGGCTCCCCCGCCTCGCCTCGACCCAAGCCCCCACTCGCTTTTCCCAGGCAGTTGTATTCGTTTCCCCGACTATCTGGGAGCCTGGAACAGGCTACATGTTTTTCCAAGTTGGACTGGGGCCAATAAGTTTGTACAATAGAAAAACAAAGCGATATGATGAAAATAAAACGGAATTCACCCGATTTTTAACACGGGCTGCCTAGGGCACCCCACGTAACAACAAATAACAAGAGAAATATAAGTACAACCCTTGCTATCTTTGTATCTCGCACAATGTAAATTTCAACGTGTTTTGCAATAATATTTAAAGTACTGCTCTAATTTTTGAACGGCCGTAATTTTAACAGGAATATACAATAATTAAGTTGGATAGAATCGATGCCATGTAAAAAACGTTCTCATTGTAAACATGTCATTGGAGAATCAATTCAAAAACTCTCTTGCACGACACATGAAAGTTGTTTCCCTTACACAATTTTTATTTACAGCCATGAGTTATATGTCAAATTGGTGGTTTAATTGTGTACTTAAAAGAAAACATTATTTCCTTTGAAGATTAAATTAAATTGTTCACAACTCAGTGGTCACAATGCTTAACTCGACAACGGCACGCGGGCCGAGATTGACGACAGCGGCCGATGAGAACACGAACGCTGGTTCAGTCTTGAGCTCGTTCACTCGATATAGAAAACGCTGATTAAAGAAAAAATATAAAAAACGCTCAAATCAAGTGTGTTTAACACAATGGTTAGAGGAAGGCCAAAAAAAGTTGTTTTCACTCACCTCCGAACACGATTAAAAGTATCCACGTGAACGATGTTTGTCTAATGACATGACACTCAAGAACTACTCAAGAACTGGCACCAGTTGTCAAGGGTATTTACAATACATCCCTGACCGAGCGTTATTTTCCTGACGCCCTGAAGGCCTCACTGTTGAATCCAACTCCTAAAATCTCTCCTCCGCAGCAGATAGAGACCGATTTGCGATCGATCGCTATGACGTGCACTCTTGCTAAGGTGCTTGACGGATTTACGCGGGATAATTATGCCTTTTCTGAAGATCATAGAATGAAACTGAATCCCACTACATGCAAAGAAATGCTAATCAAATTTATGAACAATCATAATTTTGATGAAATGGTATATGAAATGAATCATATATGAACTGCGGATATGAAATCAAGTGAAGCTATGATCTTCGCAGTTATGAACGCAATTTATACAATTGCGTAGAAAGGCCTGAAAAATTCAGGACTTCAAGGCGGTTTGAACCCGTGACCTCGCGATTCCGGTGCGACGCTCTCACCAACTGAGCTATGAAGCCACTGACGTTGGGAGCTGGTCATTTGTGGGTTCACAAATGACCAGCTCCCAAAATCCTATTGTAATTGAATCCTATTGTAATTGGAGGGTGTCCTATACTTTATACGTGAAGCGTGATGGCGCGATATATTTTCTCGTGAATCGTGATTTAAAATTTTTTTTATTCGTGATTCGTGATTAAAGATGGTAAGATCGTTTCATGTCCACGCGAACGAATTTTTTTTAATTAAACGTGACCCGTGAATGAAGATTTGAATTAAACGTGATTCGTGAACAACTGTGTTTTGCGTGATGAATTTCCAGCCATTTTATTGTTTTAAAAATGTACGTATTGTTTGCGAACGGCTTTGATTAGGTTTTGATAGGACATGGATTTCATTTGGATCGATAAAAGTCATAAAATAGACCACCAATGGTTTTTGAACAAATAAGGTAAGACATAACGCCATCTTTTGTCGCGTATGCCTACAGACAACCTCAGAAAGATTTGAACCACGTGCTCTGACGTAGAGCTGGTTTGAAGTGAACCGGCTTCAAAAGAGAGAGGTGAATTGAACCAACTAGTGTCATTAGAGCGGGAATAGTCGGAATATTGACCAATATTTTGGCTTTCGTGCACAGACGCTACATACATGAATACAACGGACTAACCGTGCGTGACTGGTGCAGGAAATAAGGAAAACAACTTATACCGCAAATAATACGTTTCGGTGAATTCAACGACAGTCCATTAACTCAGGAGACCTCAGAAGACTATCAATCGAATTTTCAGTAGAAAAGCAGTCATCTGCAGCGAACGGCGGCGAATCGAGGCGTGCAAACACACAAATCTTAGATTATTTTTCTTACTCTAGAAAAGACTAGAAGTAGTAAAGGGTCGCATTAGTTAGAAGTCGAAATGTGGCTCCATCAAACAAGGACAAGTCCAGAGATTCCAACCCTCCCGATTTGATGTGTTCCCTCCCGCTTTCCCGATTTTTATCAGATTCTCCCGATTTATCATGAAATTCTGAAAACAAGGAAAAAATTCTTAGTCTTAAGTACTTTTTTGCGATCTGAGTGTAAAACGTTTAATACGTATCCTCAGGAGTATCCTATAATGTCTCGCCCAGTCTCCCCATTGAATACCCTGTGTTGAGCAGACTCGTAAGGCCCGCAGTCTTACTCAGTCATAAGAATAAAGACCTTATAGAATATCACAAAAATGGTGTCACAAAATGCAGGAAATGCCACTTGAGAGAAACTGAATTTGCAAAATTTCCTGGGGGAGGGGGTTACCCCCTGACCCCTCCTACAGGCTCGTACCTTCGGCGCTAAAAAATAACCTCTAATTTCCTTCAAAACTCAAAAAGGGGTTGGAATCTCTGCAAGTCAGACAGACCTCTGATTTAGATGACCACTCAATCAAAGAGTCAAACTCGGAGGATAAACACCTTTATAGAAAGGTTACAAGAAGTTAAAATATTAATGCGTGAATTTCATTTTTATTTTTACGTGAAACGTGATCGTCTCTAATTTCGCGTGAACGTGAAAGAATTTTGAATATTATTTGAGACGCGTGAAAAGGTGAAATATATTTTTGCGTGACCGAGTTTTACAAAGGGGTATAGGGGACCCTCTAATTGGTGGTAATTCAATTGGGAGAGTCCTGACATAAAAGTTATTAGGTGTTTATATAAGTAATGATCTGAAATGGAACCATCATGTAGAACATATTGTGAAGAAGGGAAACAAGAGACTTAATGCGGTGCACCCACAGCTTGATTAGCAAAAGTTTATACAACTGTTGTTCGTTCTATCCTAGAATACGCTGCCCCCGTGTGGCAAAATATACCAGATTTTCTATCCTATAAGATAGAGAGCATTCAGAAAAGGGCTATGCGCATCATTTTTCCTTTAATGAATTACAAGTTAGGGTTCTAAGCTCAGAACGTTGTCGTCAATCTTGCTCTGCGGACTGTTTCGAAATCCTTGAGTCCGTCCCTACTAAATTTCAACTTAAACTCAAGGAGGCTATGCATATAAATTGGGAACAGCCTAATTTAAACCAACAAGCTCATCACGTCAACCTAACACTTACGCTTTAGGCTCTACATTCTTTCTAACACTCTGTAACTCACTCAAATATGTATTTCTTGTCACTTAATCATATTTAATTATGCAAGTTTCGCCTAGTTGTTATATAAGTCCTAACGGTTTTTCAAATATTTTGTGCTGACGATGATGTTTGTAACATCGAAACATGTCTTCGAAATTAAAAAATGTCATAACTTTCTTAAAGATAACGATTTGCTTTCTGCTGTCTCGACCTTGAGGTGTTAATTGCATTCAATCTAACAACATTAAGTGAGAGGCGCACCCATCTGTGCCAGGTTTATATTGATAGACTCCGGAACGAGAACCACCCCTTGCACCTTATTCTCCCCGAACGGGAGGAGTTTGTTCACAATTACAATCTCAGATCTGGCGTTAGTCGTAGCATGCGTCCTTCTTGTAGAACAAAGCGCACGCAAGAGTGTGTCACCTATAAGTACATTAAGTAGCTTGTATTGATTTATTCATAATATAGTTGTAGTAACTATATATTATAATTTATTGTTTCCTATATTTAGTATTATACAATACTATATATGGCCCAGTAATTCAGCCTGATACTGTGTATATTGCTGCAATGAGTCTTTAATTAAACTTTACTTTACTTTAAACCACACGCCTTCATTGGTTCTTGAAGTCACACGATGAGCGACCCTTGTTCCCTTATCTTGCATTACATTTTGTCTGGAGAGCTCGATTTTTTTTTTTGCATACACACAACACTCTCTATTAACGCTGCCGCCTCGTCAGCCACGCGTTTTCGCTCAGCTGACTCGTTGGCAAAACTGAATTTGTCCTGTATTCTGTTGTCGCTACGAGATCTTTCTCTCACACCGACAGAATTCTATAACAACACCGAAGCGTTTTCCCGAGCCTTCAGTATTCGTTTTCTAATAATTCATTGATCTCGAAAAACTCGGAATTCAAAGGCCGACTGAAAAATCCTCTCCCGCTTGGTAACAATGCTACGAACGTCACTAAAGCTTTAAAAAAGGACTTTTGGACGAGAGAGATAAGATGCACCCACAAAGACAAGCAATCAAAATGGGAAGATCTAGAGAAATTGTTAGTGCCGCCACTTAATTGTAACTTTCGGTATGCTTACCATGCGGAAGTCAAGGAAAAATGTGCTATTCAACCTTTTCAGTTCAAGTTAACGAGAACATTGAGAAGTAGGTATCAAATACCGAAGAGAAAATTTAACTAATATTTTTGTTGACCACGAGGGTGATCGCTTAAACTTGAATACCAACATTCGGTGTGAACGACATTTGCAAGATCTTTGACAGACTACTGCTCTGCTGATAACACACGCTTAATCGATGATAATTAACAGCTTTGATTTCATTGTCATAAAGCAGGAGCGCCAATTTTCCCTCTTTAAAAAAGAAGGGAAACTTATTCAGGTTAACTCCTGAATCTCCTGCCGCCAGTTAATTCTAGTACAGTATAAGGATAATCAAAACTTCGGGTGGTCCTTAATTAATGTATTCCTCAAAGGCAACGTAAGAATACCGTCAAAGCACACAATCACCCGTGGGAAACGTTTACACCCACGTCACCCTAATTCCCTCCTTTTGGACTGCTTTTCAAAAGGTGCAAAATGAGGCAAAAGGACAAGGATAACTCTTTTAAAGGAACTCCAGAACAGAGGAGAAGGAATTAGACAAGGCGACGCGAAAATTTCAAATCCCACGTTTAAAACTCAGTTCTCACTTATGATGTTTTTTTTTTTTTCATAATTGACACTAATATATACTGTTCACGTAAAAACCTTCATGATCTTGAACTAATCCTAAATCAAGAGCTCTATGCGGTGATTGAGTGGATGAACTCTAATAGACTAGCTCTCAGTATTTTGAAAACCAAATTTGTTCTTTTTCATTCTAAGAAACTAAAAGCATCCAAGAAGTCTCCACAGTCAAATACTTAGGTGTCACTTTTAACTCAAACTTGACTTGGAAGAATCATGTTAATGAACTTTTCCTTAAAACTATCGAAAACACTATTCATATTTTCCAAATGAAGGTACTATGTTAATGTTGATATACTCATTATGCTTTACTATTCCTAATTTACCCCTTTCTTACTTATGGTATTCAAGTTTGGGGTCTCACATATCCAGTAACTACCTTGCAAAAACGAGTCGTCAGAATAACGACTTTTTCCGACCCAAGATCACACTTTGAGCCACTGCTGAAGTCTCTCAGACTCCTGAAATTCTCTGATATAATTGATCTTGAATTTCTCTCTTTTGTTTATCAGTGGTACCATAAACTAAGCCCTTCTAGTTTTGTTAATTTTTTTAATCCAGTGGCTTCTTTTCATTCATATAATACACGTCAAGCACAGATTGATAATCTGTTTGTTACATCTTTTCATACCACTCAATACGGGATTCGTTCTCTCATTTACACTGGTCCAAAGCTTTGGAATTCTTTATCTATTGATGTTAAGAAAATCAAGCCGTTTTCCTGTTTTCGTCAATATATCAAGACTGAATTCTGTGATTGATGGTTATAATACTATTATTGATTCCTAATTATAATGTTTTACGATTATATCATCTTTAACTGCTATTTAATTAATGAAGTAATACTTTTTACCTAAAACAATTATTTTGCATCTCTATTCCTTCTACTCCTATTCTTGTTTTGGGTCACCTACTAAGTTAGTTCCATGAACTATTTAGGTGTCCCAAACTCTGCAAAATGAACCTCCAATTTTAAAACTTCTTTTCCTTCGCAATCTCTTGATTTTATGTTTTAAGTACTAATTTGTATTAATCGTTATTTCTGGACCCTAACCCTAACCCTAACCCTTGACCTGACTTGACTGACTTGACTTGAAAGAGGGTGGAGATATCTTAGCGAGCGTAACAAGCGCTGAAAGGAAGGGGAAAGGAGGCAGAGCACTCGCTCTGTCTCCCTCTTTCTATCCCCTTTTAGCCCTTGCTACGCAGACTGCAGGTACCTAATCTCTTACTAGTCGTAGTAACCCTCAATAGTCTTTGTGATTTGTTCTGTCCGAACCAAGAAACAATACAGAAGAAACCTACTGCTAACGATTAATATGTAAATGGAGAAACTACCAATGAAGTGAACTAATTTATCGCTTCGAAAAAGCAATAGAACGCAGCATATAACAACACATACCATCGATATGTAAATACGTGGCCGGGTATTCTGCAGTTTAGCCAAGCAAAACCAGACGGTCAACAAACACGACAACTTACTTTGATCAAGCTCCGGATAGATTTTTCATATACGTCACTGACGCATCGAAAATCTGGATAAAACTAGCGTAAACGGTTGCGCAAGACAAGCTCTTTTCGCCTACTGCGCGTGATCAGAGTTCACTAGGAAAACTGATCTCCAAGTTAATCACGTGCGCAGTAGGCCGGATACAGAAGGATTTGATTTAATTGAATTGAAAGGAAACATATCAATACAATTGTGTGATACAATTGATCGTATTTTGCAAAAATGAAGCGAAAATGCGCCGGAAAAACCAGTAAGGTCTGGCACATCAGGGCAAACCATTTTTCCTTTGCATAAACCATTTCATTTTAGATGGATTCATATCTGTACCATATGAGTTCCTTTCAGAGTCATTTGTTGTTTCGATGAAGCATTTGTAATTACACCCAATCAATCGACATTTCGTTAAACGGTTTCATATTACATTGAACATCGAAGGTCTGAACCATGTTAGGTTATTAAAGGTAAGCCATTTAGTAACATCACACCGGACCGTTCGTTAACACTCTATACTGGTTCGTGTTTGGAAGATGAACCGATTTTCATTTCCACAAAACGGTTTCATTTAGTCTTTCCCGTTTTAACAGTAATGACTTGAGAATTTTCTATCTTCCTATTTCGTTTAGGGTTTGAGTGAACCATTTAACAAAAGGCAACAGGACTACTTGTATTTAGGCTGGATCATTTCTAAATCATTTGGTCAGCTCTGCACTGCACCAATGATCCAGTTCAAGTTGCTGTATTCCATTTGACATACTTCGTATTTTTGGCGGTGACGGCCGCCCATACCAGCGGGATACCCCTTTGTAAAACTCGGTCACGCAAAAATATTTCGCCTTTTCACGCGTCACAAATAATATTCAAAATTCTTTCACGTTCACGCGAAATTTGAGACCATCACGTTTCACGTAAGAATAAAAATGAAATTCACGCATTAATATTTTCACTTCTTGTAACCTTTCTATAAAGGTGTTTACTCTCCGAGTTTGACTCTTCGATTAAGTGGTCATCTAAATCGCAGGTCTGTCTGACTTGCAGAGACTCCAACCCCTTTTGAGTTTTGAAGGAAATTAGGGAGTATTTTTTAGCGCCGAAGGCACGAGCCTGTAGGAGGGGTCCGGGGGTAACCCCCTCCCCCAGGAAATTTTGCAAATTCAGTTTCTCTCAAGTGGCATTTCCTGCATTTTGACACCATTTTTGTGATATTCTATAAGGTCTTTATTCTTATGACTGAGTAAGACTGCGGGCCTTACGAGTCTGCTCAACACAGGGTATTCAATGGGGAGACTGGGCGAGACATTATAGGATACTCCTGAGGATACGTATTAAACGTTTTACACTCAGATCGCAAAAAAGTACTTAAGACTAAGAATTTTTTCCTTGTTTTCAGAATTTCATGATAAATCGGGAGAATCTGATAAAAATCGGGAAAGCGGGAGGGAACACATCAAATCGGGAGGGTTGGAATCTCTGGACTTGTCCTTGTTTGATGGAGCCACATTTCGACTTCTAACTAATGCGACCCTTTACTACTTCTAGTCTTTTCTAGAGTAAGAAAAATAATCTAAGATTTGTGTGTTTGCACGCCTCGATTCGCCGCCGTTCGCTGCAGATGACTGCTTTTCTACTGAAAATTCGATTGATAGTCTTCTGAGGTCTCCTGAGTTAATGGACTGTCGTTGAATTCACCGAAACGTATTATTTGCGGTATAAGTTGTTTTCCTTATTTCCTGCACCAGTCACGCACGGTTAGTCCGTTGTATTCATGTATGTAGCGTCTGTGCACGAAAGCCAAAATATTGGTCAATATTCCGACTATTCCCGCTCTAATGACACTAGTTGGTTCAATTCACCTCTCTCTTTTGAAGCCGGTTCACTTCAAACCAGCTCTACGTCAGAGCACGTGGTTCAAATCTTTCTGAGGTTGTCTGTAGGCATACGCGACAAAAGATGGCGTAATGTCTTACCTTATTTGTTCAAAAACCATTGGTGGTCTATTTTATGACTTTTATCGATCCAAATGAAATCCATGTCCTATCAAAACCTGATCAAAGCCGTTCGCAAACAATACGTACATTTTTAAAACAATAAAATGGCTGGAAATTCATCACGCAAAACACAGTGGTTCACGAATCACGTTTAATTCAAATCTTCATTCACGAGTCACGTTTAATTAAAAAAATTCGTTCGCGTGGACATGAAACGATCTTACCATCTTTAAACACGAATCACGAATAAAAAGAAAATTAATTCACGAGAAAATATATCGCCCCATCACGCTTCACGTATAAAGTATAGGGCACCCTCATACCAGTTCACTGAAGCATGATACAGTCCCAAGAGCAAGTAACTTGTATTGTTTGATGATGCAAAGAAACCCCCAAAACGTATTGCATTATGGGAATGGGAAAGAAGCGAATACAAAAATTCCTCGAGGACCATTAGGTATGAAAGACATGTTTAGCTCAACGTCGAAACGTTCGCGTCGTTTTTTAAAAAACCTTTCTTAATATGCTTTTTAAAAATATCTTATAACAGTTTTTATCGTCAAATAACAATAGTTCATAGAAAAATTGCAAGATCTTTAATAGTCTGCTGTTCTGCTGACATCACACGCTTACGCGATAATCATTAATGCAATGTCATAAAACATGAGCGTAATTTTTCTCTTGTTAAAAAAGTAAACTAACTTCATTCAGGTTAACTCCTGAATGTTCTGCTGCCACTAGTATAAATGTAAGTAAACTTACCAAATTTGGTTTTTGATGAATGTTGTAGCGCAGTCTTTTGCTAGAAAAAGTTGTTGTGGTCTGTTAAGAATGTATTCCTGAAAAGCAATGTAAGAAAACAAAGCACATGATCAACAGTGGCAAACGTTTGCACACACGTCACCCTGATTCCCTCCTTTAGGCTGGCTGGTTAAAATGCGCAAAATGAGATAAAAGGACAGCGACAACTCTCGTAAGGAATTTCGGAACAAAGAACGGAGCAATTGGGCAAGGGGCTGCAAAAAATGCAAATCCGGCGGGCATTTTAAACTCAGTTCTCGCCGGCTACGTTTTATTCGTTGTGTGCTTAAAGGGGGTGACTGAAGAAGGAGATATCTAGCCCTAACGCACAAAAACTGTCACCATTTACAAAAGCAATTCATAATTAACTTAAGTACGATCAATTCAGTGAGCTTACAGTCCAAAAAAAGCCCGCATACGCAAATCAATATAATAACGCCTCAGCTTGGCAACAAGCCACCGAGCACCTTTCGCGATACAGCAATAGCCGAGTGAAAAAGTGTTCAGAAAATTTACCTGTAACTTTAACTAGAGGACAGATTACATAGACAACACCTGTTGCGAATTCGTCAGCTTTTCCAATTTAATGTAGTAAACTCTAGACTTGCCACCGTGTAAAGCTCTTTTTAGTTGCAGATCGACGACAAACATTTTTTTGGGAATACAACAGAAAATGTAAAGACAGCACTCCCTGAAAATTACCCGAAAGTGATTAGGGTTGGGTTAGTTATTGACGAGCATTGAAATATCACTGAGCCAGCTGTACCAGTGTGATAGAACTACGCACAGCCTTCTTTTAGGAACAAAGGA
>NC_090895.1:30394910-30409910 GCF_036669925.1 Montipora capricornis | reverse complement strand
CTTGGTCAGGTGACTTGAGAATGTTGACAAATGCATCCATGACACCTAACTCTAAAACAGTACTTAGATAACTTGGTCCATGGTAGGAAACATTGCACACACAAATAGCAGCCTGTTGCAAGAAATAAATTTAAGTGATAATTAAGTCACTGGTCAATAATTTGTCCAACTTTCAATACAATACAATAATTTATTGACACTCCCCCTTCAGGGCTTTTCAGTGACAATATACTTATTACAAATAAATTTACAACAAATAAATAGATAAATAGATAAGCAAATAAGCTACAATTTAAAAGGCCTTAATTAAAAGAAAATGTATAAATGTATGTACAGCAGGATAGTTTAGAAATAATATTGTATTTTATTTTATTTTATTTTATTTTAATTGAATTATCCTTACTGGGAAAGGTATCTTCAATGATCTTGACTGGACAAAAAATAAAAGAATATCTTGCGTCAATATTGCAATCGATTGTGTACTCATCTTTATCTAGGGTTAGCGTTCTTTGCCACTCATAACATTGGGGTTGTCATCTGATTTGAGGAAAGTTTAACTTCAACAAAGATGAAAATTCAACAACCAAAACTCCATGGATAGAATGACATACTGTTATTTACTTCCTTCTTTCATAGATATGCCTCTGACAAGGCTTTTCAATTTCGAATTTCACCTGATTGTGTTTTGAATAGTGATAATTTAAGGACTTAGCAACAGCTTAAACGGTATTCCACGAAACAAAACAAAACAAACTAAAAGAAATTTATTTCACATGCAAGAGTGAACAATCCCGGGCACTAACAATTATTATTGTCTGTGCTAGATCCCTTGTTTCGCAAAATACCAATGGTGGTTGACCGGTATAGTAATCAACGAAACACTGCTTGCAAATTATTTTTATAGGTGCTCTGCCTTTGTAAATTTTCTTGTTAGATAAACCAAGTACTGACATACACATGACACAAGAATTTTGACCTTTCTTCGAAAACTGGCTTACAGATGACATGACAGTTTTGCTATCTCTTTGCAAACTGTCCTTACTACATGTAAATCTCTTGTTTCGCAAAATACCAGTAGCGGTCGATTAGTAATTGATGAAACAAGACTTGCAAATTATTTTTATAGGCGTTCTGCCTTCGAAAATTTTCTTGTTAGATAAACGAAATACTGGCTTACAGATGCGACAAATGTTTGTTCTCTATTATTATTTTTTTATCAGCATTCTGACCACGAAAGTGAAGATACGCGGTGATGGGTGACGCACGATCGTAATCTCTCGCTCCCCACTGCATTGTGTCCTAAACTATTCCAGCACCTGCCATGTAGGCTAAAAAGACCTTCCACAAAACTCGCAACACAAAACATTTCAAAGCATCCCAGAACATGAACATAAAAAAAATATAAATAAATGGCCAAAAAATGAAAAATAAACAAAGAAAGAAAAATAAACTGGAATTATCGAAGTTATTTCTTGAAGAGCAAGATGATCACATTCTAATTACTTCCAACAAAATATTGTTTTCTGAGATTCAGAAATGATACAAGTTTATTTTTCTTTATTCATTTATTTTTGGTTTTTTGGATATTTACCTAATCCTATTTGTTTACATTTTTTATGATGTTATCATGTTTCCCTTCTCACTCGACACTTTACTTCACTGAAAAAGTGATTGGTTAGTACCAGGACAAAGCCAGCATTACAATTAAGCATTGTTTTGTTGATTACCAATCAACCGCTATTGTATTTTGCGAAACAGGGCATCAAAATTCTTGTGTTATATGTAAGCCAGTATTTGGTTTATCTAACAAGAAAACTTACGAGGGTAGAGTGCCTATAAAAATATTTTGCGAGCCTTGTTTCGTCAATTACCAATCGAACACTATTGGCATTTTGCGAAAAAAAAGGGATCTAGCGCAGACAATATTGTTAGTGTCCAGCATTGTTCACTCTCGCATGTGTACTAAATTCCTTTTTTTTTTGTTTCATTTCGTTTCATTTCCTTTCGCGGAATACTGTAAGCCTTTAGTAACCAACCTCTTTCTTGATGTCAAATGTTGCAGACAACAGTTCTACAATGAGAGGTAATATTCCAGCTTGAATTAACATGTCAATGTGTTGTGCTGGTCCTGCCGTTAGATTGGACAAAACCCACAAACTCTCTTTCTTTATGTGACGATGAGCTGACTTCATGTACAACATCAATGCATTGATTAATTCACCACTCTTCATAGCTAGTGATCCATATTCATCAGGTCCACTCACTATGTTACCTGAGAAAGCACAATATTTTCTTGTTTACTAAAATTATAAAATAACTTGTTAAGTTCAAGATTTAAGTTTTGAAGAATACTGGATCAACTCTGAAAAGCAACCACACTTCCAGGGAGTCTGGGCTTGTCCTTTGGCAAAACCTATAACACTGATTATCCTAGAAAATTATTATCTATGGATAATTACTGAAATCCTTGTTTCTAGACTTTCTGAAACTGAAAAAGCACCATTTTGGTGTTTGAGATGGACCACAACAAGAATAAAATTAGTTCCAGTATTCTAGCTAACTTTAGTAGGCATGGTTGGAGTCAACCCTAGAATTTCTATTTGCCTTTTTAAGACTATCACTTCTGTCATTGGTTCAGGTGTCTTTCTATAGACCTCTTTCATAATGGCAGCCAAATAAAATATTGTTTTGTTTTAATGCTAATAAGCCTTTCTAGCCTCGCTACAACAAGCAAATTTCAAAGTAATATTTGCTTCAAAATGAGGGCAGTAGGTCTCATTAACATAAATACAAAAGAATGTAACTAGGTGTTCGCTATTTATGAAAGTGGTCTATGTCCAGTTTTAGACCCAAGACCTGTTTCTTGTCAAGAACACTGAGAAGAAGATGCGTACTAACTACTTTTTCACATCAGTCATCTAACCTAGACTTCGTAACAATGGAGTCACTACTTGGCTGTTATGGGGTGATTCCTGAGCAAGGGAATTCAAAAAAGGAACAAGAATGGTGATGATGCCACTCGAGACAAATACTGGAACACAGTCAGGCTTCGCTGTTAAGTATGAAAGCACCCAAGCAACTTCTCCGGCAACATCTACCAGGTGTTTTTCTGGGGTGAGTAAGCTGAGAATAGAAGACACTATTCCGGCATGCAGCATCTCTTCAGCGACAACTTGTTCTCCTCGTGCAAGATTGGATAAAGCAAATGCTGCTGACTGTACTACTGTTGAAACAGGGGACTGAAACAACAAGACAATAAAATAACAAATAATTTCAGTTTAGAATAAACTTGATAAACCATACAATTTACTGTCAATATGTACATTTTGAACCCTAACCCATTTGGACTTTCTGGTCAACTGGCCTACATACAAACTCACCTACATTAATAACAATAATAATACTTTGGTAATGTACTTGGTAGTATTGTAATGTACTTTTACCAGTTTGCTGTTTTTTTTGGTGTTTTGTAAATAAAGAAACAAATAAAAATGTTAATAATAATTTAATAATTTATATAGTGGATTTTCCATGGCTAAATGATCATGTGTGCTTTAAAACAACATACATGTAGAAAGAAATTAACGACTAAATCGTAATAATATAAAGTAAAAAATAATGAATAAAAAAATCTAAAAATTTGAAAAGTAAAATAGGGAGATAAGGATATGATAAAGATGAAAACCAAATGACATTACATGAAATAGTAATTATTCTTATTATGAAAAAAAATTATCCATGAGCAATTCTAAAGAAATGAGTCTCGAGATTACACTTAAATAAAGCTAAAGGGTCTAGTTCTCTAATGTCCCTTGGGAGAGCAGTCCATAGTTTGGGTGCTGCCATAACAAATACTTGATCACGGATCACGGAGAGAGTTGTGGTAGGACTTGCAACTCTGGATAAAACGCAGAGGGTAGTTGTTATTCCTTAGAACTTTGATGACGTGTCTCCTCTCTTTAGATAGGCGCTTATAGATCAGACCGAGGTGACACGTCACCGCCGCTACTATCTCAAATCGAGATCTCTCCACAGAGAATATGCAGGAAGGTCAACGATCTGAAGTCAAATAAGTCTTCGGGCCCTGACAACTTATCACCTAAATTACTACAGCTTGCAGGGGACGACATTGTACCATCCATGTATAGGCTATTCAATACTAGTATTGAAAGTGAGTCTCTCTATTCGAGCTGGAAAATAGCAAAGCTTACACCGATCTTTAAGAAAGACGATGCGACAGAGATAGGAAATTACAGGCCGATATCGCCACTCAGTATTCCAAGCAAAATCCTAGAATCAGAGGTGAATGACTCCCTGGTGGACCATGTCTTTAAAGGAACATAGGTTAGCTTCTGACAGACAATGGGCTTATCGACAGAAATATTCGACCGAGCTCCTGCTTGTTCATCTTTCAGAAACATAGAGAAAAGCTGTTGATTCGGGTCGCATAGTGGCTGTTGCCTTTGTAGACTTTCGCAAAGCGTTTGATAGTGTCTCGCACCAGGTCTTGTTGGAGAAATTATGCACGAACTTTTGCATTTGTGATCAAGCACTGGGTTGGATTGCCAGTTAATTAAATGGGAGAAAGCAGTACACAGTTGTTAATGGATATGTTGCAGTTAATTTTTCATTTCAGTTAATTTTTTTTAACTAGGTAATTTTTTTTAACTAGGTTTTTTTTAATCAACTGTCTAAAAAAGGGATTTCCTTTTTTAGGGGTGTAGTTAAAAAACAGGGGCTTGGTTTTTTAGGGGGTATGAAAAAAGAACAAAACTCTGCTCTTCTCTGTTCTACTTGTCCTACCCGTCCCTCATCTTCCCCCATTATCCCTATCCTACCCCACCCTTTCTTCACGGATCTATCCCCCCTTACCGTCCAGTTACCTCCCCCTTTGGATATCCCTTATGCCCACCCCCTTCTACAGCACTTCTCACAGACAATCCATACTTGTCAAGACTTTTTTTTTCACTCACCCGAACTTGAACTTGAACCCCTATCTCTGGATCTGCTGTCCACTCTCTTATCCACTTGAACAAGCAACTCAAGCAAACCTCTCATCATAATTTATAATTAAATATTTTATTATTTATCCCAGGCCACTCTCGGTCCAAACTTTAATTTATTTACATTTGGACACCAGAGCCATGCACATGTTGTAAATCTTGTAGCACTGATAAAATGGAGGGGTAACGCCAAAGCAATAGCGTAAATGAAATCGATTTCTATGGAGAAATACAGGAATGAATTTGCATGAATTTGCAAATAACTTGTTACTCAAAAGATGATTTTTACAGGAAGGGCAAATGTTTCTTGAAAGAAAAAGAGAGAAGAAACCCGGCCTGTCAGGAAACGAAGATCGATCTGAAAAGAAACAATTAACAAACTGGGAACATCAGATGATAACTTAAAAGAAATGGGCTTACAGCAATGGCAAACATCAAGAAAGTAGCTCTAAAATGGGAACTGTTTCAAATCTTGTCCCAAGTACATAGTCAAAATTTCTCACAGAGGACACAAGTGTGAAAAACAGTAGCTGCTTTTAGGAAAAGTAACTGATATAAAAAAAAACATTCTGCCCGAGTAGTGACCAAGTTTGGAAAACTCCAATCACTTATTTCTCCCACTAGATTGGATCTGTAGCATGTAAACAGGCCATTTGCAAAATGAGTAAACAAATTTTCTTTAAGGTTTAGGTAAATTGAAGTTTATTCATATTGTAGCAGTACCAAATAATAACACCATTGTAACGTTATTGTAATGTAGTTACTTTCTGGTAGTATACTGCTCTTGTTAATTGAAAATCTGAGAGAGAAATATTTATCAATCTTGTATTAAACAAGTTATATTTCCAAATTAAAGGAATCATAAAAAAATATCACTATTTTTTCATTTCAAAAAGTAGTCCTACTATGTGAAAGACAAAAAAAAGGGTTCAGCTCTGACAAAGGGCTAACAATCAAAATGCCAGCTTTCAAATTTCTTCACAGTGGTCAATTTCCCATATCAACTTCACTTGGTAAACCCTTTCTTTTACTTCACTTTCCCACCGACACAGCACCACAGCTTCTTTACAATCTAACCCCTTTATCCTACAAGTGAAAGAATGCTTTACTTCCAATAACCGGGGACCAATATTCTTAACCCAATGACCAAGACAACGGTTGTTTTAGACTAAACACTTCTTTGGCAGTCCATCGATTAAATGATGACTGTTATACAGAGGGGTTTTTTGTGCAATTACGTAGGTGGGCCGCAAGTCCTGCATTTGAACAGCAGAGCCGCCCACAGATGCAGCATGTATGCCCGGTTGATGTTGCAAGAGTGTGTCTTCTTTCATGGGCTCGATGATATTCCACTAGACGCTTCCCTTCTATGCATCCGATTGATCTCCTCACCGATGCTCTCCAGTTGCTTCTATTGGAGGCAGCTTCCTCCCAGGTGTCAGGGCAAATTTCTAAACACTTCCGATAATTGATTACTCCAATCACTACAATACATGCCAATCCCATGCATGGAATGCAGTGTCTCGCACTTGTACACTGACTGCGGACTAATCCTAACTCAGTTATTGAAAGCTAACTATTTTAAAATGGTTGCTTAGACTTAAATACTGCTTATCAGCACTAATCAAATGGGTGCTTCGACTTAAATACTGTTTAATATCAGCAATATTTATAGACAGTCTGCAGTTGTCATACGCCTCCTGGTATGCTAACTGTTTTATATAAAATGGTGCGTAACCCTAATCACTAAATTGGAAGCTTAACCCTAATTCCTAAAATGCAGGCAGTCTCCCTAACCTTACATGAAAGCTTATCATTCAAAATAAGTGCTCAGTAACCCAAATCACTCAGCGAAGCATTTGACCTTAATCACTAAAATTTGTTGGCCTTCAATAGCACCAGAGAAAAAAAGTTTACCCAGTTTTTGAAAATTTTACCTAGTGAAAAAAATATTACCTAGTTAAAAATAAAATCACCTACAGTTAGAAAAAAACTAACTAGTTGGAAATGAAATCATCTAGTCAAAAAAAAACTAACTAGTTGAAAACAGAAATTAACTGAAAACAAAAATTAACTGCAACAGATATAACTCTGACACTATGCCTGTATCCGTTGGTATACCACAGGGATCAGCGCTAGGCCCTACACTGTTCTCTTTCAAGTGAAGCTATGATCCTCGCATAGCTTCACTTGATTTCATATCCGCAGTTCATATATGATCCATTTCATACATGTATATCATTTCATCACTGTTCTCTTTGTTTGTCAACGATCTACGATCGTTTGTAGTGTGGTTTCTCGATTGATTTCTTGGGTACGATGTTTGCCTGTGGTGACAGTGGAGTCAGGGTAGCCACATTTTTTGAAAAACTGGCACATTTCGTCGCACTTGCTGGTAAAGTCGGAGTCATCACGACAGAGGCACCTTAGTCTAAGAAATTGAGAGAATGGGATGGCATTTTTTATATGTTGTGGATGCGAGGATGAATGCAGCAAGCAGATAAATTACAGGAATCTGTTGGTTTGTAGTGTACGCTTGTAGGTAAGGGCGTTGCCGTGGACTGAAAGTTTAATGTCGAGGAAAGCAAGTGAACATTCAAGTAATTTTACAGGTGCATTTTAGAGCTGGATGGAAAGAATTGACTGAAGTAATGAATTGGTTGAGTTCTTTTTTGCTGGATGAAGTAACGATGACTGTAGTCATCAATGAAACGTTTGTAAAGATCATGTTTTGGCTTGTTGTAGTTAGAGGAAAGATACTTTTCAATATAGCCTACAAAAAGGTTGGCGTAGCTAGGACCCATTTTGGATCCCATTGGAACAACGTTGATTTGTTTCTAGTAGCTGTCCCCAAAAAATGAAAAACAGTTGAGTGTGAGAACCAGTTTAGCCAGACGAAATAAGGTTTCCAAGCTTGGTTTTTTAACAGGATATTGTTTCAAAAAAATGTTTGAGTGCTTGGAGGAGTTCATGCTACATGTACACTGGCTTTGTCTCATTTTAGAGTGAAACCGGTTGTTCGTTTGCGCGCCACTTTGCAATATTGTCATGCAATGTTGTGTTTCTGATAGGCACTTTGCTCCGCGCAAGTTGAAGGTTCAAATTTCAAATTTGAATCCTAATGGTATGCCTCAAACTGTAATTACATTGTGAACCTTCTCCATAGTCGGTTTGGAATTGATAACTCTAATATTTTGGAAGGCCCCTCAGCTTCAAATGGATTTGAAATGATTAATTTCTTGGAAGAAAGTTTACCTGAGGAGTCCAGTATTGGCGAAAAGAGTTTTTGTGGAAAACCAGTTGCGCTTAATGCTAAGAAATCGTGGTCTTAAATTGATATATTTTCAACCCCCTTACAGTCCTGAATCAAATTCTTGTAAGTTTTGTTTTAGGTCAATGAAGGCGTATTTGACACAACACAAACAGTTTTCAATTGACTTCACACAACTTGCAGTAATTCAAGGTTTGCAAGCAATCACGCTGGCGATACATTGTGGATATTTTAATTTAAAAACTACCTGACTCTGGGAAGGTAAACACCGGGCAGTAAGTTGAAATTTGAACTTGCAACTTCCAGGGACCAATAACTGCCGATTGCAAAGCGGTGTGCAAATGAACAACCGGTTTCACTGTAAAGAGATTGAGCACTTTTATAGAGCGACCCATCAGTTTTGGTCTGGGACTAATTACTTTTCATGGGGTGAGTCCCTGGGACTCACTTCAACACTTTCTAAAAAAATCACTGCTTAATAGACCAATTTTAATATATTAAAATTCAGTCCTAAACAAAAGACATCATCTCGAGGCTCTGGGGAATAAATATAAGGATTTGTATGAGTTTATTCCCCAGAGCCTCGAGATGACGCCTTTTGTTTTCAACTGAATTTTAATATATCGAAATTGGTCTATGACTACCTTAAGAAGATTGACCATCGGTACAACAATCCCCTGCGCTCGTAAGATATTCCTGCACTCCTGTGAGTCTCCAGAGAAGTTACCTAAGGCCCAGGCACATTGATCCTGAAGTTGTACGTTTTGTCCACTAAGATATGTGATAAGATATGCAGCAGATGCTTTCAGTACTTTCAGGGTATCCTCATGCACTCCTGTCGCTAAGTTAGTAATACACCAAGCCGCCTCAAGTTGAAAATGGGCATTGTTAGACGTCAAATGTCCAACCATAGCTCTCAAACTATTGTCTTCTTTTAGGAAACAACTTATCAATTCGCTCCCTTGAGAAAATGCTTTTCGTAGGATTTTTAGATTGTTTAAATTGTTATTATCTGATTTCTGAATAGCTCTGGCAAGGTCTTTCACTTGATCCGCAGTGTAGTCTTCTCCATCACAGTCGCTCTCAATTTCCGAGAAGCGAATGCGTTTCGAACTCAAGAGTTTTTCGCGTTTTTCCTTCCGAAGTTCCACTTCCTGATCACGTCTTTTATTTCTCAAGGGCACTACGTTAACACCACAACTCTTGTACTGATCTCTTCTGTCCATTTTCTTCGTCTGTTCCGATGAATACTTCTCACTTAATGCCATGTGCTATGCTATGTCGGTCGCCATATTGGAACCACAGTCTGTACTGTTTGTGCCTACACAATAATAGGGACTACATGAGGTATCTAGGATCATAACACAACGGCCGGTTTTTCCTTACTGAGTGTTTTTGGGAGCGATAACAGCTCTTCTGGTGATGGCATCTAGTTTGGTATGTATTCTGTATAATTTGTTTTCTCATATAGGTCATTGACCTTCCAAGACACAGTGTCTTAATTGTGTGAACGTGAACTTGACTTCGAATCTTCAGGAACACAATCATGTCTTGTGTCTTTGACCATGACTGTGTAACTGAACTGATCATGACATGCTGAAGTAAGCCACCTGTCTTGTATGTGATTGTAGGAGGATCCAACTCTTGAACGACATTTTAAGCAACATAGAGACAGTGACCAGTGTTGATTTTAATCCTAACATGAAACAGCTAGGTATGAAAAGGAAAATTTTATTTCATTGATTACCGGTAATAAGCACATGTACCAATATCATTACAATTATTCATAGAAACTCTCACTAGGCTGAATAAAATAAAAAGTCCTCCAAATATTGTTTGTTTGTTTGTTATTTATTCGTTTGAGCAGGTTGAAGTTTTGGTAGCTCTTCAGCTGATGAGGACCTGCTAATTACCCACCCATCCATACGCTCACAAAGGACAGCCACAACACCAGGAACTTCATCCCCTACTCTTATTGAATAGCGTGTGGGTTCTTTAACATCCCACAGGGAACTTACTAACATGGAACATACATGTACTTGTGAGACTGGGCCTATGGTTTATATTCTCGAGGACACCTAAAAGTTTAACCATTTGTGGGTGCAGCACTTTCTCCTCAGCTTTGTTAAGACCCTGAGTGTTGTTCTGGCCGGAGTCGAACTTGCGACCTCCCGCATGGCCGGTGCTCAACCAACTGAGCCACCAGAGAGCAGTCTTACCAACAGTACCTTTAAAATGATGTATTGTAACATAAAAATCGCAGTCATATCAAACAGCCAGCTGATGTTGTCACCTGGAACTTGAATAAGGGTTAATTAGGCCCAGGTCTCTCCAAGTAAACAATGGTGAAGTGACCACCTGTAGGATGTGAGCAAACTTCAAAGCCAAAAACTAATTACCATAATTTTGTATAAGATTGCTGTTTGTAGTTTTAGTCTTTTAAGGTTGATTAGCCTTTTCCTCAAAATGCAACAGCTGAAGTTCAAGGTTTTCTGAGCTTCAGTGCAATGGATTAGCCATTGTGTCTTGTCTCTTTGAACACAACCATAAAGCTTTAAACAGGAAGGAAGAGTATAGCCAGAAGGATGTTGAAAATAGCTTATGGTGTTTTTGGTAGCTGTTCTACATGTAGTGAATTGCACCTTACAGCTTTTCTGTGAGTGTTTTTTAAAGATATATTACAAAAGGCACTTTGTGTCACAATTTACTTACAGTGTCCACTTAATTGATATACACAATCTGCTTGAAAGAACTTTCATGTATTTTAAGTTTTTTGGGAAGACCAACAGGGACTAAAATCACCGGCTACTCTACACCCTTTTGCCGTAATCGTGTCCTACAATGCAGCAATTGAGCAGTAAGCTCAATCAGCATTATTTTCAATATACATACATCTTATTCGATGGTTTAACATAAAATGTCCATGGATATTTTACGAGTTGTATAGTACATGTATTTTTCCAAGCCCCACAGGTGCGAGTCAATAATACAAGCAAGGAGCAAAATGTCTGCGAGTATATGTTAAACAATCAAATAAGAGATTTATTACAGGGTGTATTCCACAACAAAAAAGGTGTTATTAATTTTTGCTTCGATTTTAGTTCGTAAGAGTGTTTAAAAAAAAAAAGCATAATCTGTCCTTCAGGGCGCGTGCGAGTGATCTAAACAGCACAAAAAGCCAGCCAAATGTCCTTTATTGGATTGGATAAACGAAATGACAAGTGACAAGCGATAACAAGCTAAATTCTCAGGCTTTGCATTGTGTTGCAAACAATTTCTTTGATTGAAAAACTTCCATTCCGTCTGTAATCGTTCTGTTCTTTAACCAGTCAAACCCTGACACTACAGTGTATTACCGTCTCATATTTTGGGTGTTTTCTTGACCAAATAATAATATGGTAAAATGGCATAATAGTGGAATAATAAAGTATTTTAATTCATTCTAATTTGTGTTGAACTATAATATTATTGCTATAATTAATTTTATTTTTCCTTAACCTTTTTCTAATTTACCATTGCCTTGTATTTTTTTCTTTCTCTTTTTTTACAGTTTCCGGTTCAATGGATTCGAGTCTCATGGTCTGGCATTTTAAGCCACACATGCGAGCTTACAGATTTGTTGGTCACAAGGTTGAGTATGATACGTATTATGCATACTTGGCAAAATCCAATTTTGTAAATGAAGAGTCAATTATGATAGCGATTTTCGTCATCATTTTTGTCATACACGTAGCTACGTGTAGTTGTATGGACCCTATATCTTTCAATCTATAAATAATTTATAACAAAGAGCACAAGTGTTGGTGTGGTTAGTAGACTGGGTCTCTACCTTGTGGTCATTAGAGAGCTTTAGATTCTAGGACAAGAACGACTACATAGTGTGAAATTTTCTCATAGAACAACAGTGAGCACCCTAAACCAGCGTCCTTTTGGCGGGAAAAACATTATACTGTAATTTTAGTAGGAGGTTTGCAAAAATGTCATGGTAGTAGTTTTGGCATTTTACCAGCAATAAGAATAACTGAGCAACCTCTGCTAACAACGATTAAGATTAATCCTCCAGGTTATAAATATTCTGTCGTGAGTATTGTTCTCGTTCTCGTTCTCGGCGTAGAATCTAAAGGCCCCTGTAGGCTATTGGCTCAAGGCCTGGTTCTTTCCACAATGTTGACATTGACATACTATTGAGAAATATCCTGTAATATAATTATGATCAAGCATGCTTCCAAACTAGAATAAGGTTTAGCTGTGTGAGCTTGTGGGGTAAAAGGTACATGTATCCCATAATTAATAATACTAATTTTGATGTTGTAGACCTGTTACTGTTTTTTGTTAGCTTAAAATGTTTCTTTTTATGATACATGTATGTGATTAAAAATTGAAGCGCAGCCAGGATTAGGCATATTAAAATACAATAAAAAACGTTCTCTGGCTAAAAATTTTCAAAAAGAATATAAGCTTTCGGCTGTCGATCTACAGCCTTCCACGGATAAAACGTTGAATGTGAATTAGTGAAATATATACAGAAAAGGCGAGATAAAAATGATAAAAAGAACAGAGTAAAGGTATGAAAAATGGTGGCTATTGTTTAAAAAGAATTTTATACTGATTAGGAATCGGCTTAAAGTTATTGTCAGCATGCTTGGTAGAAGAGGTGTGCCAGGCCTCTAGAGTTTTCCTAACACGAAAAGAGCCTTTGTCTATAACTCGAGAATGGTTGAAATCAATGCGATGACCGAAAGACCATGCATGTTTCGCAATGTTTGACCCATTAGCACATGTTTTTACATTCCTAACGTGTTCTTTCTTGCGGGTTTCAAAGCAACGGCCAGTTTCACCTATATAACACCAATCACAATCGGCACAGGGTATTTTATAAACCACGTTGGGTTGGTGTTCAATAGCTGGTCTGAATTTAGGAGAAAGGAATTCTTGTTGTAAAGTCTTGAGGGGCTTATTTACAACTCGGATATCGTGTCTTCGAAGAATTCTTGTTAGAGGTTGCGTAACACCATTGATAAAAGGAAGGACAGCAAAACCGTTAGGGTTCTCTTGAGGCGTAAACCATTTAAAAAACATGCCAACCAATTCTTCAGGTGAAGGGATGGCATGTGTGGTTGGTTTGGAAAATTTCTGCTTTAAGATATTGGAAATAACAAAGGAGGGATAGTTGTTGGCTCGTAGAGCATCAAAGACGTGATTGATTTCGGTATGTTTCCCTTGCGGTGTACTTGGGAGTTTAATTGCGCGGTGTAGGAGGGTCTCAGCTGTGCTGATCTTGTGGCGTTTGTCGTGGTGAGAAGAAAAGTCTAAATATCTGTCCGTGTGAGTTGCTTTGCGGTAAACATCAATAGTGATCGTGTTATCCTTGCGAGAAACCAAAGTATCCAAGAAGGCGATCTGTTGGTCAGATTCCTCTTCAATAGTGAATAAGATGTGTGGATCGATGGAATTAAGTGTAGTATGAAAAGAATTAACAGCATCTCTTTTGATGATGCAGAAGCTATCATCCACGTAGCGTTTCCATACTTTAGGTTATACTTCAGACGTGTTAATGGCCATTTCTTCGATCGCTTCCATGCACAAGTTCGCCACCACAGGGCTGACGGGGCTACCCATCGCGCAACCATGGATCTGTTTGTATATCTTATCATCATAAATAAAGTAATTGTTAGAACTCACTTCCTTCACGCACGAGCTTAGACAGTAATGAAATCATTTCTCTGTTGAAATTTATCTTATCTAACAATTACTTTATTTATGATGATAAGATATACAAACAGATCCATGGTTGCGCGATGGGTAGCCCCGTCAGCCCTGTGGTGGCGAACTTGTGCATGGAAGCGATCGAAGAAATGGCCATTAACACGTCTGAAGTACAACCTAAAGTATGGAAACGCTACGTGGATGATAGCTTCTGCATCATCAAAAGAGATGCTGTTAATTCTTTTCATACTACACTTAATTCCATCGATCCACACATCTTATTCACTATTGAAGAGGAATCTGACCAACAGATCGCCTTCTTGGATACTTTGGTTTCTCGCAAGGATAACACGATCACTATTGATGTTTACCGCAAAGCAACTCACACGGACAGATATTTAGACTTTTCTTCTCACCACGACAAACGCCACAAGATCAGCACAGCTGAGACCCTCCTACACCGCGCAATTAAACTCCCAAGTACACCGCAAGGGAAACATACCGAAATCAATCACGTCTTTGATGCTCTACGAGCCAACAACTATCCCTCCTTTGTTATTTCCAATATCTTAAAGCAGAAATTTTCCAAACCAACCACACATGCCATCCCTTCACCTGAAGAATTGGTTGGCATGTTTTTTAAATGGTTTACGCCTCAAGAGAACCCTAACGGTTTTGCTGTCCTTCCTTTTATCAATGGTGTTACGCAACCTCTAACAAGAATTCTTCGAAGACACGATATCCGAGTTGTAAATAAGCCCCTCAAGACTTTACAACAAGAATTCCTTTCTCCTAAATTCAGACCAGCTATTGAACACCAACCCAACGTGGTTTATAAAATACCCTGTGCCGATTGTGATTGGTGTTATATAGGTGAAACTGGCCGTTGCTTTGAAACCCGCAAGAAAGAACACGTTAGGAATGTAAAAACATGTGCTAATGGGTCAAACATTGCGAAACATGCGTGGTCTTTCGGTCATCGCATTGATTTCAACCATTCTCGAGTTATAGACAAAGGCT
>NC_090895.1:30369910-30389910 GCF_036669925.1 Montipora capricornis | reverse complement strand
AAAATTCAAACTAACCAACAATAATTATTATTGAGAACACAACTGACATAATGGTAAAAGTTTAAAAATGTAATGCTAAATTAAACCTGACATGATCAACTTGTTTGTTGAGTTCCAGTCTCAACCGCTTTCATATGGAAGCTCTACTTGATTTTGAGTTGACAGAAAGAAGTAGCACTATCAATAATCTTGAAGCAAGAAACATCAAAATTATCCTGACAACTTTTAGAAAAACTAAAATGCTTGAAAATATAAGAATTTTTATCGCCAGAGACGGTTTTATTCCGGAACAAATTTCATCTATTATCAGCAAGTATTGCAAGGATTTAAATGTTAAAGTAATTTTCTTCAAACTGTCTAACATTTTTAGTCCAAAGGATTTCATTCCGGATTCTCTCAAATCACGTGTTGTATGCAAATTTACTTGTGCGGGCTGGTGGTGCTCGCTACATTGGTGACACCAACAGGCATTTCTACACACGTGTAAATGAGCACCTTTTCCGGGATAAAAATTCTCATATTTTCAAGCATCTTAGTTTTTTCGAAAAATTGCTAGGATAATTGTGATTATCGTTTCTTGCTTCAAAATTATTGATAATGCTACTTCTTTCTATCAACTCAAAATCAAGGAGAGCTTCCATATCGAGCAGTTGAAACCCGAACTCAACAAACAAGTTGATCGTGTCAGTTTAGCATTACATTAATAATTAACTGTTATTGTTATGTCAGTTGTGTTCTCTATAATATTGTTGGTTAGTTTGAATTTTACCTAATTGTAACGAACATTATTTTAATCTACAAAGAATAATTGTATTAATAGTTACATACAGTATATGTACGAATTATCTTGTGAAAGTTTTAATGTTACACTCACTATGGCTGAAGATGATGTTTGAAACATCAAAACATGTTCCTTAAACTCAAAAGTGTGGTACCGTTTTATTTTTAAAATATTTATTATACAAGTACACTGAATAAGCCTATACCTAGGCAAATAATGAGCCCCCTTCAGATCCAAGACCATTAAAGCCCCTAGAAAAGGTCCTTTTAAAAAATATCAGTTCAGGGGCTTATTTTGGGAATGTAATTCTACTATTTCTAAAAGATTTTTTATAAATTCATTGCCATGGTTATGAGTTCAATTTATTTGACTTCCCTGATGGTTCATTGTTTCAGAAAACTCACTTGCTGTTGCAATGACTAATTCGCATCTGTCAAATTCTTTTTCTGTCTGCAGCACACACAAATGCTGTGAATGCTGTTTCATTTCATCCGTCGGGAAATTATCTTGTTTCAGCCTCTAGTGACACTACACTCAAGGTAATGGTGTAAGCTTACATGTAGATATTGAGTACTGGTAATTTATCGTGATCTTTTTGTATGGCATGCATAATAATTACAAGATTATGAAAAGTAATGTTCTGTACATGTTCATCGGCCCTGGAGTAATTTACATGTAAATACAGCTGTACATGGTGCAAATTAAAGCACCGTCGTCTGCAAACAGCAGCTCCCGTATGAGCACCACTTAAGCTTCGGTTTTGGTGCGGATTCTGGCCATGTTGAAGAGTTTGCCGTCTGACCTCGTCCGGACGTAGACACCTTTTGTAGACTTCGGCGTCTGCTGCACATCAGGTGGCAGGACAGAGTCACCAACACCGAGGTCCTGGAGCGCGCTGGCTCACTTCAAGTATGCCATCACTGCTCATTCAGCAACGCCTTCAATGGCTCGGCCATGCACATCGCATGGAGCCTGACCGCCTGCCAAGAGAAATCCTTTATGGAGAACTGCGGGAGGGCGTCTGTCGCATGGGTCGACCGCTGCTGTGCTACAAGGACGTCATCAAGTGAGACTTGTGATCTGCACTAGTCGACACCAGTGCATGGGAGGACATCGCCAAGTGTCAAAGCAGGGGTTTCAAAGGCAGAAGCGAACGCTAGAGTCCAGGCTACATGCAAGAGAGTGGTGAGGAAAGAACGCGCAGCCTCTGTGCGTGTTTCCACAAGGCACACCTGCACCACCTGCATCAGAGACTGCCACTCCAGGATCGGGCTATATAGTCATACAAGATCCTGCCCAAATCCCCAGCGCGAACCATCACCTCTTCAAGACGAGGATGCCACTATGACATGGTGCAAATCAGTACTTGCACCTGGTTTCACACACAACTTTTTAAAAAACTAGAGAGCATAACATAACCTTCTCCCTGTATTTTTCAAGTCGCAACCACTAAAATATAAATGAAAAATATAAGGTGGCTCTTGGGTTGACAAAAATTGTGAGACTAGGACATTAAATTTTGAACCTTTGTAGCTGCAAAATTTCAAGACAAGTACTGTTGCACAAACCAAACTTAAACGAGGAGGCAGTGTGACCCAGTGATTAGGGTGCCTGCCTTGAGATCTCGGGATCCCGGGTTCAAGACACGTCCTGACCACTTGTTGAATTTGTTCCTGGGTAGTCCCTGGTTCAACTTCTCAGCTGTGCTTGTAAATACAAAAATTTTGGTTTTATCAACATAGTTGATAATGTAAATTGGCCACCGTACAGAGATTCTAAAAGCTGACGTTTCGAGCGTCAGCCCTTCGTCAGAGCGAATCAAGGAATTATGGGTTACGTGAGTGGGAGCAGAGTAGAGTGGGAGCAAAAAATTCATCTTCCAAATCGGCACTCTTAATCCTCACAGTATTAACGAACGCTTTTCATTTAACTAATTTATTCCTATTTTTCACGTTGCCATGTTACTATGCATTTTCAACCGTAATCTACTGCATGTAAGATGTTTTTTGTTGTTTATTCTGAACCTATTCAACTGATTCTCCTTAATGAGCTGGGTTATTCTCGGTTGTAAGAGACCAGCTTCCAGTGCCATTCCTTTCCTGAGTAACTTATTCCTCTTAGACAAGAGATGTTTTAACAGAGGCGACATAAAAGGAGGGTCTTTGGATGACATTTTGGCTCGTATGGATGGAAAACAGCTCTTGACTTCTTTGTGGACCAAACAATGGAACTTGCTAGTAGCATTGTTTACGTTATTCTCAGCAAAGACAGGAGACCAGTCAGTAGCCTGGAGTTTCTGTAACAATAAGCTCCTATGATGGTCACGAGCATCAAGAAATTCAACGACAGATCTCACAGAAGGTTTTTTAACTTTAGGGAAAATGTATTGTATTGTAGTGTGTCCTATTTATTGGTCATCGTTCAGCTGCATCCTAACCCTTTTGCATATTTTATTTTTCCCAATCCTTTTTTGTCCAGATACTAGATCTAATGGAAGGTCGTCTATTCTATACACTTCATGGGCACCAGGTATGTAAACTGTATAAGGCTCAGACTTCTCAGGATTCTGTTACAATTTACTAATTATTGCTTAATATAATAATACACTGTACATGTACATGTACCCTTCCAAAACTTTGGAAATCTGACATGTTGACCAAATAGGTTGTAGAGTATTGTTGATACTGGTGTTTGCCTTGGAAGACCATAATTTTCAGTAGAGAGAGTTGGTAGCCATTATAAAGAGATGTAAGAATAATCAGTGATGACTTGGGCCAGTTCAACTGTTTGCACTTTTGGAGCTGTGTTGAGAATTACCTTATAAAATAATAAAGGCTTCACAAGATGACAGAAATGAATTACTCCCCTGAGATTTTGTAAACAGAAACACCACAGATGTCTTCAGAAGTTTGGGGATCAAAGCCAGACATGAAACCAGTGAAAAACTGAATGTTTCTTTCTTAATGAATAGTTTGTCCATCAATACTGTATGCTGATAAAACCATTGACTCTCACTGTAGGGCATCATAGAAAATCCCTCACCTCCTTTCACCATCTAGGTGTCAAATGCTGGTGTCAAGCCCTGCTACTAATCTTGGTGTCCTCAAAATTTGGAATTTGACATGCCCAGAACTATTTCCACTTCATTTACATTACTATACATGTATGTACTAGGGTCCAGCAACATGTGTGACCTTCTCGAGAAATGGGGAGCACTTTGCATCTGGAAGTTCAGATGAACAGGTCTGTTTCCATGCATTTCTTTTATTCTCACTATGTGCATTTAATGCACTTTCTTTACTGCGATATTCATAATTCTGCGGAATTTCTTGTTCAAGTGCTAACAGCCAAACTACGTTTTGGCTTCCATCAATCAAACTTCCAACGCCAAGCCGAGAGTTTTAACCCAGAACCATGGATGCCAAAATTAATAATTGATGCGCAACATAACCTACCAATCAGCATCTTTGGTTCCCATGGTACATTTGTACATTTGAACTTGACGCTGATAGAAAGCGATGGAATCTGTGCAAATCTTTTTGCTGAAAAACCTCTAAAAAGATGTCATAATGGCATTGGACGTGTGAACTAAAACAAAAATTCCAATTCACTTTCCGGAGGCAGAGGCAATCTTCCTGGCTGTGACCGATTGATGGAAGCCAAAACACAGTTCAAGGCGCTTTGCACTTGAAGATTCCACAGAATTATGAAAATCACAGTAATTTTCAGATATGTCCAGGATTGACCCTAATTAGATGCACGCAGATTTTAGTAAGCATCACGAAGTGTCCCCTTGCTCTTCTTCCCAGCTTCAACATCACTTGCATCTCAGAATACAGACTGACAATGATATTAATGTAACAAAGTGGCCTCCAAATGCCGCTTGTTAAGTAAAGATAAACAGCTGCATTTACAAATGTTCCCTAAGCTAAAAATAACACTAACCTTTACTCTTACAGCTGTACCTTGTTGTTGGAAATAGGTAGCAAAGGGACACTTCCGTATTGGATATCAAAATTGGGCGTGCATCTAATTAGCTTATTTCTGGACATAAGTGGTAATTTTGAGATGAACAGGATGGTTATGTTATTTTTATCATGAGCAGATGCCATCACCAGAGTGCTTTCAGTGTAAAAGCTTAAATGTTGTTTTTCTTTGCATGGTGGAATGTCTAGATCAGTAAGGAACAATGACCAAATGTTTGAAGTTAACATTTTTTTATATGTTCAATTTTTTTTTTTTCAGGTTATGGTGTGGAAAACAAATTTTGACAAAGTAGATTATGAGGAAGGTGAATTGCATAACATGGCATACTGTATATGCTGTTGGGTTACTTTGGTTTTATAGAAATTACCTGTCCAATTGCATCAAATTAGGCAATTTTCACAAAATTGACAACAATGATCACCAACTGCATGTAAATTTGTCATCAGCTTTTCTGTCACCTTTGCACAAGCATTGAGGTTCAAAGGGCATATTTGTGGGTTGTGACAATTAATAAGAGTGAACACACTTGTGGAGCATTATTTTAGTGCAGGGATGGCGCAGTGGTGAGAGCTCTCACCTCCCACCAACGTGGCCCGGGTTCGATTCCCAGACTCGGCGTCATATGTGGGTTGAGTTTGTTGGTTCTCTACTCTGCACCGAGAGGTTTTCTTCGGGTACTCCGGTTTCCCCTCTCCTCAAAAACCAACATTTGACTTGATTTACTTTCATTGTTAATTTCAGTTTACAGTGTCCCCAATTAGCGCTCCAGCGTTAGAACGACTAGACACTTAAATAAAGTTCCTTTCCTTTCCTTTCCTTTCCTTTCCTTTCCTTTCCACCTCCCCTTGCTTACCGGTACATGTAACTCTACTCTCCACTTTTTACCAGTGTGTTGTGAGTCTGTGTTCCAGGCTGCTTGGGAGCTCAGGCACTCTAGTACTTTCTCTTGCCAATGCAGTTGTACTGTTGATAGTGTTCTCCAGTGTGTTTGTGAGTTGATAGCATGGTCCATTGGTGAGGACATTGGATTTGTTTGCTGAAGTGTTGGGGTTCAAATCCCTTAGAACTCCTGACCACTTGTTGAAGGTCCCAAATTCAACTCTACTGACCAGTCATGCTTTGTAAATACAGCCAACTGTTAGCATCCTGTTAGTAGGTATTTGTCAATCATGCTACATTTGTATGTTTTGTTTGAATGCTTGTTACTTGAAACAGTATTTAATTGAATGTGAAGTGCCTTTAACTAGTAGAGTTGCTATTAAGTGCATTGTCATTACAATCAATGCATTTTATTTTTTTATTGTCCTTCATTTTTGCATGTTAGGTTGCTCTGTTCTTTACCTTGGCCAAAATAACTCACTGCCATATTTTGCATTCTTTATCAACAGTACTGCGTTCACACAGGAAAAGAGCAGCATCACCCCCTGCACCCCTAACTCACACCCATGACCCTCCTTCAAGGAGCCCACTCAAGACAGGAGCTCCTGAGGTGAGCTTCAAATATAGTTTGATCAGTCCAGGGCCTGAGTTTAACATACAGTGTAAACTGGAGAGGAGACCCATAATACATACTGGCATGACTTGAAAAGTTAACTTATGTAATAATAATAAAGTTGTTGTTAACTATTTGTAGGTTAGAGCTGGTGCTGAGCCCCGCAACCTTGCTCACAGTGATCCAGAAGTGGTGGAAGTTGGGCCAGCAATGTTTTCCATACCACAGGTTTATTACCTTCCAATGTGTGTCATAACTGTGAAGATTATAGCTTTACTAGTTGTTTGTCTGTCATAAAAATAAATTCCATTTTAAGTTTCTTAAATGTTTACATTCAAATTAGGTTTCCTATTGAACTTACTGAACTAATGGACTTTGCTCATAATAAACTCTTCCTTATTCCTAATAATTACATAGAGTAGTTAATGATTTTTCCTTTTTTAAGTCCACCTTTCAATTCAATAAAAATCAGCTGCAAAATCAATTTGGAATCAGTAAAAGGATGAATGAAATATCACACATAATCAGCATAGTAAAGCATTATGACATGCTCAAGATTATGAAAGCAGAGATTCCTTTATCAATGTTGTCTTTGCTCTCTACTTATCATAGGGGGAGCAAATAGACTTCAAATGTCAAAGACAACAAGAAAATGGTGTTTTTTAAATTTATTTATTTATTTATTTATTTTATTGAGGTTCATGATTGTTATGAAAGCGTATCCACTAACAAAAGCTGTATTTCTTGCATGATGCCATATTTTCAGAGACAAAGCAGGCTTGATGAAGTTACTGGACAAACAGGAGAATCTGATGGTCTGGGAGGGGTCCCTGCAAGTCAACTTCCCCTCACTACCCCACTGGAAAGAAGAGATATCCCACCTCAGCTCAGTATGACACTGGAGCATATAGTAGGACAGTTGGATGTCTTAACACAGGTTTGATCCAAAGCAAAGTGCAATACATTGCTGCAGAAAGTGCAACACAATATACTTTCATGTTTAATTAATATGGAACTTCTTAATCATTGGGTGAAAATGTATCACAGTACTGTAGGTTATGAGAATTGAAGATTTGAAGCTATTTTTAATGCTGGAACGATCATTGTACAGTCAGACAATTAAGGTTAGGGTTAGGGTTATGGCTAACCCTAAACCGCACTATTTGGCAGACTTGGTCCCTACCAGCATGCCACAAGCAAACCTTAAGGTACTAAGGTTTCCAACTTGGTATCAAGACTATTGGGGGTCCAAGAAGTTTTGCATGAGAGGCCTACATAAAATAACCCACCCATCCCTTAAAATTATGCCTTTTCACCATGTGCTTATGTGATTTACTATATGCTCAACAAAATATAGTGTTTCTGATTGGTCAATGATGAATGCATAAATAGGTTATATAGTGGAATACAGAAGTTGCTATGGAAACAAAGCAATAGAGTGATTTTGTTGAGTATATAATAAATAAAAATTATCTGAACTTGCTCATTCATTTGATGTTTGAAAGTTCTCAAATTGCACGAGCCGTTCAAGAACGTTCAAAGCATTGCTCATGCAGGTAAATTACAAAATGCATTCACGGTTCATACGATTTCCTATACCTATACCGTACGTGTAGCTACCACCACAAGTCCACAACATTAGGTGAACAATAATTTGCTACTATTCATTGAACTGCAGTAACCATGTGATTTTGCAATTGAAAAATCAGTTGAAATTCTAATCGCTTCACTGCAACTTATGGCCATCAGTCCAATGGGCGATAGCCTTTGGAAATGGAGCTTTGAAGCCAGTTGGAAGATGGTCAATATAAAATCCTGCACAAACAGACTTAACCTGAGATAGCACTAACCTTGCTTCAGAAATTTTGTTCTGGTCTTAAAAGGCCTATCCTGACCACACCCACATTTGTAATAGTGGGTTTTTTTTCTACCTTGCAGACTGTATCAATCTTGGAGCAAAGACTTACAATGACAGAGAATAAACTCAGAGAGTGCTTAGATAACCAGCAGAAAATAACTCTCCAGATAAGGCCAAATGAATGAGACATTTAGTATTTTCCAGCATAAGATCTCAATCCCATGTACATTTCTTAACCCCAATTGAGTAGTGCAATAAAGGAATGCAGAACAGGTCAAGTTTTCTTCGCTCTAAATGTAATTTCCATGCATACTATCTCCTGTTAATGGATAGGTTGATAACCACTTACCACTTACCATCACTTACTTGATAACCACTTACAGTAGCAGGCAGTGTGGCCCAGTGGTTAGGGCGCTTGCCTTGAGATCCGGAGATCCCGGGTTCAAGACCCGCTCTGACCACTCGCTGAATTTGTTCCTGGTAGTCCCTGGTTCAACTTCCCAGCTGCACTTGTAAATAGCCAACTGGTTTGCCTCCAGCCAGTTGGGATTCTTAACAGTTGTAGCTGTTGTGTTCTGTTGTTTCGTTGATTCATTGGCCCTGAAAAGCCCCTATGGGGAGAGGTCAATTCAGTATGTATTGTATTGTATTATTGTAGCTGGTTACTATTTGGGATATGAGCCCATGCTCATCCTCGAAGCCTATCTCCTTCCTGCTAATGATCATAAAGTTGCCGCAAAAGAGGAATGGTGTAGTTAACATCCAACTTCCAATAGATAGTGATGGTCCTACTGTTCATTACAAAGGAAAGATCATATTAAATACCTAGGTGTTTTAATTGATGATGCACTAAACTGGAAAAATCAAATTTCGTACATCAAGTCAAGAATCGCGCGTAATACAGGGATTATATCAATCGTACGGCTTTACATTACTTATCCTTGTAACAACTGAAACAACTATATTATAATATCATTTATCCACGTATATCATATGGCATTCTATCATGGGGAAGTACTTATTAAACACACAGTCAAAATTTGCAAACAAAATTAAACCATGTTGTCAGACTTATTTTCTTCGCCACAGCTTACGGGCCCAATACTGTAAGCGCTTTATCTTTGCTGAATCTACTTGATATTCTCACAGTGGAAAATGTCTTTTGTTTCTTTGTTTTGAAATTTACCAATGGCATTGACCGAATGCAAAATTGGCCGCCAACAAATAATTCTTTTGTCTTTGTGTTAATTAGCCTGACTAGCCTCGTTTTACAACCCAAATTCTTTCAATTTTACGCGTGCAAACGAGGCTAGTCAGGCTAATTAACACAAAAACAAAAGAATAATTTGTTGGCGGCCATTTTTGCATTCGGTCAATAAAGGTGAATTACCGGATATATTTCATGATATTTTTCGATATGCAAGTAGTGTTCATGCCTATAATACTAGATACGCAGTTGAAAAAAAATCTTAACATTCCACGGGTACGCACAAATATAGGCAAACTGTCCATATCTTACGAAGCTACTGATCCATGGCAAAAAATTCCTGAAAATGTTAAAAACGTAACCTCTTCAAGATTTAAAACAAAATTAAAGCAATTCTTGTTGTTAAACCAGCATTAATCGTTTACTTATAATTTAAAGATTATAGTCATCTTTGCTACTCTTTTCATTGTATTATTTCTTCATTTTTTCCCTAAACTACTGTAAAAAAAATCAACTCGATATGGCTAGGGGCTAACTCGAAAACCTACCTGTTTATTTAGCTCCTACGCTCAAATCTTTAATTAATTTAAATTGTAATTATGTTTATTTTATCTATTTATTTGTTTGTTTCCAAATTTAAATTGTACAATAACTATACACCTTATTCCAAAATGGCCGCTGATTTATGCGGATGCAAATTTGCCCTTGTTGCCTCGTTTAAGATAAAATATTCTTTTGAATTTTAAGCTTAAGAACGAGGCATCAAGGGCTAATTTGAATAAAAACAAAAGAATATTTAAATGGCGGCCATTTTGGAATAAGGTGTATGAACTGCGCAAAGAAAATTCTATTACTCTATTCTGTTCTACCCAGAATTCTTTTCGGCCATAAACCAGGCAATTGGAGAAGCGCGAGACTGGCCCTCATCAAATGGCTGAAGCGTGGGCCGGGGGAAAAAGTAGTGAGAAGAAGATTTCCAGCAAGATACTATGAAATAACCCTGGTGTGTGCTGTTAACGTAGACTTTTGATTTCTGAACAAGGTTTTTTTTTATAGAAATTGGCGACAAAGTAGTGCTTTTTTCCCTGTTATTCTCATAGCAAACAACTGGCCTTTCGTAATTTCTTGTCAAAGGAACCGTATAATGTAAATAAGAGAATACTGAGATTTATATTTGCAAATTACCTGTCTTCTTACCACTTAAGTCAAACTCTACAGCTCCGTGCAATAACCGCATTCAAAATTTCCTCATATTACTGTGTAAAAGTATGTTGTTGTTGTTGTTTTTTTTTAAAGGGTTTTCCCGCTTATATAAAAAAGGCGTTTTCTCTCCCGTCCTCTTCTTAAGCATGACATTCGCGGAAATTACATTCTGTCCCTCAATAAACCTAGAAAAACCAGTCATAATCTTAGTTCTTTTTTTTTACGTATAAAATTCGCGACAAAGTTGTGCTTTCACTTCGCTGTAATTCTCGTGTCAAAGAAACGGTATAATAATGTAAATAAGAGAATAACGATATTTATATTTGCAGATTACTTACTACGAAAGTCAAGCTCGATATTCTATGCAATAAGCGCATTTAAAATTTCCGGGAGTTAATTGATAAAAGTATGTGGTTGTTTTTCGTGTTTTTCTTGCTTTTTTTTTTTGGAAAAAAGGCTTTTTTTCCGTATGTGAAAAATACTTTTCCTCTCCCGTCGTTTTCTTATGCATAGTCTTCGCGGAAATCACATTCTGTTCCTCAAAAAACTTGGAACAACCTGTTATGGTCTTAGTTCTCTTTTTTCTTACGTATCAGCTAAGTTGCGGAATGCGCTACCTGATTTTATCGTACCTATGAGTTTACTGGTTTTAAAAGAGAATCCAGGGCCGCATTTTGTACAGCTGCTTTTCTTTTTAATAAATATATCTTTAAAAATTATCTATTTAGTAGGTATCTCTATATGCTATGTATTTTAGCTGTAAATGTGATGTCTCCAAGATATTAGCTCCTGTAGTTATTCGGAAAAAGCTTATGACTGTATGTATGTTACCTTTAGGAGGGCGCATGCGCACACTTTGTAATCTGCGACTCCAGTGCTTACCACATGACAGATAAAATGACTTTTTTCTTAAATATATAAGCCAACTAATTCTTACTCTATATTGACAAGGGCGGTTTGGAGCTGTGAGTAGGCGTGGGATTTGTCACATATGGTTTAGGGGCCGACATATCTCTCCCTCAATGCCGTACCGGGAGGCAAGGTCGGTAGCAGAAAGCAGCGAAGGGCCAACTGCGTCCAAAAGCGATCGCACGGGCCGAAATCCCGGGATGACTCGTTTGGTACGACGCTCCAGCGCCGGTGTCTGGAGGTACTGCGTTTTTCTCTCTTGTTCAAACAGTCCATCAGCGCATGCGCAAATGTTCTGGCTCTTCCATACCTAGCCTACCAAAAAATATTAATACGCAGGGTTTGTTTTTCATTTTTTCTTCCAGCAATTTGCATTTCCCTTGATTTTATAGGCATAAACGTAGGGTAAGAACCGTGCGTGTCTGGTCTTGTCTAAGAGAGAGGCGAAAGATGGTTTGATGCAGATTGGGACGCCTAAAATGCTCTGTTGTAAACATGGTGCCTCACGAGTGAGGTTGTCTCTCTGGCCTTTCTGTGGACGAATTCCAGGACCTACTGACACAATCTGAGCAAGTTTTGAAAGCTAAAACCTTCAATGGATGCGTTGTTTTGCTGGTAGGACTGGGTGGCCCGACACTTATGAAAAAAAAACTATGAAATGAGAATCGCGAGTCTTCCCTCGTCATGGAATGGCAGAATTACCCAGAATTCTTTTTGGGCATGAGCGAGGCAACTTAAGAAGCACGAGACTGGCCCTCATCAAATGGCTGAAGCGCGGCCAGAGGAAATGATTTCTAGCCAGATACTCAGGAGAGGGCCTGGTGTGTGCTGTTAACGTAGATTTTGGATTTCTGAACAAGTTTTTATCATAGAAAATTCGCGACAAAATTGTGCTTTCATTTCGTTGTAATTTTCGTGTCAAAGAAACGGTATAACAATGTAAATAAGAGAATAACGAGATTTATATTTGCAGATTACCTGTCCTCTTACTACAAAAGTCAAGCTCGACATCTCTATGCAATAAGCGCATTCAAAATTTCCGGGAGTTAATTGATAAAAGTATGTGGTTGTTTTTTATGTTTTTCTTGCTTTTTTTTTTGGAAAAAAGGCTTTTTTCCCTTATATGAAAAATACGTTTCCTCTCCCGTCCCCTTCTTATGCATGATCTTCGCGGAAATTACATTTTGTTCCTCAATAAACTTGGAACAACCACGTATGGTTTTAGTTCTCTTTTTTCTTACGTATCAGCTAAGTTGCAGAATGCGCTACCTGATTTTATCCGTACCTATGAGTTTACTGGTAAGGGTTAGTGTTAAGTTTATAGAAAATTCGCGACAAAGTTGTGCTTTCATTTCGCTGTAATTCTCGTGTCAAAGAAACGGTATAATAATGTAAATAAGAGAATAACGATATTTATATTTGCAGATTACCTGTCCTATTACTACGAAGGTCAAGCTCGAAATTTCTATGCAATAAGCGCATTCCAGACCTTTTCGTATTACTTGATAAAAGTATGTGGTTTTCTTTTTGCTTCTTTTTTGCTTTTTTTTTTTGAAAAAAGGGTTTTTCTGCTTATATGAAAAATACGTTTCCTCTCCCGTCCTTTTCTTATGCATGGTCTTCGCGGAAATCACATTCTGTTCCTCAAAAAACTTGGAACAACCAGTTATGGTCTTAGTTCTCTTTTTTCTTACGTATCAGCTAAGTTGCGGAATGCGCTACCTGATTTTATCGTACCTATGAGTTTACTGGTTTTAAAAGAGAATCCAGGGCCGCATTTTGTACAGCTGCCTTTTTTTTTAATAAATATATCTTTTAAAATTATCTATTTAGTAGGTATCTCTATATGCTATGTATTTTAGCTGTAAATGTGATGTCTCCAAGATATTAGCAGCTGTAGTTATTCGGAAAAAGCTTATGACTGTTTGTATGTTACCTTTAGGAGGGCGCATGCGCACACTTTGTAATCTGCGACTCCAGTGCTTACCACATGACAGATAAAATGACTTTTCTCTTTAATATATAAGCCAACTAATTCTTACTCTATATTGACAACGGCGGTTTGGAGCTGTGAGTAGGCGTGGGATTTGTCACATATGGTTTAGGGGCCGACATATCTCTCCCTCAATGCCGTACCGGGAGGCAAGGTCGGTAGCAGAAAGCAGCGAAGGGCCAACTGCGTCCAAAAGCGATTGCACGGGCCGAAATCCCGGGATGACTCGTTTGGTACGACGCTCCAGCGCCGGTGTCTGGAGGTACTGCGTTTTTCTCTCTTGTTCAAACAGTCCATCAGCGCATGCGCAAATGTTCTGGCTCCTCCATACCTAGCCTACCAAAAAATATTAACACGCAGGGTTTGTTTTTTATTTTTTCTTCCAGCAATTTGCATTTCCCTTGATTTTATAGGCATAAACGTAAGGTAAGAACCGTGCGTGTCTGGTCTTGTCTAAGAGAGAGGCGAAAGATGGTTTGATGCAGACTGGGACGCCTAAAATGCTCTGTTGTAAACATGGTGCCTCACGAGTGAGGTTGTCTCTCTGGCCTTTCTGTGGACGAATTCCAGGACCTACTGACACAATCTGGGCAAGTTTTGAAAGCTAAAACCTTCAATGGATGCGTTGTTTTGCTGGTAGGACTGGGTGGCCCGACACTTATGAAAAAAAAACTATGAAATGAGAATCGCGAGTCTTCCCTTGTCATGGAATGGCAGAATTACCCAGAATTCTTTTTGGGCATGAGCGAGGCAACTTAAGAAGCACGAGACTGGCTCTCATCGAATGGCTGAAGCGCGGCCAGAGGAAATGATTTCTAGCCAGATACTCAGGAGAGGGCCTGGTGTGTGCTGTTAACGTAGATTTTGGATTTCTGAACAAGTTTTTATCATAGAAAATTCGCGACAAAGTTGTGCTTTCATTTCGTTGTACTTTTCGTGTCAAAGAAACGGTATAACAATATAAATAAGAGAATAACGAGATTTATATTTGCAGATTACCTGTCCTCTTACTACAAAAGTCAAGCTCGACATCTCTATGCAATAAGCGCATTCAAAATTTCCGGGAGTTAATTGATAAAAGTATGTGGTTGTTTTTTATGTTTTTCTTGCTTTTTTTTTTGGAAAAAAGGCTTTTTTCCCTTATATGAAAAATACGTTTCCTCTCCCGTCCCCTTCTTATGCATGATCTTCGCGGAAATTACATTTTGTTCCTCAATAAACTTGGAACAACCACGTATGGTTTTAGTTCTCTTTTTTCTTACGTATCAGCTAAGTTGCAGAATGCGCTACCTGATTTTATCCGTACCTATGAGTTTACTGGTAAGGGTTAGTGTTAAGTTCATAGAAAATTCGCGACAAAGTTGTGCTTTCATTTCGCTGTAATTCTCGTGTCAAAGAAACGGTATAATAATGTAAATAAGAGAATAACGATATTTATATTTGCAGATTACCTGTCCTATTACTACGAAGGTCAAGCTCGAAATTTCTATGCAATAAGCGCATTCCAGACCTTTTCGTATTACTTGATAAAAGTATGTGGTTTTCTTTTTGCTTCTTTTTTGCTTTTTTTTTTTGAAAAAAGGGTTTTTCTGCTTATATGAAAAATACGTTTCCTCTCCCGTCCTTTTCTTATGCATGGTCTTCGCGGAAATCACATTCTGTTCCTCAAAAAACTTGGAACAACCAGTTATGGTCTTAGTTCTCTTTTTTCTTACGTATCAGCTAAGTTGCGGAATGCGCTACCTGATTTTATCGTACCTATGAGTTTACTGGTTTTAAAAGAGAATCCAGGGCCGCATTTTGTACAGCTGCCTTTTTTTTTAATAAATATATCTTTTAAAATTATCTATTTAGTAGGTATCTCTATATGCTATGTATTTTAGCTGTAAATGTGATGTCTCCAAGATATTAGCTCCTGTAGTTATTCGGAAAAAGCTTATGACTGTATGTATGTTACCTTTAGGAGGGCGCATGCGCACACTTTGTAATCTCCGACTCCAGTGCTTACCACATGACAGATAAAATGACTTTTCTCTTAAATATATAAGCCAACTAATTCTTACTCTATATTGACAAGGGCGGTTTGGAGCTGTGAGTAGGCGTGGGATTTGTCACATATGGTTTAGGGGCCGACATATCTCTCCCTCAATGCCGTACCGGGAGGCAAGGTCGGTAGCAGAAAGCAGCGAAGGGCCAACTGCGTCCAAAAGCGATCGCACGGGCCGAAATCCCGGGATGACTCGTTTGGTACGACGCTCCAGCGCCGGTGTCTGGAGGTACTGCGTTTTTCTCTCTTGTTCAAACAGTCCATCAGCGCATGCGCAAATGTTCTGGCTCTTCGATACCTAGCCTACCAAAAAATATTAACACGCAGGGTTTGTTTTTTATTTTTTCTTCCAGCAATTTGCATTTCCCTTGATTTTATAGGCATAAACGTAGGGTAAGAACCGTGCGTGTCTGGTCTTGTCTAAGAGAGAGGCGAAAGATGGTTTGATGCAGATTGGGACGCCTAAAATGCTCTGTTGTAAACATGGTGCCTCACGAGTGAGGTTGTCTCTCTGGCCTTTCTGTGGACGAATTCCAGGACCTACTGACACAATCTGAGCAAGTTTTGAAAGCTAAAACCTTCAATGGATGAGTTGTTTTGCTGGTAGGACTGGGTGGTCCGACACTTATGAAAAAAAAACTATGAAATGAGAATCGCGAGTCTTCCCTTGTCATGGAATGGCAGAATTACCCAGAATTCTTTTTGGGCATGAGCGAGGCAACTTAAGAAGCACGAGACTGGCCCTCATCGAATGGCTGAAGCGCGGCCAGAGGAAATGATTTCTAGCCAGATACTCAGGAGATAGCCTGGTGTGTGCTGTTAACGTAGATTTTGGATTTCTGAACAAGTTTTTATCATAGAAAATTCGCGACAAAGTTGTGCTTTCATTTCGTTGTACTTTTCGTGTCAAAGAAACGGTATAACAATGTAAATAAGAGAATAACGAGATTTATATTTGAAGATTACCTGTCCTCTTACTACAAAAGTCAAGCTCGACATCTCTATGCAATAAGCGCATTCAAAATTTCCGGGAGTTAATTGATAAAAGTATGTGGTTGTTTTTTGTGTTTTTCTTGCTCTTTTTTACGGAAAAAAGGCTTTTTTCCCTTATATGAAAAATACGTTTCCTCTCCCGTCCCCTTCTTATGCATGATCTTCGCGGAAATTACATTTTGTTCCTCAATAAACTTGGAACAACCACGTATGGTTTTAGTTCTCTTTTTTCTTACGTATCAGCTAAGTTGCAGAATGCGCTACCTGATTTTATCCGTACCTATGAGTTTACTGGTAAGGGTTAGTGTTAAGTTCATAGAAAATTCGCGACAAAGTTGTGCTTTCATTTCGCTGTAATTCTCGTGTCAAAGAAACGGTATAATAATGTAAATAAGAGAATAACGATATTTATATTTGCAGATTACCTGTCCTATTACTACGAAGGTCAAGCTCGAAATTTCTATGCAATAAGCGCATTCCAGACCTTTTCGTATTACTTGATAAAAGTATGTGGTTTAATTTTTGCTTTTTTTTTGAAAAAAGGGTTTTTCTGCTTATATGAAAAATACGTTTCCTCTCCCGTCCTTTTCTTATGCATGGTCTTTGCGGAAATCACATTCTTTTCCTGAAAAAACTTGGAACAACCAGTTATGGTCTTAGTTCTCTTTTTTCTTACGTATCAGCTAAGTTGCGGAATGCGCTACCTGATTTTATCGTACCTATGAGTTTACTGGTTTTAAAAGAGAATCCAGGGCCGCATTTTGTACAGCTGCCTTTTTTTTTAATAAATATATCTTTTAAAATTATCTATTTAGTAGGTATCTCTATATGCTATGTATTTTAGCTGTAAATGTGATGTCTCCAAGATATTAGCTCCTGTAGTTATTCGGAAAAAGCTTATGACTGTATGCATGTTACCTTTAGGAGGGCGCATGCGCACACTTTGTAATCTGCGACTCCAGTGCTTACCACATGACAGATAAAATGACTTTTCTCTTGATTATATAAGCCAACTAATTCTTACTCTATATTGACAAGGGCGGTTTGGAGCTGTGAGTAGGCGTGGGATTTGTCACATATGGTTTAGGGGCCGACATATCTCTCCCTCAATGCCGTACCGGGAGGCAAGGTCGGTAGCAGAAAGCAGCGAAGGGCCAACTGCGTCCAAAAGCGATCGCACGGGCCGAAATCCCGGGATGACTCGTTTGGTACGACGCTCCAGCGCCGGTGTCTGGAGGTACTGCGTTTTTCTCTCTTGTTCAAACAGTCCATCAGCGCATGCACAAATGTTCTGGCTCTTCGATACCTAGCCTACCAAAAAACATTAACACGCAGGGTTTGTTTTTTATTTTTTCTTCCAGCAATTTGCATTTCCCTTGATTTTATAGGCATAAACGTAAGGTAAGAACCGTGCGTGTCTGGTCTTGTCTAAGAGAGAGGCGAAAGATGGTTTGATGCAGACTGGGACGCTTAAAATGCTCTGTTGTAAACATGGTGCCTCACGAGTGAGGTTGTCTCTCTGGCCTTTCTGTGGACGAATTCCAGGACCTACTGACACAATCTGGGCAAGTTTTGAAAGCTAAAACCTTCAATGGATGCGTTGTTTTGCTGGTAGGACTGGGTGGCCCGACACTTATGAAAAAAAAGTATGAAATGAGAATCGCGAGTCTTCCCTTGTCATGGAATGGCAGAATTACCCAGAATTCTTTTTGGGCATGAGCGAGGCAACTTAAGAAGAACGAGACTGGCCCTCATCGAATGGCTGAAGCGCGGCCTGAGGAAATGATTTCTAGCGAGATACTCAGGAGAGGGCCTGGTGTGTGCTGTTAACGTAGATTTTGGATTTCTGAACAAGTTTTTATCATAGAAAATTCGCGACAAAGTTGTGCTTTCATTTCGTTGTAATTTTCGTGTCAAAGAAACGGTATAACAATGTAAATAAGAGAATAACGAGATTTATATTTGCAGATTACCTGTCCTCTTACTACAAAAGTCAAGCTCGACATCTCTATGCAATAAGGGCATTCAAAATTTCCGGGAGTTAATTGATAAAAGTATGTGGTTGTTTTTTGTGTTTTTCTTGCTTTTTTTTTTGGAAAAAAGGCTTTTTTCCCTTATATGAAAAATACGTTTCCTCTCCCGTCCCCTTCTTATGCATGATCTTCGCGGAAATTACATTCTGTTCCTCAATAAACTTGGAACAACCACGTATGGTTTTAGTTCTCTTTTTTCTTACGTATCAGCTAAGTTGCAGAATGCGCTACCTGATTTTATCCGTACCTATGAGTTTACTGGTAAGGGTTAATGTTAAGTTTATAGAAAATTCGCGACAAAGTTGTGCTTTCACTTCGCTGTAATTCTCGTGTCAAAGAAACGGTATAATAATGTAAATAAGAGAATAACGATATTTATATTTGCAGATTACCTGTCCTATTACTACGAAAGTCAAGCTCGATATTTCTATGCAATAAGCGCATTCAAAACTTTTTCGTATTACTTGATAAAAGTATGTGGTTTAATTTTTGCTTTTTTTTGCTTTTTTTTTGAAAAAAGGGTCTTTCTGCTTATATAAAAAATACGTTTCCTCTCTCGTCCTTTTCTTATGCATGGTCTTTGCGGAAATCACATTCTTTCCCTGAAAAAACTTGGAACAACCAGTTATGGTCTTAGTTCTCTTTTTTCTTACGTATCAGCTAAGTTGCGGAATGCGCTACCTGATTTTATCGTACCTATGAGTTTACTGGTTTTAAAAGAGAATCCAGGGCCGCATTTTGTACAGCTGCCTTTTTTTTTAATAAATATATCTTTTAAAATTATCTATTTAGTAGGTATCTCTATATGCTATGTATTTTAGCTGTAAATGTGATGTCTCCAAGATATTAGCTCCTGTAGTTATTCGGAAAAAGCTTATGACTGTATGTATGTTACCTTTAGGAGGGCGCATGCGCACACTTTGTAATCTGCGACTCCAGTGCTTACCACACGACAGATAAAATGACTTTTCTCTTGAATATATAAGCCAACTAATTCTTACTCTATATTGACAAGGGCGGTTTGGAGCTGTGAGTAGGCGTGGGATTTGTCACATATGGTTTAGGGGCCGACATATCTCTCCCTCAATGCCGTACCGGGAGGCAAGGTCGGTAGCAGAAAGCAGCGAAGGGCCAACTGCGTCCAAAAGCGATCGCACGGGCCGAAATCCCGGTATGACTCGTTTGGTACGACGCTCCAGCGCCGGTGTCTGGAGGTACTGCGTTTTTCTCTCTTGTTCAAACAGTCCATCAGCGCATGCGCAAATGTTCTGGCTCTTCGATACCTAGCCTACCAAAAAATATTAACACGCAGGGTTTGTTTTTTATTTCTTCTTCCAGAAATTTGCATTTCCCTTGATTTTATAGGCATAAACGTAAGGTAAGAACCGTGCGTGTCTGGTCTTGTCTAAGAGAGAGGCGAACGATGGTTTGATGCAGACTGGGACGCCTAAAATGCTCTGTTGTAAACATGGTGCCTCACGAGTGAGGTTGTCTCTC
>NC_090895.1:30344910-30359910 GCF_036669925.1 Montipora capricornis | reverse complement strand
GCCTATCCCAGGTTAGAATCCTGGTCTGTTTCAATTCCTAAACCGGTTTTTGAAAAAACAAAAGTTGTGCCATGAAAATTAGCCTTACCTTGTCTGGGTTGCTGTTAGGTATCAGTCTCCATTTCAGCCTTCTTGATCTTGTTTTGCCAGGACTTCACTTACCCGAAAATGGGAACCACCCAGCCAGTTATTAATTATTGACAGCTTTTTCAACACACGTTTTAAAAATCTTTTTTGATGATAAACCGGTTTTTGATTCGAAAGAATTTAATTTTTGGCGAAAGAAAATGCCAAAGGTTTTTCGTGTGCCTCATGCAAGCTGAAGCAGCTGCGTGTGTTTAAAATTAACTGAAAGTTGTAATATATATTCTGTCAATATCAATAGGTATTAAAACTATTTGGGCTAATTTAAAGTGATGTCCTCTTATCCTCAGCTCTGTTTTAAGCAGTCTTCACCTCATTGGCAGCTACTCTAACTACTTAACATGATTCTTTTCAAAAGTAGTATTTTGGTTATTCATGTCTTCAGCTGGCTGGTTCCAGTGCAATTCCACAGGTGCCCTTTAGATCCATTGATTGTACTTGGGCTGGGACTGTTGCTGATCAGTGCCACTGGGCGCTTGCAATTTGCAGATGTTTAATGTGAATGCTACTAGTGTCAATACTAGTGCGACCGCCTGCCATAATGCAATGCAGGGCTTTTTGACAGGAGTTTCCTTTCACAAGGTAAAACTAACAAAGAGGCAATAGTTATTGTCAATGTCTCAGTGTTACCGCTACCATAGTGAAAAAAATCCTCCCATCTCACTCTCATGGAGTGCTAACCATAACTGACTGCCTTTCCTCTTGGTCTTCATGTCAGATTCATCCTTGTTACTTAAAAAAATACTTAGACTAGGGTGTATGGATTGTCCCATGAATTCCCTCGGATAACCTGTAAATGAGGTGTCTCTTTCTTAATTGTGCAATTTAAGAGAAAGAACACAGCCTCATCACAGCTTACCCTAGTGAGTACTTAGTTGACACCTATGGTTTACCTAACCTATCCCCGCAATGCTGAAGTGGTAAGCAGTTGCCACATTGCCATTGTGAATTAACTTTTGTTTGGCCAAACCGAATTGTCTCGGTCTGAAGTGTAGTTTTTAAAAGGGATCATTTGGAGAAATAATTTTGTACAGGCAAGAGGTAAAGCCACAACAGACATTGCGAGCCTAACCTAATTGTCTTAAGTTTTACAACAGAGACCACTCTGCTTGAAAGAAGTTCCCAAATGAGATCTCCCCACAAAACTGGAATGGCCTGTTAACTTAATCAATGTTAGTGTCTGGTTGAACCTTACGAGATTAAACCTTCACTTGACTCAGGACTGGGTCTGGCAAGTGAAGTGTATCATGTGAAGAAATTCAATTTCAATGCATGCAACTAAGTGGGAGAACTTGTGGAAGATGAAGTCTTCGTTTATAGAAAAATGTCAGGAACTCCATTTGCAGATGACCATCCAAGTGACATCAAAGTCTCTGAAAAGAGCAACTAAGAAGAAAGGCTTGCAGAAGATGAAGTCTTCATTGGTAGAAAAACATTTCAGGAACTCTTGTGGTAGATGACCAAAAAGGCGACTTCATATCGAAGTACTGGAAGACAAAGTGAAGTGTATCATGGGAAGAAATTCAATTTCAATGCATGCAACTAAGCGGGAGAACTTGTGGAAGATGAATTCTTCGTTTATAGAAAAATGTCAGGAACTCCATTTGTAGATGACCATCCAAGTGACATCAAAGTCTCTGAAAAGAGCAACTAAGAAGAAAGGCTTGCAGAACATAAAGTCTTCATTGGTAGAAAAACATTTCAGGAACTCTTGTGGTAGATGACCAAAAAGGTGACCTCATATCGAAGTACTGGAAGACAAAGTACAGTCTTTTAAGCCGAAAATAGTACTTGACGATACTGAAAAGGCCGATCAAATCCAGTTGTGAACCGAAAGACCTGCAAAAGAACCCAAACGTAATGGGAGCCTAAGGGAAGGAGCCATCCCATACCACGGGTGTCGTTAACTAATCTACCGGTAACTACAATATTATTATTAAGTTAAGCCGAATCAAGAAGCCAATTGACGTCTGACCGAATGCATGTCTGTGCAAAGTATGCTTTGTAAGATTCAACCAGAGCTTAATTATTTTAACCCCCCATATACCCCAACCCATACAAAAGTCAACTTACTGCAATGATGCATCTTTCATCAAAGTGCTGCAAATGACTTGCCTGGGCTGATCAGAAGCAATACACTGTGTTTTACAGGATACGAAGCCGAGGGTACCATAAAGTGGATTGGCAGTGTGCAACAGTGGTGGAATCTGTTCCGAGTGGGAACTTAAATCATTCAGTCTAGGGAGGTCCACTGGGCTATTCATCAGTTGAGTTCCTGGTAAGAAGCAAAGTAATAATGGAGTTTTACTTGTTCGATGAGATGAGATTGATATTCTCACGTAAGAAATGAAACAAGGAAGTACATATTAAGGTTTTCATATAGCATTTTTGAACATTTACATTGAGACATTAGTTCTGAATTGTAAGGTTATACATTTCATTTGGATTCAGTACCACAAATAAAGCTTTTCTCGAGTCATAATTTATTGTTCAAAGCAGAGTAGCATGAAACCATGTCTGAAAGCTTTGTCTTTTTTTAGCAAGCAAGTGCAGTATTTATCCCAAGAGCTCAGCCATTTAAACTGAGCAACCAGGTAAATGTGAATTAAATTTGTTTTGAGTGTATTTTAATAAACGTATTGTTATCTTGCACCACATAGTGCTAATTGCATCTTTACTACTCTTACTTCAGCCTTACTTCATAACTTTTTCTGTTACTAACATAATACTTAATTATTATTTAGTTAAAATTAGAAAAAACTAGCATCACACGCATGTGAAATGGGAAAGTGAAGGCTGGTGCTTCCCAATAAAGCACGAAAATTGTCTTAGAGATGTTGATTGATATATGGAGCTACTGGCAAGAAATGAGATAATGTTAGGTTTTGTCCATTTTAGAATGGCAAGAGGCAAATTTCAGCCCAAAATCTGCTGTTTCACATAAATGAGATGCTCTTTTCAAAGTTTTGGCTTACCTTTTTGGTGCAATGAAGTTCAGTGGGAAATATCACCATGTTAAAGCACCATATGGTGCTAATTGCATCTTTACTACTCTTACATGTACTTCAGCCTTACTTGATAACTTTCTGTTACTAATATATACATAATAATTATTATTTATTTAAAATAAGAACAAACTAGCATCACACGTATGTGAAACAGGAAACGGAAGACTGGTGCTTATCAATAAAGCATGAAAATTGTCTTACTTAGTCTTGTCTCACGTCTTTGAGATGTTGTTTGGCAAGAAATGAGATAATATTTAAAGATCTTTTGTCCATTTTAAAATGGCAAGAGGCAAATTTCATTGTAAAATCTACTTTTTCACGTAAATACAATGCTCTTTTCAAAGTTGCGGCTTACCTTTTTGGTGTCTAACCTAACCGTAACTTTCTGCTCTGATAAGCAAAATAGACCAATTCGGCTAACTCAATGTTGTACCCAATTCAAATCTTTTGGGAATAAAGAGTTTTGTTCCAAGTATTTCCATATCATTTAAATGTGAATGCTTCATTGTCATGCAAATTCAACACACAAAGAATCTTAACCCCGAGAGATTTGAATTGGGTACAACATTGAGTTAGCCGAATTGGTCTATTAGCCTCCACTTTGAAGCCAACTTGGGATAGCCAAAGCTAAACAGAAAAGGGATGATCATGGGGAGTGACAACTCAACCCACCTGGTCAAGACTCTCGACATGAATGTCTGACATGTGATGTCAGAGCTCCTATAGCACTCAATAGCAAAATGAGGGTTCACAACAAGTGATGTACCTGTCTTCATTGGCTAGGAAAAAAACAAGACGAAGAACTGAAGGCTTCATAGGCTTATTGCTTACCTTCAAAGTGCAATTTTAAGCTAATTTCATGTGTTAATTATGTAATGCGTTTTGAGTTGCATTTATTTGAAGATATTGATCCATGTCCTCTTCAGAGTTCTTCTTTCTATGTTATTTCCTTGTTTTCTTACTACCAAATATTCTTTTCAAACTGAGCTTCATGTTTGTCGTGCCCAGATTATGATCAGAATTGGAATCAGTCCATTAAATTGAGCTCAAGCCAGGTGTTACCTGTCATAATTTTCCTGCATTTACAGAACTCAATTGGGAAGTCTCACCTATCATTACTGCCACCAAGGCTAAAACAGCCTGCTATTAAACCATCACTTCTTTCTCCAACAACTGCATTGAAATCCCCAAGTCCTTTAGTCGTTCCCTTTTCCATGTTTAAATATTTGATCAACATTATTATGCATTTCCTTTACTCTGCCATACAGTTGGTCGGTGCTAGGCATGCATGTGATAGCAATCATAATATCTACTGGGTCACCTCTTAGTCTTAATTTGACCGCCGATCGGTTGGCTCAATTAGTTGAGCATGTGACTTCTGTGATGAAGGTCACGGGTTCAACTCTGGCCAGACCAACACTCAGGGTCTTTAAATAACTCAGGAGAAAGTGCTGTAATGCAATCTGCAATTGGTTAGACTTTCAAGTCTTCTTGGATAAGGACAATAAACCAAAGATCCAGTCTCACAACCCTTCAATGTTCATAATCCTACATGGGACATAAAAGAAGCCACACACTTGTCACAAAAAGTAGGACATGTACAGTAGTTCCTGTTGTTGTGGTCAGGCTTCATTTCATTCATTTATGGGTTGAGTGAGATCGCTAATGGAGTGATAGCGGCTGCCAGTGGCACCTGTATGTGTATATGCTGATGTCCAGTCTCTCCCACAGATTGATTACTTGTAAACTGAGCATTTGAATATGTGAATACGAAATGCACATAAATTCATTACCATTACCATTACCATCGATCAGGAGTCCATTATAAGGTTCTCCTGTCTCGACACACTTTCCTGCCTTGTTGTCGAGTAGCAGGGTTACACCACTTTCTCTCCTTGTGCCACCAGAGTATTAAACGCTTCACCACTAATAAAATCTCCTTTTTTCTTTTGCAACACACTTTTGTAAGACCTGGGATGTGCCTCTCCAGTCTTCCCATTTCGTACTTCTCTTGCCCTGACATTGTTCTTACATTCCATACACCATTTTGAATGATCGAAGAGGAGGATTTTGCATGTTCATCTCCTGCTCGATATGGCAGCTTCCCAAAGAAACATCCTGTTAATGTCATCACATCCAATACCATCCAATGTATCCATTACAATATGATAATATGGACGACAACTTGTGGATGTGGTTTGCCATTGCCTTCATGAACCTCAGTGGCTGTCTAACTGGGGCTAGTGGATCCCAGGATACATGCCAGCATCTGGCTGTACAGTGTATACACAGTTGGAAATAAAAGACCCATCCACAAATACAACTGCCCTTGCAAAGTATGCACACACACATGCATTGATTATTTTAACCCCCCACATCCATACCCACATAACAGTGCACTTCCTTGTGGGAACAGACTTCATCAAAGAACTGCTGTTCTGTTTCAGGTTGGGAAGTGAACATCTGTGTTGCAGAAGCTGAATGTTGGGTTTGCTGTTTTCAGGATGTTGAGGAAGCACAAGCATTTTGGTAGGATCTGGTCTGGCCTCAAGTGAAGTGGCTCCCTTGTGATGGTTTTGTGTTTAAAACTTATGGTGATGATTGGGTAGCCTGCCAATCAAAGCTGGAGGTCATGCTGGCTAACCTGAACATAATGAATGAAGGGGTAGTTTCTAAAGAAACTGTGGTGCTGCATCGGTGTGGAAGTAGCATACAAAAATTTGGTTTTATCAACGGAGTTGATAATGTAAATTGGCCACCGTACAGAGATTCTAAAAGCTGACGTTTCGAGCGTTAGCCCTTCGTCAGAGCGAATCGGATTCGCTTCGCTCTGACGAAGGACTTGATTCCCTCTGACGAAGGGCTAACGGTCGAAACGTCAGCTTTTAGAATCTCTGTACGGTGGCCAATTTACATTATCAACTCCGTTGATAAAACCAAATTTTTGTAACCTGAACATATAAGGTTAAAATAATAAATTGTCAAATTCTGTTTCTTGGATTCATTTCTTTCTATCTCACTGAATCTTTGTTACCAGCCGTTGTCCTTTCATGGAAAAGTTTTAGGAAATTGTTGCTTGTAAGTGGCTGGAATTTTTTGTTGTTGAAGCCAAGCTTAATTGACAAATAAAACAAAGCAAAAATTAACAAAATAGCCATTTCCTTGTTAGATACAAGATGGGATACAGCCAACTTAAAGTCTTTTTGGCTATTTTGTTATCATTGTCTTCAATTTAGGCTCAAGGAAAAATTTGTAATAAATGTGTTTGGAATGCAGTAGGCTTATTTTACAGGTCATAAGTTATGGTGTTAACAATAATTGTGAAACAACCACAGCCATTATTTTACAAAATGTTTTGGCAGAGGGAAGGTTTTTTCAGTATTTTCCCCCAGTTCTTTTCCCATCTTTTACCTTCCATTTGTTTCATAACCTTTCTAATCTCATATTTTACTGAACTGGTGAATAAACCTGCCCACATATAAGAAACTAATTTTTAAGAACCTGTTTGGCTAAGAATCCCATGTTAGTGCAAATTCCCCTGTCCATGTGAACTTGTTTTAATTTAAAATGTGAAAATGGTTCTTGTTACCACAGCCAGAGTAGTGCAAGCAGAATAATAATAATAATAATAATAATAATAATAATAATAATAATAATAATAACCCTAACCCTAACCCACCTCGGATACCACGTGTCGTATGTGTGGAAAAGGGCCTGAATCTATGGCCCACGTGATTAGCGGATGTGGTACCTTGGCACAGACTAAGTACATGCAGAGACACAATGCAGCCTTGAAAATCCTTTTCTTCGAGTTCCTGAAAAACTTAGATCTTATCCAGTGTATCCCCCCTTGGTACTCTCCAGTCTCACCTAAACCCGAGTACAAGAATGACCGAGCGTGCGCGTACTGGGATGTCCCAGTATTTGCTGAAAATACGGAAGTCAGGGCTAACAGAATTGATGCAAGAATTGTGGACAGAAAGGAGAAGAAGGTGATCCTTATTGAGATGAGCTGCCCTTGGGTTTCCAACAGAGAACAGAAGGAACAGGAGAAAACTGACAAGTATGCGCCGTTGAGATGGGAGATGCGCCAACAGTTCCCCGGCCACACTATCACACAGTTTAATGTGATAGTTGATGTACTAGGAGGCTACTCTATGGAGACGGCGGAGAAAGTTAGGAAGTTTTTAGGTTTGGATAGAGGGAACCAGGTTTTGTTTAATATGCAGAAGGCAGTTTTATCGTACACCCTAAACATAGCAAGGTCATTCAAGGTTTCGACGAGTTATTAAGGAATATAAACTCTTGTTCCTTTCTCAAATGTTGGTTCGTTAGTTATTACCAATTGGTTTGTAAATAGGTTTAACAGTAGGGATTGTTACACAATAGTGCCTTTTCCTACTTATATTTGTAAGCATACTTACGTACTACATACTGCATAATAATAATAATAATAATAGTAATAATAATAATAATAATAATAATAATAATAATAGTGTTCTAAATTAGTGGAGGGCTTATTCTCTAAAGATAAAAAAGTGCTGAAATGAAGTCAGTGTAATAAGGAGAATGCAGACCAGAGATGAAATCTGGCTACATTGTATCATGGAGAAATGCTTGTTTTTCAGGATTTGTACTTTATATGTTCTATGTTCTTTATTTTCAGTGTGCTGTTTTTCTTTTTGTCATGTGCAAGATGCTGCTGCCTTACAGAGTTTTGATTATGAAGGTAAAATTAATGTTGTATTTCAAGTGGCCAAAGATTTCACTTCTTGAAATGGTGAATAAAACATTTCTCTTAACAATGTTTGATACTCTTTACTTTGTATAATTATTTGGTTTTCAATGCATTTTTTTCTCCAAAGTGTGGTAGGGGTCCAACTAAAATACTTCCACCCACAATCCTTTATGCTTGTCTCCAACCAAGACCCCCCGATCCCCCTTGTAATGCAGATAAAAAACCTTAATATTAGTAATAGTAATGATGATAATAATAATAATAATAATAATTGTGATATCGGCATAACGATGTATTCTACTCTGCCATAATAGTAATAATAATAATAATAATAATAATAATAATAATGTCTGAGTCTTATTTAGCTAAGGTGCAGGTGCTCTTCTAAACTAAAGGAATTTGAGGCAGATCGAGTAAATTATTGGTTTTTGGTACATGAGAGAGGAAAACCAGAGTACCTGGTGAAAAACCTCGCGGAGCAGAATAGAAAACCAGCAAACCCATAGACCTCTTCCATAACGGCAGCCAAATAAAATATTCTTTTGTTTTAATGCTATTAAGCCTTTCTAGCCTCGCTACGACAAGCACATTTCAAAAGGGTATTTGTGTCAAAATGAAGGCAGTAGGTCTAATTAACATAAATACAAAAGAATGTAAAAGTGGTCGCCATTTATGAAACTGGTCTACTGGTGGGAGATGAGTGTTCTCACAATTATTGTGATAAAGCTGCTCCCACTCCCCCAACCCGCACTTCCACCCATCCCATGTTGAAAATTCAAGTTCATGTTTGTCTCCTCTTCAAAGCTAGTCTGAATGCGAAGTTTTTGTGATAATAATTAGCTCTACTTTAAATATGAATGTAAACTAATTTTCATAAGGGAAACTTTGCACTTAGACTCGCTCTGAAGAGGAGGCAGACTTTTCTCGTAATATTTCTTATCAAATTTCTGATTTTTTTAATTTGGTTGGTATCTTAGGGCTTGTTTTTACAAGAAAAAGTTATTTCAATTGTGTTCTTTCATCTCTCTTAACAATGTGCCTTTTCATCTCTCGCGAAAACGTTTTGTTTATTTGGCAGCTGAAAGTTGTATAACGTTGCTGGGGCACGAAAAGCAAAATATATTTTATAGCGTCACTCGATTGCCTGGCCGTTATTACCTTGACTAAAGCTTCTTGTAAAAACCGAGGAAGTATTTTTATGTCAAGCTTTCAACAATATCAGCGAAAAAGTAAATTAAATTATATTTTACGAAGCCAATTAATCTCTGAAAGCCTGAAGCATGCGCAAAAGATTCATCGAGTATAGAGTCAAACGTTCTGGGGAATAAATTTATTTTAGTACATGCGAAACCGTGATTATTTTTCTATCCATAGTTAGTAGGCAATGTTCTATCAAGGAATGCTAAAAGCTAAATTTTTTATCCTTTGTTGTTTTAGAATTTGCACAGAAATTGGAGGTTTAAATCAACTTTTGCTTCACTTTGCGCGCCGTCTGAAAATGTAGGATTATTTGTCTCGCTCGTATAAAGTGGCAGTAGAATTTTCCCTGAAAATTGCTCGAATGCAGTTCAAGCTCCATTTATAGAAAATTAATCCTTTTTTTTGCTTTTATTTGCCGCTAGAAAGAGTTTATGAAAGTCACAACCTAGCGCAAATTAATCCTATTGTTTCAATATCGCGTGTTTGCAAAAATTAATGAAAGAGTTTTAAATTGCATTTTTCCCTGTGAATTCACACCACGAACTAATCTGAACTGGAAGCGAAAGAAAGCACGTCATTGAAATAAAAGAGAACTGGTTAACTACTTGAACTGAAAGGTTACAAAAAGGGATTAATTCGGGCCATTTTTGCGAAACTCCTGCGCTCCAATGTTACCAACTTTAACGACGTAAACTTAAAAGAAACTTACCTCGAGAATCATCTGCCATATTGAGTCAAAACTTCTGTAATACCAAGGCTGTTGTTTTTGTCTTTCTCGGCCTTAAAACTTTGTTTTAACAAGGAGAAAAGTAGTAAAACGTATTTAGTTTCGCACAGTTGTTTTCTTGAATTTTTGGCAGCTGTTTGAAAAGCGCGCGAAGCTGCCACTTAACATCACGTGTGGTAAATGCTGCTCTTTGGTTGGCTAGTTGATATTGTCTCGTGGTACTCTGATTGATTACCAGAAAATGGCGGGAATTGGCTGCTGCTGGCATTTTTTTCTAAATTTGGTAATTAAAAACTCACAAGTTTTACCACTAAAAGGAAAAAATTGTAATTCCATTTCTTTTTTTTTCTCTTCGAATGTTTTTCTACTTCTGTTTTGGTGGTGGAGAATAAAAAATGAGGACATTTGGATCTCCCAAGTCTCAAGATCTTTTAACATGGATTCAGAGGACCTTGGATGAATCTCTAAAGGAAATAAACCAGCCGTGAACATATGAAATCGTGACAACCTTTTCTGAAAGTTATTTTGAACTCCGGAAACAAACTTCTCGCAGGGTAGAAAGGTTATATAATAACTTGATAAGCTTGCAAGGCAAAACGTTGTCCAACCTAGGAGAACAGACAGGGCAACTCGTTTGCACTGGTAACCCCTCTAACCGACGTGATTGTGATACCTACGTGGATAGATGGATTGACTGGCACACTCAAATCAAATAGACTTAAGACTCTTTCCATTTGACAGGACTGAAATTAGGAAGTACTAACTCTACAATGCCCTCAAATGAACACACTTCAAGGATGATATATACTCCTCCAGAAGAATGTGAGGGATTATCATCCAAGTGCTCCTTCAAATTGTTGCATTTTCTTTGCAAACTGACGTATCTGGTTTGCAATTCAGACAAAAGGAAAGCGCCCTCAGTAGTGGCCTACCAGTAACAACCCTTTTCTTCCTTTCTTTTATCACACAAAACAAAAATTGTGACTGGATAAGGTGGGTGGGTGATGGAGTTTGAAATGACTGGGTCATTTGCAATTTGAGATATATTTCAATAATCCACTTTTCAAAACTGGGATGATTGGCCGAAATGCATCACTAATTGTTACACCTACTAGATAAAAATACATTAATGTCGATGATTGATCCGTCGTACTGTAATTCACCAATCATTTTAACAAGATCCAAGTCCACTCAAAAACCCCTCTTTAATGAATATCATGTATGCGGGCTTTATGCGCTATTGGCACCCCATTCAGTCTTTGAATTCTCTTCAATGCAGTCCATCATATGGCCCGTCACTTTGAAAACATGAGTTTGAAGTCCTCAGCGGAAAACTACATAAAGGGGTCAACAGTTACTTCTCTCTTTCTCTTTCTTTACCCTGATCCGCTTCACTGTCCTGAACACTCACTTATGAATACAGTGAACTGTCAGAGTTTCCAGGGAAACAAGCTAAGTTTTGATTACTCCACGGACAACCCGTTGACAGGGCTGTTTCCTCTTCTGCGGATGAAGAACGCTACTATAACTTGTTCCCTTATCGAGATAATTCGTCTCTTTAGAAGTACTCGGATTCACTTTGTCAAAAATGTACACTTGGTCTTTAATAGTTGCAACAAGACACTGTCTCTCCAATCTTTAGTTTTGATACCGGGGTCACAGAAAACTCTTTCGTCTCCTTCGCAAATAACTTGCGACAGGCCCATTTTTAGCATTGCTCATATGTTCCGGCTTATGGCGTCGCTCGCTTTTTTTCGTTTCGCCAACTCTACGGTATGTACCGCTTGAAACGAAGGCAGCGTTTACACGAACGCGGCTTCACATCGACACGGTTTCCGCGTTTTCCGGAAACCGCGTCAAAATCGATATGGTTTGGAAGTGTTTACATGGCACCGTTTTTGCCAAAAAATTCAAGTCGTGATGGTATAAGCGAGCGCTGCATTAGGTGCTAAATTCACTATTTTGAATTGAACAATGCAAAATTCGCGCCAAAATAGTAACCGCGTATTCAAATCGATGCATCGTTCTGAAAACGGTCCACTTTTGGCAGCGGTTTCAAATCTACACGGTTTTGGCAACAGTCTCAATTGGTGTCGTGTAAACAGGTGTAACCGCAAAACGATGCGGTTACAAATGCAACCGCGTTCGTGTAAACGCTGCCTAAAATAGAGCCTGATCGCAGGTTACTTCGCAACGCACTGGTGAACTGCCCTTTCTCCTGTATTTGAATTTATCTCTGCTTGAAACCAATTCAGGGGCACCCAACGTCAATTTTCGGAAAATATCTGTTCGGAAGACGATTTGAGATCTAGAATTTTCGGAAAATTTGTTGTAAAATTTCTTGCTTGCCTGCCTCTCCTAGGATTTTCGAACATCTGAAAAATGGTATAATTGCCCATTTTTAACGGATTTTTACCCTAAAAAGGTCACCTAGAATTTTCGGGAGCCTTTTTTCTAGCTAAAATTTTCGAAATGGTAAGTTTTGATACCTATAATTTTCGGATCACTAGACTTTCAGCTAGGAAATCCGAACAGATGAAAACTTTTTAGGGGATAAAATTATTCCTATATCTACCGTTTAAATACTAAAATACGTTTAACAATGCTATGTTTAAGTGGTTTTGAACTACGTTTTCGTTGGGTGCCCCTGCCAATTGATCGACATCAGAGAAGTCCGAATGTTACTCTAGACATTTTTGCCCTACTTTGCAGTCCTCGATCACTGTTACGTTTGTTACATCCTCGATATTGATTTTAAAAATCCGCAATTCTCATTGGTTAGATTTTTGGCTGTAAGCGCCTTGCTTGTGACAACTTTCAACCAGTTGCTCAATTTCGGAGATTACCCTTGCCTATAGGGGAAGGGAGGGGATAACCGTCGCGGAGTCACAAAATCGGGCGTGCGTTAGGACAGTAGATCTGTCCGACTGCTTGGGGTCGTTTGACGCAGGAACCACGTGTTTTCAACTTTTTTGAGTCAATGAAATAATTAAGTTTTCAAACAGCGAATAATATAAGTAAAGCAGTTGGAATGAGAAAAGTAAAGTTCATGATGGTATAAGGCTGATAAAAAGTTGACAGATGCAATAGGCTACTTTTGCTTTTGTTTTCTCTTGGGACCATTGTAAGATCCAAGTGAAACTGGAAACAATGCTTCTGCAAAATTTGGAGGGACAAACAAAGAGTATTATGGTTATAGTAATCTTCGTCCCTAAAGTCACAATGAAATTAATAAATATTTTTGCCAAACTGAATATGTCAACCATTCATATTTATTTACCTCAAGAAAACTGGTTTTCAGTATAGAAACGGTCACGTTCTTATCATTTTCAGTCAAAACGTATTTTCCGCATTATTTTGGAGGGTGGGAACGGAGAAAAGACAAAAAGGTCTCCTACAATCTAGTCAATCCACTATGTGATTTATCTTTGTCAGCTTATGTTTTTGTGCGATAAATTAAAAACCTCAACATGTCTTCCTTGTATTCTTTTTATCTGACATACTTTTCCTATGATCGTTTTAAACAGACTTGATGTGTAAACGTTGTTTACATTTGACTTGATTTGCGTTAACAGGCGCGTAGCCTGGTCATTTTTTCAAGTACGCACAAGTACATATGATCTAGAAACCTTAGTAAACTGAGCGAAAAATACTGCGTTCTTTCTTTCTTGTCGAAATAGTTGTGTGAATACAAGCAAAGAACAAAGCGTCTTGCCCTTATTTTGAGCAAACTTGGTGCAAACAAAACATTGTTTTGGTTGTGCTAGCGTGACAGGAAGTGTCAAGAACGTTCTCGGAACGTCGCTCCTTTGTCACGAACGTCCTTGGAACGTCGCTCCTTTGCAACCTCGCCTTTTTGTTGCACGCTGGCCAAACAACACTTAGTGCAAAAAAAAAGCTGGTACAAGGCAAAACTAAGTTAGCACATGGTATAGCTTTTGTTTCAGTTTTTAGAGTTTAATCAAAGTGGTGCTTTCATCACGAAATCTTGGTTGCGTACAAGTAAAATGTTAAGAATAGAAACAATTGCTAAAAATTTCAAAATTTTCTGGTCACTTCAAGTACGCACGTGCGTATATGCGTATAGGACGCTACGCGCCTGGTTAATTGTTGATTTCATTTTATGGTGTCCCCAATTAGTGCTCCAGCGCTAGAACGACTAGACACTTCAATAAAGTTCCTTTCCTTTCCCTTCCTTTCCTTTAAACATGAAGGTAAACTCCAAATTTGTAAGCCTCAAGGAGGTCTTTCCTTAATTCCTTTAATGCTTTATTAACACGATTAAGCGAGTTTTTTAAGGCTACACCAATAACAGATCAAAATTATTTTGTGCGGTTCCGTTACTCAATTTGAGGGAGCAAAGTTCTTGCCATGTCTTGCGCTACGGAAGCGGAGGTCATGTTTGCGGATTACCACGACTGTTGTGCGTGAGATGTGTGGTTACAGAAGAGTCTTCCAGCTCGGTCAAACGGCAGGATATCACGTTTTATTTTCTCCATGCTTATTTACATTTTGCAATCGCCAGTTATTTGTCGCATGTGTGGGTGGTTTTACACGGTACGTCATCACCGTCATGTTGGTGAACGAAAACAAATTAAATTATAAACTCTTGTTCTTAGGCCATCGTAGCTTGATTAAGAAAATAACACAAACAGCGGTGATAAAAATTGTATTCCGACTCATTTTTTATATAGAACTTGACGTTTCGTATGCTAGTCAACATACATTTTCAAATATTGTAACGGTCACCTTTGAAAGTGTATGTTGACTAGCGTACGAAATGTCAAGTTCTATATAAAAAATGCGTTGGAATACAATGTTTATCACCGTTGTTTGTGTTATTTTCTTAATCAAATTAAAGTAGCTGCTTTTGTTATGTGCATTACATCATTGTCAATTGTGTCTCTAGAGATTGGTTGCAAACTATCTATTTGTGATCACATTGTACCTGAAAAAGGCTGGTTTGGCCAGCCGAAATATAGTACACCACTAAAATCAATTCTACGTTGTATCGGCTCTTGCTCAAAATATTTAGCTTCTCAACTTGTAATTACGCCGATCAGATCAAGCCACTGATCCAACCTACGCCGACAGGAAGATTGTCCACGGTTACTTGCTTCAAAACTCTGGTATTTTTTCTCAAAACTCGGAGATATTAGCTACACCAAGCTACTCTAAAACTC
>NC_090895.1:30299910-30322410 GCF_036669925.1 Montipora capricornis | reverse complement strand
AGAATAAAATCTTCATTATTTATACTATCACGATTGAAATGAGGTGACTGTGGAAAGACGGAAGTTACCTTTCAGGCTCCTTCGATGCTGCTTCGTCATTTTTAACTATTTGATGTTCCCCAAACTGTTCACCAGACTGTTCACCTGTTGCCGCATTACCTTCATCCGATCTGCTTGTTTTCATTGGTGCTCGAGAGTATCCGTAATCCCTGTAATAACTCATGTCAAGTGCAATAACGATACGAAAAATTCGAGTGTAAATCTCTTTGTGCGCCTTGACCCACTTCCGGCTAGTTTCCGGGAATTTCCCTCCATCCCCAACATGAGGCTCTGACGAAAGCGGTCAAAGTGAAACGGAAAGCATACAGGAGGTGGAAGGGGTGTTGTTACTTACTACTCTGCCTTTCACCGGAGGATAGCAGAGCGTTGGAGGAGGTCAACAAAGTCAGAACCTGACTTGAGAACATTTAAACTTCTTCGGAATAAAGTTGTCTTATTTACGAGTAAGTCAAGTAGTGAGTTTTCCACAGATTTGTCAGCAATATTTCTGCCGATCAACGCAAAAAATTATATCTGCAGCTACACAGAGATCATTAAACGGAAACAGTGAAAACGTCCTTCCCACCGCACAGCAATAAGTTAATTTTATCTTATGACACGAAACCGTTCCTTTGACGGATATTCGCGCCGGCCTTGATGCTGTTGACAATTTGTGTAGCATTGCCAGTCATAACTTCCTTTGTTCTTCAATGACTTCCGCCGTGTGGACATTTGTTATAAAAAAACAATCTTGTGCTTAGAACGCCAACGAAAATTATTTTCCCATCAAACGGCAATCCAGGTGACACCTGTCGTGCAAAAAAGCCTCGAAGAGTTACTTCCGATTCTATTAACATGGTGCTCTTCCTGATGATGACATTCTTATGAACCGTATGATGGTGGTCAGCCGGTAACATTGCTGGGTGCTTGTTGATTTAAGAGCTACGTCGGTCATCTGATGATTATCTTACGTCGCCTTCGGTTTAATTTCGGAATTTTCTGATACTGCACTCAACTGGATTGTGTCGTACCTGTCTTACAGATCCCAAAGTATCTCTATCAGCTTCTATCGATGGTGTTCTATTGAACAAGTTCGATATTTAATTTCGCGTATCACAAAGTAACTGTCTTGAACCATTACTGATTTCGCTCTACGCAAGTAACGTTTTGAAATCGTCAGATCGCACCTTCTTCATACTCTCTTTTTACGTTGATGACACACAGCTGTATCTTGCTTTCAAACCTGGAAATGATTTGAACGAAACTGGTGCCAGAAAATTGAGGTGGAATAGTGTATTTCAGATATCCGTCAATGGATGCACTTGTAAGTTGAAACAAAAGTAAGATAAGATTTTTTTCACTGAATAGAACTGTAAACACCTTCAGAAAGTCGGTAACATAACTAACTTGCCTAACGGGGATTTTGAATTTCTCCATCGTGTGCCTAAGTTCGAAACTAGGGAACCAGCTGGTTTAATTCGAAAATGATGATGCCAAGCCCTACCAAGAAAACTTGTTTATGTGTTAACTATCAAATTTATAATATTTGCAAAATTAGGTAGCATTTAAGTCGTCCTCCTGCAGAATCGTTAGCTCAGGCGTTCAGCAAAATTGTTAGGATGGATTTACCTCATTGATGGTGGGTTTGATAGTGGGAGCCCTTGTTGGGAAACAGTTTAAATTTACAGGTCACTTGTTGGAAGCCAAAGGGACCGTGGTGAAAGAATAGAATGATGTTAAGTTTGCCTTCAAAGTGGACATGTCAAATTTAGCTTACACCTTGATCGACGTGAGAAGGTACTTCTGTGATGTCCCCTTGGATCATGTGGCAGGGTTTCTGATCAAAATGCAAACTCTGGACAATCCGATCTCGACGTTTACTCCTCGTTTCTTGCTTCAATCTTCACACGCGTGCAAGTATAAAAGGCGAGAAGTCGCTTCCGTGATAAACCAATATGTTAAGGTGATAAGAGGTAGGAGAGGTGGTATGCAAAGTAATCGATGAATTTGAAGACAAATGGGAACTGTTACCCTTGTTAGCACACAAGATTTGGCTACTTCAGGCAAAGCAGCTTCCTTGCGAGCTGTATTGGAGCAGCTAGTTACGGAGCTTCAACGGCTACTAAGGCAGCCTCACGAAAACGAAGATGGTGATAAAGTGTATAAAATCACAACTCCCGATTTTTCAGGTAGTCCCGACCTATGGGAATCCATCGGACAGTGGCGTTGGGAATTACTGCCGATCACGATTAGGTCAATGCCTTCCGCTAGTGAGCGTATTGCCGTCCCATTCCAGACCATAGTTTGTCTGCAAAGTGTTGCACGAAGTAGGGAACGTAAAAGCGCACTCAAAGTTTGACGAACTGCTCATTATGGGGAGGCAGCGTGGTCCAGTTGTTAGGGCGCTGGGTTTGCATGCGGCTGCCCCGGGTTCAAGTCCCGTTCTGACTTCTGGTTTGGATTTTTTTCCGATACTCCCGGATTGAACTCTTCCAAACTTTGTAAATAGTCAACTGGTTGCCTCTCGCCAGTTGGGGTTCTTAATAATGTTTCTGTTAACTTCGAATTGTTTCTTTCAAAATGTTAAAAGTGGAGTGCCTGTCAACTAGTGCACTTTCACTATAAACAAAGCATTTACGTTTTACATGGGAAAAAAGTCTGGTTTGTGAGAGTATTGCTGCAGCCGCAAATGCCGTCGGAGTGGCGCTAAGGACCACATAAGAAATCAAAGACATATGGAAGAATCTTCAAAACACTGCCAAAAAGAGTTCAGTGGGCTTAAGAATGAACAAAAGAAGACTGGCAGAGGACCTGCCCCATCAAACCCGTCGGAAGCGACGTTAAAAATTACGAAAGAAAAGACGGGGATGGCCCCCGGGGGATGGCCAAACTAATTTTGTGGATATTTAAAATGCAACGAAAGGCGTATTCTATACAGACTGTACCCTTAATTTGTTAAGAATTCTGATGCGCGAAGACAAGGAGAAAGGAGCATTCGAATACGAGTAAACACGACAAGACAAACTTTTGCATGAATATAGACCGTATCATGATAAATGGCGGCTAAGTAATTATTCTTTTGTCTTTATGCTAATAATCCTAACCAGCGTCGTAAACGCGAGCAAAATTCAAAAGAATTTGTGTTCCAAAGTGAGGCTAGTTAGGATGATTAGTACAAAGACAAAAGAATAATTTCTTGACCGCCATTTATGAATACGGTCTATGGTGCCGAAATCGGCACCAAAAGTCTGAATCGAACCACTCAGGCTCGGCCAATGAGTCACCAATTACCTAAAGAAAACTACGAAAGCCTGTAGGCGACATGCGAGATAATCCTGGGTGGATAAAAAAAAAGGTGAATGCGAGATAAGAATACGCAATTGCAAAAATTGCTCTCATAACTACGAATATCATAGCTTCACTTGATTTCATATCTGCAGTTCATATATGATTCATTTCATATACCATTTCATCATAGCTTTATTTTGTTAATATGTATATAAACTAGATTTATATATTGTCACTGAAAAGCACTCTATTGTATTGTATTACTGTTTATCAGGAGAACTGACAGGCAACTTAGACGCCAACTTTTGTGTGAGCTCAAGCTTTGTTGTCATTTGCTATCTGTGGAAGGACAAGTCGAATTGTGTTAGCCGTGTGGCCAAATCTAGCCGCTGTCAAGAAAGAAATTCCCCAACAGGTCCAGTGGTAGAAGCAGGGAATTGATAGATAGTTCCCTGTTGAAAGAAGCAGGTGCCTTTTAAAATAAAATCAAATCCATTTTCAAAGCATTGAGAAGGGCTGCCGAACGGTTTCGCGGGCTTAACTGGAACCTGCGATACCGGGGAACCCGATAAAGCGGAGAAGAGGGAGGAAGATTTGGTCAGTGGCACCATGCAAAAAGAGACACCTACAATCCACAAAGTCGATGTAAAACAAGAACCTACCACCCCTTATCTGACGAGTAAGATTACCAAAACAGAAGCTATGATACCCATCATAAAAGAGCCGAATGCACATCTCTGTCAAAATGGACCCGCTTTCTCATTTAAGGTGGTTCTAACCAGTTTCAACACTGAAACGATTGGCACTACACACTGTATCACGTAACAGCATTGTTAGGGTACCACTTGAAACACCTGAACAAGATGCAGTCATTATTGTGACATAATAATTTACGTTGGCAACAGGAACCCCAGCAAAATCACCCTATACTTCGGCTTTAGTTGCTCTTATCTAAAAAACAAACTCGGTGTGAAAGTGATCAGAAGGCCAAGATGAAACTTTCTGCAAAGTTCAAAAAAATTCTGTAACGCAGAATCAGAGCCACCTTAATAAAAATCATAGATTTTCATCTTGGCCTTGTGATCACTTTTCAGCTATAAAAAATGGGGGTCACCGGGTTTGTTTTTGAGATATGTGCAACACAAGACAAAAGAAAGGGTCTTATTGCAGGGTTTTCTGGTTGCCACGGTGGCTTATTGCGTCACAATAATGACCGCATCTTGTTCAGCAATAATTGGCGTTGCTTATGGCACCATAACATTGCTAATACGTGATACAGCGTTCTAATGCTAAGCCTTGTAATGAGGACGTCATTTGAAAGCTTCGAAACTGGCTTTAGCCATCTTAAAGGAGGCCTTGATGAAAGAAATAATGGCTAGCGGGATAAGCCTCAGAAAAAGACAGAAACCTCTCTCAGACAAAGAACAGAGACGAACTTACAGGAAGTTCGAAACACGCTAAGACGTTGAAGTACAAGTACGTGAAGGTTGAAAAAAATTATGAAGGTAATCGACTCCTTACCCGAAAAGAAAACAAGGACCGAAGCCATCGTGAAGAAAATCATTCATGTCAAGAAAGGTTTAAAATTGCCTTGAATGCCTGATTAAAGGACACTCATACTAAACTACTGTGTGTGCAGTTACTGACTCATTACTCGGGTGCAACTTCCGTAAGACTGACTAAAACCCTTTTTTTAATTATTTAAATTTATTTACCGCCGAAGGTAGGTGAAAACACAATAGGACACTAAGTCTAAAGAGGTATTAAAGGTATTAAATTAAGAATAAACAGTCTTTCTTTGTATGATAGTTTATTATTCTTGCATATGAAGAGTGAAGCGCGCCTTTGGAATTTCTCTACTTCTATCGTCAGCATTGGTGTTTGTGGAGCCCAAACTTCAGAAGCATGACAAAGATGGGAACGCACCATAGAGGTGTATGACAGTTTGACTGCTTTTTTGTCGATAATTTGAGGACAGTTTCTCTTGATAAAACCAATCATGCGGTGGACTTTAGCTGTCATATATCTGACGTGATCAGACCATTTTAGATCCTTTGTAACTTTTAAACCCAAACCTTTCATGGAGGTGACCACTTTAAGGATGGTACCATGCATCGAGTGAATAGGAGCTGTCAGGACTAATAAGTTTTCTGGAGACTCTCAGATTTTCGAACCTTGAAGGCTGAAAACGCATCTGATTTGCCATGGAACAACTAATAAGGTTATTTCAGTCAGGATGGATGATGTCAAATTGTCCAACTAATTCAATGCATTTGTAGCATTTTGAATCTCCGCAACCATTGCCAGTGTATGAAGGGGGTAGTTTCTAAAGAAACTGTGGTGCTGTGTTGGTGGGGAAGTAGTATACACAAATTTTGGTTTTATCAACGGAGTTGATAATGTAAATTGGCCACCGTACAGAGATTCTAAAAGCTGACGTCGAGTGTTAGCCCTTCGTCAGAGCAAATCGAGGAATTATGGGTTACATGTAGTTTTTATAGTAGAGTGGGAGCTACGCTATTGGTGGTAACATGGCAACGCGAAAAATAGGAATACTGTATATTAGTTAAATGAAAAGCGTTCGTTAATACCGTGAGGATTAAGAGTGCCGATTTGGAAGATGAATTTTTGTTCCAGATTCTTGCGGCTTTCCGTCGTACCTAGATTTAGGGAAAGGCCGCAGATAGCCTCGTGTTTTTTGGAGTGGTTAGGGAGATTTAAAATGATGAGCGACTAACCCTAACCCAGTGTAGTTTCAATTGTAACATTGGGCATGTCATTTACATATATAAGAAACAAAGTCGGCCCAAGGAAAAATCCCTGGGGAACTCTAGGCTTGAGCAAAGACCATTAATAATCACACGCTAGCAGCGACCACAACGACAACACTAAAGTATCTGGTCAAATTGTGTTTTAAAATGGTAATCCCTGCCCAAGGTTTCCCTTTAACACCCTGCTGTAAGGTCCGTCTTAATGGTCCTACTTACCTACCTACTTACTTACTTAAATTGTGAATTCACATCCCAGGTACTGGATGATTAAAATTCAGACACAAAGAACTTTTACAAAAAGGATTTTTAACAAAAGTTGTTGCATTAAAATTGGCCCCACCTTATATGGGTTGCTGCCATGTGTCAGTCTCCATTTCAACCTCTTGATCTTGTTTTTCCAGGGCCTGATTTACCTGAAAATTAAATGAGAACCAATCGGCTAGTTAATTACGTGTTTATTGTGCCGGTAAAATCCGTTTTCAGGTTGAATCCGTTTGTACCTAGGTTAAACTGGTGATCCTCATTTTATCTAGGTTGAATACGCACGCATGAATTGAAGAAACTTATTTTGGAGCCTAAATTAAGCCTCGTGAAAAATTAGAGCCAGGTTAAGGTTAGTTTTGGTTATTGTACATGGATACTAATTGACTTACGATACAAAAGTGAATAATGAAAAGAACTGTGTTGGATTGAGCATGTTGATCTTTGTAGTGTCGGGTTGAGGACACAACCGAGTCGGTAAGATGTGTTGACATGCGTAATACAGAGCTTGATCATGAGGGATGGTATAAGTGTTTTCAAACCTTTTTGGGGGGTTGATAGCTGCTTTAAACTAGATAGAGCTTGATCATGAGGTGACCGATTCCGCGAACACCTTCGCGATGTTGAGAAGAATGACAAAGATGCATCTAAGCCAGTCGCTCGCCATTTTAATCTGCCTAACCACTCCAAAAAACACATGGCTATCTGCGGCCTTTCCCTACATCTAGGTACGACGGAAAGCCGCAAGAATCTGGAACAAAAATTCATCTTTCAAATCGGCACCCTTAATCCTCACGGTATTAACGAACGCTTTTCATTTAACTAATATATTCCTACTTTTCACGTTGCCATGTTACCACCAATAGCGTAGCTCCTACTCTACTATAAAAACTACACGTAACCCATAATCCCTCGATTCGCTCTGACGAAGGGCTAACGCTCGAAACGTCAGCTTTTAGAATCTCTGTACGGTGGTCAATTTACATTATCAACTCCGTTGATAAACCAAATTCTTTTAAACTAGATAGGGTGCATAGTCAACCAGGTAAAAACGGATTCAGTTCAACTAACACCGGATTTGACCGACAACATAAGCACCACATTCTAATATTAACTCTAAAAGGCTTTCGGCAATAAAATAAATGTTTTATCTGCGATATACAAATGAAAAAATGCTTCGGAAATATAATTTTAAGGAGCATCAGGCCTAGGTAAGGCAACCCAGAAATTTGGAGCCTAACGTAATCATCTTAGTTTTTCTACTGAGACCCGCTCTAGAAGGGATCTCCCTCTGAATAGTGGATTAGCCTTCTCCTCGAATAATGATGCCTGGTGGAACCTACAATACTCGTCAAAAATCTTGAAACACTTGTGTCTATTTCTCCTTCCCCAATGTTGATTTGGGTATCACAGTGGTCTCAGTGCTTCAAAACACGCGTGGCTCAACATTGGGGAGGGAGAAGGATCATTTCATGGGGGAAAACAGTGTGAAGTAGAAATCTCAGAATTTTTGTGGAAAATTCGACACAAACGGTGTCTGTTTCAACGATTTGTGACGAGTATTGTAGGTTGCATGATTTAACTACTTGCAATGCTCTAGTTTTATACCCGGAACTCTTGCTCATTTCTCGAACTTAAGGCAACACCTTTTGCGTGAAAAAGGCTGCATATTCTTTTTCCTAGAAAAAGGACGATTCTCGACCCGTTATTGTAAATGGGAAAAGTTTGGATTGCGTCAGTAGCGCTAAGTTGCTGGACCTCACAATTTCAAATGACCTTACTTGAAATGAACACATCAGCTTAGTAATTAAGAAGGCTTCAAAGCGCTTGTACTTTCTGGGACAGTTAAAGCGAGCTAGCCTGTGAGGTCACCATGCCCATGAACTTATATTGTTCTATTGTACCTGTATTAGATCAATTCTAAGCTAAGCCGCACCAGTATTTCATTATGCTCTTCCGATGTTTTAAAGAATGATCTAGAGCGTGTACAGAAGAGAGCCTTGGCCATTATTAGCCCTGTATTGAGTACTCTGAGGCCCTAAGAAGAGCGGGAATTCCCACAGTATTAAATTATAATCAACCTATATGTAATAAGACATTTAATTGTATTTTTAATGAGCTCATGCCTGAAAGTAATGTAGCATAGTTTTAAAATCTCGTTTTGTGTTGGGTAATATATTATCAATGATTACTAAATAGATGCATTTAGAAATAAATTATTAGTAGCATCAGTTTTTAATATAGTTAAAACTGTAAATACGCAATTCAGCCAATCGGCTGCCAAGTATTTGAAAATAAACTAACTAACTATCTATCTATCTATCACATTTCCCAAATTTCAATTTTGTTTCCTTTTTCCAAGTGAGTGTTTCATTTCGTCCAGCAAAATTTCGGCATTTGATTGTATTCTACAAAGTGATCTTTTAGTAGCTTTTTGGCTTCTTTCTTTTTAACTAACGATATGTTTGAGCATATTTTGTTTTTCAGAGGTGTTGCTTTTCTTGATTCTGGAATGGTCCCCTCTTGAAAAGCGAGAACAGATTCTTCCTCTTTTTGTGTTCCTTTCGATGAAATCGGAACGTGCTTTCATACTACAGTGGGAACGAAATGGTCCTTTATTGCTAGAAGGGGAACCAAGAGAAAATGAGGGGACAGAGAAGGAGGTTCCCAGTCCAGCCCTTGGGATATGTCATGTCCACGAAAGTTATTTTTAGACGAGCGGAAGTCTTCCGAGACGTCCGCATGCAGGCCAACCTCGGTCCGATGTTTGAAAGAAAATATATATTCATCAGCCCTCCAAGTGCGCCATCATTTTCTCTTTTCACTAAGAACCTGAGAGCGAGGCAAGACTGCATACGGACGTCTCAGAAGACAGACTTCCGCTAGAACAAAGACTTCCACTCGTCTAAAAATAACTTTCGTGGACATAACATATCCCGGCCAACGCCTTGAGCCTCCTTCTCTGTCCCCTCATTTTCTCTTGGGGGAACCAATTGTTCCGAGTTCCGAATCACGAGCAGAAGAAATTAGTCCTTTATCTGTGATTTAAAATCAAATTGTACCAATAACGCGTTAATCCTTTGTCATTATTTGAAGAGCATTTGTTCCTACTCGTGAGTTGCCAAAAGGCTTTATCGTTACGTTGTGCGACAAGAAGAACCTTTGTTCTACATGGTGTCTCTTCGCAGCGCTTCGCTTTTATTGCTCATTTTCTGGTCATTCCTGAGCTGTTCCTGAGGAACAGTTGTTCCCTTTTTAGCCGTTATTTCTTTTCCTTGTAGATTAAGGAACCGTTGGATCGCGCTCATAACCAGACAGTAGGACAAGCAGGGAACAAACAAAGACAAAACAAATAGATAGACAAAACAGACAAACAGATAAACAGACAAACAAACAGACAATATAGGACAAACATATAAGCAGCAGTAAAATATAGATACCAAATTCAGAAAGTTAAAAGTCTTGAAAATTTAAATTAGACGAATTAAATAGAGGATAGGGGAGCACACTCCCAATACACCAGGCAGCCACACAGCAAAAGCCACTATGCATACCTACCACTCTAAGAGGAGCGTGCACAGCAGCCACACGTGCCGTCCAGCAAGCTAAGCACATGCATTGAGAGCGCGCACCCCTCTCCTGAATGCCTGAAGACTGGTCTTACTGCGTAGTTCCTGGCTTATCTTATCTGATACTGTGTTTGCCATACTTAACAGCACTTTCTCCTCGGTCTTTTAAGACCCTGAGCGTTCGTACGCCCGGAGTCGAACTCACGACCTCCCGCATGGTAGCCCGCTGCTCAAACAACTCGGGTGCACAGTCACAGAAAGGGGACAAAGAACTGTACTATGCACTTACCGGTAATCGAACTTGGACCCTCCTGAGCTATATTCCTGTGTCTTCACTACTACCGTCACTACAACGAAGAACATGCTCAACCCAACGCAGTTCTTTTCATTATTTACTTTTGTATAATAAGTCAAAAGTAGAATGAGGATCATCAATTTAATCTAGGTAAAAACGGATTCAACCTGAGAACGGATTTTATCACCAACACATGCAGTAGTGTAGTGATGAAGACACAGGGCCAGAGATCGGGAGCGTCCGAGTTCGAATACAGGTAAGTGCATAGTACATAGTTCTTCCTTTTCTATGTTGTAAAGTTGAGAGTGAATGGTGTATAAATACAGAAACCGGTGAAATGATACGAAACATAACTTAGATGTGTTGTGATGCGTAAGACAGAATTTGAGGGAAAGTATAGGTGTTTTCAGCTTTCTAGGGGGTCAGTTGATATAGCTTTTTAATCTAGGTAGAATGCATATTCAACCTAGGTAAACTGAAGACCACCAATTTAACCTAGGTTAAAACGGATTCAACCGGACCAGCACTCAGGGTGTTAAAACAACTGGGGATAAAGTACTGTCTTGGTAATTACACCCGCAAATGGTTAGACTTCCAAGTCTTTTCGGATAAGGACTGTAAACCGGAGGTTCCGTCTCATACCCCTTGTTGAAATCAAATAGTATGGGACGTTAAAAAAACCCCTCACTTCTTGAAAAGAGGAGGGGACGTTGTCCCCAGTGTTGTGGTCTGACCTAATCTGGTCGGGGGCATCTTTCATTTCCTAAATAAATTGTAAACTGTGTAACAAGCAGTCTGGTCAAAGTCCTCCACAAAAAGCATTGTAACTTAGTCCTGAAAAGCCCCGAGTTGGAGAGACTTATAAGTTCACTTCACTACTGTTGCTGAAAAATCATACTTCATTGAAACACCACTCCTCATTAAAGATACTGTCAAGGTCTATAAACCGTAGGCCCCGTCTCACAAATATATTCTACGTTTATAAGTTCCCTGTGGGACGTTAAAAAACCCACGCACTACTCGAGAAGAGACGATAGGGAATAAATGCCCTGTTCTCTCCAGCAGAAGTGGCTGGCTTGGCAGTGATTGATGTCTCTAAAAAAGCCTTGTGGTGTATGAGGCCACCTCTGAAGAAACAGCCATAAGTCAAAAAGGGACTTTGCCGAGTGCTGGAACACGTAGATGTAGATGTAGATGTCCATCCCTATCGGTGACCTCTTACTAAATTTGCTGTTTTCTTAAAATTGGTTGATACCTTGAAGCCATAGGGCGATTTGTGTCTTGGTCAATCAAAAAATATAATAATGCAAACCCATTGTGGTGACAGCTATTTCTAAAGTAGGTTCTTGTGATCTTAGCACCTGATGCGGTTTTCAGGCAAATTATTATTTAAAGACGACTAACACATATTATAAATTTAACAATTAGACAAGGCGTATTTTCTGATAGTCTAAAGAATGTAAAGGTTATCGTATCCCAATCATTAAACAAGGATCTCGTACGTCATAAAATAACTACGTATACCGGCCAATTTAAGCTCCCTCAGAAAATTTCGTTTAAAATTTTAGAGAGGTATGTTCTTAACCAACGAACGTTCTACTTAACAACGACTGAAATATGTTAGAACCTGGCCAATAGACCACTTTCATAAATGGCGACCACTTTTACATTCTTTTGTATTTATGTTAATTAGACCTACTGCCCTCATTTTGAAAGAAATATTCTTTTAAAAATTTCTCGACGTAGAGAGGCTAGAAAGGCTTATTAGCATTAAAACAAAAGAATACTTTATTTGGCCGCCATTATGAAAATGGTCTATACGACTTTAGATCTGGAAACACTACAACTGATTACTTGATAGCTTTAATTAATGGATGAGATAACGTTAGCCCTTGATGAGGGAAGATAAGCCGGATCCATATTTTTAGACCTAAGCTTAACTTCTTTTTAAGGCATTGACTCTTTGTAAGGCATTTGATGCAGGCAGCCACTCTATTCTCCTGTCTAAAGTTAATGTTTGGGGTAGGTTCTTATGAAAATCGGTGGTTTACGTAAGCAAAAGGAAGCAAAAAGTGTATGTCAATGGCGTCGAGTCAAATCTTCTCGTTACAAACTCAGGAGTGCAGCAAAGGGTTGATTTTGCAATTGGGTCACTTCCTTTTCTTAATTTGCATAAACGATATCGTTCAATTGTCATGGAAAGGAAAAGATCTTGATGTGCTGCTTCAGCAAATAAATAGAGGATATTACATGGCCGCGCGGAGATACGAAATTTCTCTTCGAGTGTTGAAGCATAAATTCTGTGGGACGTTAAAGAACTCCACACACTATTCGAGAAGAGTAGGGCATGGAGTTCCCGGTGTTGTGGTCTGATCTATGGATATATGGGTAAGGTGTTAATTGGGACGAAAGTTCTGTTTCTCTTCCCTACCACTCCATGAATTGTGGCGATTAAATTAAAATTAAAATTAAATTAAAGTTAAAGACAGCACTATTCCAACACCATTTTGCTCAGTATTAACCTTTTAAACTCTCTTTGTGATACGTGTATCACATTCGCGTTTTTGTTTCCTCTCTTGTATACGTAGTTTGCTTCCTCTTTTATCTTAAAAAATGTAGTTAAACTCAAAGGGAATATAATCATTTTATCTATATTGTTGCCCTTGTCTGTTCTTCCTTATGTTAGTCTTATTCAATGCCCTTTTAGCTAGTACGAACCAGAGGAAATAAATCTTTAAAATGAAAAAGATGAAAATGAACAATGTACAGTGCTGTAGCTCCTCCTGCAGAAATGGAAACAAATTTGCTTTTGTTTGCCGCTCAAGGAAGTTCAACGTCACGACTTCTTTATGCACAATGAAAAATTAAGCTTTATGTTTAAATGTCGCGTGTTTGCAATAATCCGTGATTAGTGGTTGAAATGCCGTTTTCCCTGGGAATTAGGCTAAAGTTAAACTCGAGGGAAAAGAACTAAAACTTACAGAGTAAAAGTAAACTAGCAATTACTTTGAAAACCAACATAAATGAGGAATTTTGCAACACAAAGTCGGGCCGTGTTACTGTAACTTTCGCGCTCGAATATTGCAAACTCTAACAACATCTACTTAAAAACTCACCTCAAAGATCACGTATCATCTTGACTGAAAACTTCTGTAATGCTGAGGCCGTCTCTTTTTATCTTTCTTGGCTTAAGATTTCGGTTAAAAAGGAGTAAACTATTTCGTTTCGCGTCAGAACTTGTTTTCATTACGTCTGCCAGATGGGAGCCGTTTGAAAAGTGGGCGCAGCTGCCTCTTCAGATCACGTGGGGTAAATGCTCCTCTTTGATTGGCTGTGATGTTGTTTTGTAATGCTTTGATTGGTTACCACAAAATGGCGGGAATTACTTGCCACTGGCATTTTTCTACAGTTCGAAATAAGAGAACTCCCGAGTTAAACTTCTAAACGAAAACCTTCCTTTTGTTAGCTTTATCGTTGGATAAAAAACAGTACTAGAGAATACTTCAAGTCAACGTCAAATTGCCCTCACAGTCCGTTGAGCAACATCTTGTTACCATGCGAGCAGTTGGTTTCTCCTACGCTTCCCGAAAAGAAACCACCGAAATTCTCAATGAGTGTTCCATGATTATTTACCTACGTACATTTTATCGGAAACTTGGCTCTTTTGAGAAAGGTTTATATATTTTATCCAGGGGAAAGCATCAAAGCAGGCGTAGCAAATGTGAAAGTTGCCGTTGGACGCGACGGCTGGTTTTGAAAGCACTGCAAACTTCCGATTATTTGATAGAAACTAGTCTTTATCTTATCCTTGCTTTGACACTGCAATGATTAATTCACCATTTATAATTATAATTTACTATGACTTTCCATGACTAACAATAAAATTCAATGACTTTCCAGGCCTGGAAAATGGATTTCCTAAAGTGCTACTATGACCCGGCAAAAAAATCAAGTTTTATTTTCCTTTGGATTCCTAAACTGTTACAGCGGTGATCAGTTACACGCACCCCTCAACACCTGTTTATTTCACTGGAATTTTTCCATTTTATGCACGGCCATTACTAACTTTAAAGTCTTGGGAGAGCTGGATCGTGGAGAAATAACGTCAAGATTCAATGGTTTAAGAACGCGATGCGCGTGTACGCGGCTAAATTAGAGTTTCGGGCTTTCAGCCTTTTAAACTAGTATAGATAATTAATAAACTGCGTTTACACCCTGAAATTTAAGCCAGTGCATCAATGACGTCACTTTTCCCTAGAACCAATCTTTTGATGTCCAATCAGTTAGTTTGGAACGTGAATAATGGTGGACCATGAAGTCCAAAACTTACGCTCAAAGTAAACAACCTTTGAATAAAAATCAAAGCTCAAACTTTTGCCTGTCAAGTGTTAGGCAATCACACTTTCAAAATCCGAAGAAAATAGAAAGCAATATTTTGATCACAGTAGCACCTTAAATTCCATGACTTTTCAGGCTTTCCATGACCCGTTCGAACCTTCAACCACGTTACCGGGGAATCTTTTTTTCATGAATTTTGGACAGTGTTCCAGGACTTGTGGTAGCAGAGAAAATAATAATAATAATAATAATAATAATAATAATAATAATAATAATAATAACAACAACAACAATAATAATAAATTTGAGTATATTGAACGCGCGCGCTGATTGGCTACTCAAACTCCGGTGTCCATTGCTATTCACCTCCGAGCAATTCGCGCCCGAACATATTGTAATCTTTGCAGAAATAAATGAATTGAAATCATCTTTTCGTGCTATACTATCTCACTGTTTTAGTATACACTAAAACAACTATTCACCAAAGTGGAGGTGGCTAGTTAACAACTATTCACCGAAGTGGAGGTGGCTAGCGGGGGATATTCAGCGAGCCGCGAAGTGGCGAGGTAAATATCCAACGCTAGCCACCGACACTGAGGTGAATAGTTGTTTTAGTATATACTAAAACAGTGAGATAACATACAGCACAAAAAATTAATTTGGATGTTTTCTTCACTTGTCACGGATGCAAATCGGAACGCCATTTTTCCCCGAGTTGCTCGGCGGTAAATAGCACAGGATATTCGGAGTTTGACGTGCCAATCAGCGCCCGCGTTCAACGCTATCCACTGTTTTAGTATATACTAATTGTAAAATATACGTGGACTGGATTTGAACCCGGAGTTTCTACCGCTTCTTTCCGCTTTACCACTGAAGATCAAGAAGTCTACCACAGAATATCGCTGCTGAAGAGTAATCAGGCCTAAGCCAGATTGATAATTTAGGCCAAAGCTGTAATTTTGAAATGTTTAACTTTGTCGTGAAGTTGGAAACCGACCTTTTGTAGTGTTTAATGTTGCTTGTTGACGAGTGATAATACAGCATTATCAAATAGTGTTTAAATATTGTCCCTGGGCAGCTAGCGGTGTGGTGGTCGAGTGGTTAGGTGACGGGTTAATCAACATTCCCAGGTTTGAGACCTATGTCCATACATTTGGGTTATTTTTTCGAACAAATATGATCATTTCCCATAATCCATATCAAGCTTTCAGTCTTCTAAATTCACGATAATAGTGAATTCAAAGCAAATTAACAATTCAGGATAATCGTGAATTTAAGGGCGAGAACGGATTTCTTTTCTCAACAACAAAGGAGGCAGAGAAGAGAGACCCTGGGAACAAGGTTGGCGAACCCGGCACAATTTAAGACGCATTGAAATGCAAGATATACATCTAAATGTTCCAGCATTCGGCAAACGAGTCTCTCTGAATTATAGCTGTTTCTACTGAACCAGTCATTTTGTTACTTTACAGAAATATTTACATTCCATTTTTTCTCTGTGGGTATCCAAAGATGTCAACCAGTGGAGGAAATCAGTCCTTTCATAAATTTTGGCCCGTTTCCTAACCCTAAAGGGAAAATATTAACTCAACTGGAGGACGTCTAACGGAAAGTCAGTGACATGACATGTTCATTTCAGTTCATAAACGACTGCTTCCGCTAAAGTATTTTCCTCTTCGTCGTTTGATTCACTTAAATTTTCACTACGATTGTCATAAGCTGCCTCCTCCTCACTAGAACTCAACCCTGAGCCATAGTCATTATTTTCAATACTATCGTGGTCAGACACCCCCTCGACCTCTTCTCTATTGTCCTCGTCCACTTCAGAGCGAGTTAATCGGCCTGTTGTCGAGGCTAGCTCCCATGCCAGATCGGTTAAAGTTGAACGATCAGCCTCGTCTTGGTCCGCCTTCTGTTCATCTTTGAATGTCTGATAACAGATTTGTTCTAAAAATTCATCATCGCTATCATCTGACCAATAAGAGGTTGGAGGATTCGGACTAAGTGTGAGTGGGGAAACAGTGGATACACGATGGATAAGGTTGTAGTTTTCAAAGCCATTGCATAGGTTCGGTTGTATTTTCAAAAAATCCACAATCCCAAAGTCATGAATCAGAGATTGATGATGCGGATCACTTGAAACTGGTTCAGCTACCGTAGACGATCTGGAGTCTGGCCTGTCATGGTTCTTTGCTGATAATTCTGGTTCAAGCAACAGAGGAATTACAGGTTCTTTATCAGTAGTAGTATCTGGCTGTTCTTTTTCCTCTCTTATCGGACTGCCTTCAATTGCAGTCTCTGATACACTTTCATGTGGTTTCCACAGATTCTGCGATAACAAACTCTTTCTTACAATATCCATGTTAACGGACGATGGCCCTAACTCTGCCCCGCTGTCACCACACGTCCTTCCTCTTGAGTTGTTGTCCACAACACCTGCCATGAAAAACTTCGACAGACCCATATGACATGGTTTAGGGCTCCACACACGTTTAAAGACATTACCGCTGAGTTTTTCTTGTGCAAGAGTCAGATGAGGCGCTGTATTACTAAGCCTTGGTGGTGAAACATCTTCCAAGTGCAATGCATCACTGTTAGCCAAAAAATGTCCGGACGAGGTCATGCACTCAAAACTGACTTTCGGCGAACGTGACAAGGATCTACTCTCGGGATGAGGCAGAGTATAATCTTCCTCGATAATACAGGCAGCTGTCTCTTCCCAATTTGAACCATGATCACCATTAACCTCTTCAATCGATAAAACACCTTTCGATTTGATGCACGTTTCTGTATCATATTGAGACATTTTCTTGTTTGGGGCACCTAAATTTTGGAATATTTCTCTGTAGTTTGTTCCCAGTTGGTTTTCAGTTCCAGTTTGTAAGTCATCTCTTGGAGATCTTTGTTTCGATATCACGCTTTCAAACTCCGTTGGATGTATTGACTGAGGAGTTTGCTTAGGGTCATGGTGTTTCTTCAATAACATGCGGTCGAGGTAGCTTAAAGACTTGTTAGGTCCAAAGGTTACTTTGAATTCTTGTTGCTTGGGAGGTTCAGGTGTGGTACTTGTCTCGCAGGTCGTGTCTGAAATAGTATATATAATAGGAACAAAATCAGCATCTAACCCTCTTAGCTAAATAACATCAACGTCATTATATTTGCCTTATTTTCATCTTCAAGTTTGGTGCAACAAGGATAAAGATAATAGGAGAACATGCATAGTTCGAATGATAAAATGAGAGGGCTCTGTTCTTATCAGCCCAAGATCATGCAATGTAGAAGAGAACAGAACAGAATACCTTTATTTTGACACGATAACAATAAAGCTGACAAGCTTGTGGGGTCGTGTGTAAATTAAAAAAATTTAAAAAATCTATTCACCAGCGAACATCAAATATGTACAATATTTACAGTGAATACAATCAAATATAAATAAAATCATCATTTCGGTACCGAACAACTGAAGCTGAAACTACGTTAAATTTAAAGTCTCTGAAATAGGATTTTGTCTTCAATGGATTGTACAGCTCATTCTGGTTTCTGTGTAAGAATCCAGGCTCATTTAAACAAATGGTGTTCCACAGGATTGCACCTCTATAAGCGAGGGAATCCTTCATATATCTAGTTTTTGACCTTGATACCAGCAGTGAATCATCTCCCCTTAAGACATAGCTGTTGGAACGTTTAGAGAAGATATCCTGGCAGGATCTCATTGTGCGCTTTATAGAAAAGCTTTAAAATATCCATCTTGTAGATTGAAAACAGAGTAGGCCACTGGTCGCCCTCCAGCACTTCACATGACGCCATATCCTAACGTAAGGTGAAGATAATTCTAGCTGCTCTACAGTGTAAACGTTCCATAGAACAGAACAAATCAAAATTTCTACATGCACCCCACAGTATCAAGCCATACTACACGGACGGTAAAATCACTTTAAAATAAAATTCGCGTGAAACCTTCGTTGGTAAGAACCTGGATGGTTTCAATAAATCTATGTTGGTTGCAAAGGTCTTCTTGGTTTCCAAAACATGTGGTATTCATGTAAGCTTACGATAAACCGTTAGGCCTAGTAAACGTGTTTTCAAGACCCATTTAACATGAGAGTCTCCCAAGAGAGGTTAGGGTTAGGGTTAGGGTTAGGGTGTAATAAAACAGATTTGTTTAGAACTCTTTGTGATAAAAATTAACTCTCTCCTGTTACAAAGACTCTTAGGATTGCACTTATGCAAGGATATACTTCGTATTCTGGGAGTCACATCAGTGTGAGAGAATGCCAAGGCAAATTGACTCAAACATACTTTTGCTACTATCTGTTGGGTTCCCTCCACCATTTTTCCTCCACTGCATAAGTGCTTGTGCAAAGGACTGTGCACTTTCCTCTTCATTGTATGAACCTTCCAAAAGGGAACCACCTTGCCGTCTTGTGGATTCACTGGACTATAATGCAACAAAGACAATCACAATCAATCATTTTACCAACCCAAGGAGGTATACATTATACAAACATAAGTCAGTATCAGCCTGTAAGTTATAGTGCTTATTGACCGGTTGATTCCAGCTATGCATTAGCCCCGGAGAGAAAAAGTGAAAAACTGGCCAGGGAGGAAAATGAACCCACAACCACTTTATTTTCTTTCTTTCTTTCTTTATTTCAACAGTAACCTTTTATACATTTTCCATTGATCCTTACCCGGAAAATAGCCTAGCTAATCGATGCAGGAAGGAAAAGTAAAAGATTACAATAATAGGGGTTGAAACAACTATAAAGAGAAGAGATGCAGTGTACACGAACATCAACATATTTAACTAAAATGACAGCGAATACATATTTTATTACAAAAGGTAGAATAAAACAAATGCATGATAGAAATTAAACTGAAAATTTTAAATTCAATATTTACTAAATATTTCAACTAAAGTATGCACGGCAACATAAGTATTATCTTGTCTAAAAAAAATCCAGTAGTCAATTCTGTAGGATATCCTTACATTTATATTTAAGTAAAGTAAAGTAAAGTACAGTAATTTTTTTCCTTTCTACCCACGTTTAGTATTCTCATTGTCACCCTCTCTGTATTAATTTTTTAAATTATCTTATATACCGGTATATTACAATGGAGACACCGCCGCAATTTACATTTTGCTGAAGAACGTTACAGGAGTAACTGAAACGTCCAAGTTATTCATCCTTTTTTAGCCAGAGTCAACTTTTACGATATTTTCTCATTTTATTAACAGAAATGCCTGGCTGAAGACCTGGGGCCAGTTGACCTGAAAGGTGTAATAACTCTATTCCAGGAATAAATGTGCTGGAATAAGGCATATTTATCCCTGCAATAGAGTTATTACACCTTTCAGGAACTGGTCCCAGATATTTTTAGATTTATATTAACTTGAAAGTGTTTTCCACCCTGTTTCCTTTCAAAATACTACTGTTGTGGCAACATGGACAAAGAACTAAGGTTGCCTTGTAAGCACATTCTTACCCTCAAGGAGTCCCTCTGAACTTGGAAGGGTACTCTGCAGGAATACAAAAAAAAAACAACAACATTGGAAGATTCAACTTTGCATTTAATTAAAAACTAAGGTAATGGTAGGCACCATATTAATTAATATTCCCTTCTTAACATTCAAAAAGCACAAGTAAACAATGACTTAATATACCTTGAGTGATCTTTGTAAGGTGATAATTGGGGCGTGGTATTGTTAATGGAGTTTCCCTCTTTTTCCTTTATTACCCCTCCTTTGCCCTGTGACATAAAAACAGAGAAAAAACATTCAATCACATATAATGCAGTTAAGGTGGCTTTATACAGTTTTCGGAAGAAAAAGATCAAGATCTTGAAACCTGTGAAATAGAAGCAACAGGACGGCTCTTCTGAAGTGTAAGTCACTGCAATTGATGTAAAATGTAATTTTACCCAAAAGATAAATACAAATCAGGGTAAAAATGCTAAATATAGTGATCAAGCTCCTGGAGGGGGGACTGGAAACTAGACATTTCAAAGGCCTTTTTCTCAAAAACTAACCATACAACCCCATCTTAAAATTTCAGTATTTCCTTAGCAAGAAAAATAATCATGTATGGAAACAAATAGTAAATCTGTCTGACAAATAGCAAAACGTCGATTTTCGTCTAATTTGATAACTGAAAAACTGCCACATAGATCTTTTTTTTTTAAATGTTGACGGTTTCGTCTTCATATTGTTTACTAATTACCAAAATTTTGACCCTGGTCAAACAGCTAAGTTCACAGGTACCCCAAGCTAACGATGTAATTTGAGCATCACGATAACTTAAAATTAGAAGCATTGTATGAGAATTTGCAAACGCGTTAGGAGTCGAAAATAAAGAACATGAATCGAACAAAAATGCCTTACGTTGTCTTCTTGATACCTTATCAGTGTTTTTGTGGCGTACTTTGGCCATTTCAGTGCTATTCCAGTGGGTTGTAGGTTCGCTGTTTTCGCTCTATATATTATATGTATGAGAGAGCAACGGTAGAACTAAAACTCCCTAGAATCGCACTGAAACAGCCAGAAATGCCAAGAACATACCCCCGGTACCACAAATAAGACAAGGAGGCAAGGTAAGAAATTCTGATGTATTCTTATTTCTATTTTAATGCCCTAAATAATGATCGCTAAATTCCCCATACAAACCCTCATAAAATTTCTGTAACCCAACGATTCTCTGTGAGCTTGGGGTACCTATGCTAGGTTTTGAGAAAAAAACTTTAAAATGCCTAGTTTCCAGTCTTCATCTTGGAGCTGGCTACCAATAGTGGAAGCTCCTCAACAACAGGAGCGTTGTGCCAGATATGGCCATTGGCATAGTTGGTGCACAAGGGTGTAACTGTAGTGTTGTAGATATTTTGCAGAAAAAGTGCATTTGTGGATCATTTTCAGCAGTTATTTCCACTTCCCTCCCTCCCCCTACCACTGTTTTAATAAGTGTAATGGGTGCCTGTCTCCCATGCTGCATGGGAGCTCAAGACTGGGTTGCCAGAAATCCCCAGCCATGGAAGCAGTCTTCATCTTGGAGCTGGCTACCAATAGTTGAAGCTGCTGGATGTCTGACAGGCACCCAACCTCTGCTAGTGACACACTTGTTCAATAGACACTTTTGTAATCATCTTTTCTTTGCAACAATCAAACTACATTTGTATTATTTTTAAAATCTACATGTCTTTCTTATGGCCACTGTTTATGGTTTTGTGAATCTCACAGCAACTACACCTATAGACACAACCTTTTGTCACACACCTGATCAATTGATTGAGTGTTGTGTTTCTTGAGAGCTCCCTTTTGATGAAAAGACATGAAGCAGCGCACACAATACTTCTCAGCACATTCCAAGCACTCCTTGAATCACCATCACAAAGGATGACACCATAATATTATTGTGAAACAAAAACAATGATATTAACAATACCATAGCAACAATGATGCTTCATGAAATTTAGAGTTTTGCACAAAAAAGAAGTGATCCTTGCTCTTATATTGTAGCTGGACAATTTAAGGACGGTGCCTACTATTGTTAATTTGCGCATATGTTCTGCGCATCTCCAGATATTCAGATTTCCTATCGGTACTGCTTACTAATGCTGGGATATTTTTGCGCAGTTAAAATTTATGCGGAGAAAGCAAAACTTAACAAGGGCTCTTGGAATCCAAAAAGAAAATTGGGGGTAACCATGCATTTTTCAGAGATAATTAAGCTTTAATTTGGAAAGGAATGCCATACATTGCTTTGTATTTTAAAGCTTTTTGCAGATATTTTTGACTAATTATCTTTGAAAAATGTGTGGTTACCCCCAATTTTCTTTTTGGATTTTAATAACACTTGTTGAGATCTGCTTTTCCCGCATATTTATAAACCCGTGCAAGAATACCTTTGAATTAGTAGGCACCGTCCTTAAGCAATTGTTTCTTCTA
>NC_090895.1:30287410-30292410 GCF_036669925.1 Montipora capricornis | reverse complement strand
AAAAAGTTTAAACACGAGTTATTAACTTGCAAGGATTCCTAAACCAGACAGTTAAAAAAAGGGCACAAACTTTTGAGACACCCTACACACGATTTAAATACAATAATAATATTATTGCACAAAGGAAGTTTACATTGATATGAAAACTCTGCTAGCTCATAGACCTAGAGTTATTATTAATTTTATTCCATCATGTAACAGTTGACTCTGAAGATGACTTCCGCTCAGGTTGTCGAAACGTCAGTCAATGTCATCTCAAACAGTCCTTCTCAGGACTAGATGTACACTCACCCGGGCGATTGTACTTTACTTCATTAATTATATGAACAGCTTCTTTGTTATTTTTTAATTAATGTCACTATTCCATAATTTAAACCAAGAGTAGAGTGTAACGCAACTAGATAGTGTAACGACAACAAATAAGCAAATAACAATATGGCGTAATTGAGGGGGACACAGCCCTGTGGCAGGTTTTTACGCGACTTAATAATAGGTGCAAAAACTAAAAGCCTCACTTATTCCCCCACAAACGTGGGAATAGAACAAGAGTATTGGCAGAGCCTTTGTTATCTCCCCAGCACAGCAGAGGCTGGATCGGACAAGATAAAGGCAAGGATATAAGATGGCAAGACACAAGCAATGCCAAAGCTTGGGGGAAGTCGCTACGCAGACTTAACCGACCACAAGGAGTGACCCCAGTTTATTGGCAAATAACAAACAAAAGCCCGTCTCCCGGGGAGGGAGGGTGGGAAATTTTAAAGCAAAATTGTTACAAACTGTGTACTCTCGTGCAAGCTGCCAGGATTATGCCCTGTTACAGTGTATTGAGATTTATATAGCAAGACAGTGTCTCAAAGTTCGACCAATAGGTACAGCTGTACTACGAGCTAAAGAGACGCCACGTGGCGGGCTTGTCAGCCATGAATGGGGCTAACAAATATAAGGACCAATCTAGGAAAAGCTAAGATATATCACTAGATTACTCAGCAAGATAGAAGCTAAAATACAGACATGAATAGCGTTTGTACTAACTGCTAGAATAAGGGAACATTCATTTATGAATACAGCATTCAATATTGTTCTATTATTTATCTTACTGGATTGCGTGACGAACGAAAGCAGTCTTGCCCTCTAGGGGTGTCATGTTCCATTAACTGCGTTTTACCAGCCGGTAAAAGCGTTATTAATGTCACTATTCCATAATTTAAACTAAGAGTAGAGTGTAACGCGACTAGATAGTGTAACGACAACAAATAAGCAAATAACAATATGGCGTAATTGAGGGGGACACAGCCCTGTGGCAGGTTTTTACGCGACTTAATAATAGGTGCAAAAACTAAAAGCCTCACTTATTCCCCCACAAACGTGGGAATAGAACAAGAGTATTGGCAGAGCCTTTGTTATCTCCCCAGCACAGCAGAGGCTGGATCGGACAAGATAAAGGCAAGGATATAAGATGGCAAGACACAAGCAATGCCAAAGCTTGGGGGAAGTCGCTACGCAGACTTAACCGCCACAGATGCATGCAAGGCATGCATCCCCCCAAAGCAAGGCCAAACTAAAGAAAATCGCCCGATACACTGGCCATTTTTGGAGCAGCAGAAAGTAACACCGATTCCGGAGTGCGAATATAAAGCTGGTAACAATCTGACGACCAGCGACCTAACACCTTAATTAACCAGTCTGGTAGGCCCGCAGCGGCGGCGGCAGACGCCGCCCTTATGCGAAAGCTGTGACCCTTAAGGCTCTCATGCGGGAGGCCCGCGCTTCTAGCAGAGTCCCGAAGTAAATGAGTGACGGAGGACCGTGTGAGGTAACGACCCGACTGGAAATAGAACAATGGCCCCGAACGTGGGTTGGCGAGGAGAAAGTATTGCTGCATTGCGGAGACAGGGCACAACAAAGAAGGGCAACGGGCAATGACGAGGGATTGCCCTGCCCTAAAACTATCCGTTTTAGAAGACTTGAGTGTAACAAGCAAGCGCTGTGGGCAGACCAGACTGGGACAAAATGTAACGCAGTCCTTGGTAAGATTAAACTTAGAACTAAAACTGCGCACCCCCGGATAGGTAAACTCGCTACACCTAAGGAAGGCGAAAAAGCCAAGGGTAAAGGCAGCCCATATCATGGAGAAATCTCTTGGTCCTAGCCAACTACGTAAGATGGGGCGAATGGCTAAGAGTACGCCCGGGGTGACGGGTTGTCTGCCGATACGAGGAGACCCTTGATAGCGGAGAATTCCCCTTAATATCTTTTTTAGGAGGAGTCTTCCCCTTAAGGGATCTTTGTAGCCTGACATAATGTGGAGATTGCGAACGGCAGCTAAATAAGTCTTAATCGTGCCATGGCGGACTGTACGGGCCAAAAAGGAAGCAAAATAGATAAGAGTTCCCTCTGATGCTGGGAGGATGTCACCTGTGGGAGTGGCTAGGCGGTTCATGAGACAAAACTGAATAAAACGTTTCTCCCCAGAGGTATACGTGCGGTTGGTGTTCCACGACAAGGCCCAGTTGGCATACTTAAGGACTTCAGCTTTCAGAGGGTCATGAACGAAGGCGGGATGGTGCAGGGGGTCTGGTCGGCACCGGGAATGAGTTCCCTGAATCGTTGAACCTGAAAACGGGACAGGGCGTCAGCTATTTCGTTATGCGCCCCGGGGACGTGATGAGCCTTAACCAGGAAATTATGCTTCATGGAAATAAGTACCAGGAAATGCACCAAGTCCATGACCCTGGGGGCTTTTGAATGACCCGAGTTAATGATAGCGACAACACTCTGGTTATCACACCAGAACTGAAGACGTTTGCCGGAAAAGTGCGGGTACCACAGTGCACAGGCGATAACAATAGGGAAGAGTTCTTGCCATTCAATACTTATCCCTTTGGTCTTGTTAATGAGTAAATTAGGGGGCCACCTACCCTGGAACCATTTACCATTGAAAAAACCACCAAACCCAATTGTACTAGCGGCATCAGTATAGAGCTGCAGGTCGGGGGAAGAGGTGACCCGGGAATCAAGGAAGAAGGATCGCCCGTTCCATTGAGCGATGAATACCTTCCACATTTGAATATCCCTGGAAAATTCCTTGTTCAAACGGATATGATGAAAACGATTCTTTACCCCTCGGGTGAGGTTTATAATGCGCTGGAGGAAAGTTCTACCCGGGACTACTACTCTGCAAGCGAATTGCAGAGTACCGATAAGGGATTGGAGATCTAAAAGGCGGGCAGAACGGCGGTCGGTAAAAGAGTCCAATAATTGCTGAATCCTGGCAAGTTTATCTTCAGGCAATCGCGCTTCCATGCGGTTACTGTCCAGTACAACGCCCATAAACTCTAGAACTTGTGAGGGCCCCAGGGTCTTAGAGGCGACGGTGGGAACCCGAAGGGACATGAAAACCTTAAGAAGGGTAGTAAAGCTACCTAGGCAGTCAAATTTAGTTTTCTCTGCTAAAAAGAAATCGTCCAAAATGTGTATAACATGGCGGAGGCCATAGTTGTGTTTAAGAACCCATTCTAAGGCATCGGAAATTTGGTTAAAAAGGAAGGGAGCACTGCTTAGCCCAAATGGAAGGTAAAGGTCTATGTAGTACTGAGATTGCCAGTATATACCCAAAAGGTTCCAGTCTTCGGGATGGATTGGCATCAGACGAAAGGCGGATTTCAAGTCCGTTTTGGCCATAAAACTCCCAGGACCCAGGGACCGCAGAATAGCGATCGCGTCATCGACACGAACGTACTGCAACGAATAAGGATCCTTTGGTATGTGGTCGTTTATACTATCCCCTTCAGGGAAAGAGAGATGATAAATAGTACGCCATTCGACAGAGTGCTTTTTAGGGACCACGCCTATAGGGTGACACTGCAAGTCAGGTAGGGGCGGGGAGGAAAAGGGGCCCGCAATTCTTCCCAACTGCACTTCCTTATGTATGTTCCCAGAAACGATTTCAGGATGTTGAGAGGCAGATATCAAGTTACGCGACACCCGGGGTTGGTGGGGGCCTAGGTAACCAATGCGAGTACCATACCGGAGGGCACTGATTAAATTGTTAACAAAGGAGCTATTAGGGTGATTAACTAATTCAAGCACTAATTTATCAACATCTAACGGGGTGGATACAGTTGGGTTGCAGCCTAGCTGGCGTTGCTCCACCTTATTTCTTGCTGCGATCGCTGGGGTTGGCTGGTCTGTTGCTACTTGCGGACTGTTTGGGACCGGAGCAGTTGAACTGGGTGTGGTTGCTTGAGCCTCAGCGACGGCAGTGGTGCGGGAAATAGCAGGAACGGCGTTGACAACCGGAAGGTTTATTGAAGTCAAAGCAGACAAGGGCTTGACGGCGAGGTTTTCTGCTTGGGTCTTGGTTGGGGCAATCTTCCGCTGGATGGTACGGGCTAGAGCACACAGAACAATGTGGCTTAGCTAGGCCAGAGAAGGTGACTGTCCAAAGTTCAAGATCAATTTTGTCCCAGGGTTTTGAAAGGTCGTAGGCGGCGCGGCGTCTAAACTGTTCGTCGTATGCAAGCCAGGCTAGGCCCTTAAACTTAGTGACTGCTTTGCTGATAGTTTGCTGGTATTTTAGTAACTCTAAGGCACGCGAGGGATGGACAGCGACGATCACCAGCATGTAGGCAGTAAAGGCGTCTAGCCATTTTTGAAAAGTGTCAATCACGGGTTTTTTCCTCCTAACCAGAGTTAGCGGGGACCCCTGGGAACCCGGTGACGAGTCCTCGTAGCGTAACTGCAGAGCGGGGGCCTGGGAGCGATACATGAAGTCGGGCAGTAATAAACAAAAGTCGATGTACTCACCGCGGAGTATTTTGTCTTCGAGGCTTTTTTCTAAAGGACGATGCAGGCCCAAAGGAGTCGCTGTGTTTGGCATACGAGGACCAGGAGTGCGAAGGTCGTCCGGGAAACGGGCTTGGGCCTCGTGGTTGTTAAAGACCCGTAAGGCTTCGTTAACAGAGGCCGACACGGTCTCTTGGATGGCCGACATTTGGGCG
>NC_090895.1:30264910-30282410 GCF_036669925.1 Montipora capricornis | reverse complement strand
GGAATTGCATGTGTTTTTGCCTTTTGTAACATTTGGAACACTTTGATCACGAGAAAAATTTGACAGATATATCCGTCACTAAATGAATAATTATTTGTTGTGGAAGTAACATTTTTTTCGTGAACAAATACAGTAGCAAGAGAAACAGAATGTTATTCTAATTGTTTTTGTCAATGGATCTCGGAGGCGGCTTTCACTGTGCGAGTCAGAAAACTTGTGAACATTTTTACTTCATTCTGACAGGTCAATTGTATATTGACCAATCACAATCAAGTTCAGGGAACCACAAACTAATAGCCTATTTCTCGAGTTGCTGCATGCCTCAGTTTCAAAGCGAGTCTTCGTGCACAACCAATTTTCAAATGAAAATGAGTTGCGTATTCTTATGCAAATCAAACTCCTTTCCATTACAATAGTTGAGCACCAAGACTCACTTCGAAACCGAGACAAACAACAACTCAGAAATGGCCCATTGCCGTTGCTGCTTGCCTGCTTCTCACGACCCACACGTGAATTGGAGATATACAGAAATAGATTCGGGCGAACAGCTGGAAGACTCTTTCTCTTCACGATTCACTTTCCAAAATGGATTACAGTATTACAATGTAAAGTTGCTTACCACAGAAATAAAAATGTTTTTTGGTGTAATTCGGTGTTATTGAGACGCCCCAATTTTGGCCTGTTAACATGATAAAAGAACTCAGGTCTGTATCAATACAAGGTCACCAGCAGCCTCGCAGCCATTTATAGATTAGGTCACTAAGCAAAGAACTGTAAAATGGCCTATTGACAGTTTTAAAATGCTGGGTTTGTGCTGGATTTTGTATATAAAATTTTTCAAGGTTTTAGTTTTCAAGAACAAGAAATTATGTTTTCAAGGAATGTTTAAAAGATTTCTATGCCGTGCACCGTGATGATGGTGAACAGTATGGATCTTCTTTTATTATTCCAATACTAAGGGTTAGGGCTAATACTAACCCTACTGGAAATACAAGACACATAGTTATTGATAATTCTTTTTAAACAGATCCAGACAGTAAGCTTAACGGATTACCTAAATTTATTTTATCTAACGAGTTGATAAAGGTCGAATAACCACCGTGAAAGATTTCTTTAGAAACTAAAATTTTGTTAACGGATTACCTGACTTACAGGACAAATTAGAAAAAAACATTGGAAATTAAATTAAATTGATCTTGAAAACGAATTTTTTAAAAGCTCATAACCTTAACTAAATAACTCGCTCTCAACTTAGGAGGCAAAATGTTACGCTCCTGAAAAAAAACAAGTACATTTTCTACCTCAGACTGTGTCGGAAGAGCTATACGTGCAGCAGTCAAGCTAAACAAATTAAATTATTATATAGCAGCTTACGAGAGCTGCTACACTGCTACACTACTACATCAACCGGGTAGGTGGTCAAATTTCACTCCAGAAACTTCTACTTACTTTTTCCTAGCCTTGACGTAAGAGACATCGTATGACATCCTTGAAACAACAAATTAAGGTAACAGTACTAGTTACCGCAAAAAACGTTTTCGAAAACGAGGAAGAACCTCAACGTTTTGACCTCTGTGATGGCTACCAAGATCAACTCACGTGACTCTTGTGATACCATGACAACGAACAGAATGGCGGCAAAACCTTCATGTAATTACACAAACAGAACACGGTATTTTTTGAGTGGATACAGACGTTTTTACCCATTGACTCCTAAAGCTGCCCTCATTGACGAGTAACAGCGTCTGGAGTTTGAAACTAAAATCTATGAAGTCTCACTCCAAGGAGGCAATGGGTTAACCATAACAACAACAACAATCTTTATTTCGCATCCATATTTTGAGAAAAAGGCTCAAAACATGCCCAGGCTTGAAAAAAGTTCTTAAAAATGTTGTCTCCAAAAGCAAACGAATGATTTGTATATTCAAATAATTACTCAGGTATTAAAAGCTACCTACATACATAGTTAAATGAAGTTATGGAGATTTCCTCACTTGTCCTGGGAGTGCTCTATGCAAAATTACGCAGAGCAAAATTTTAAGTTTAAAGATGGAGAGTTGTTACGCGAGTTTCACAACTAAGCGATTATCAGACTAAAATTGCTGTGCAAGCAGCACTCAGCTTTAAGAGTAAAATTTAAAATTTAAATTAAGGTTGGTAATGGAACAGCAATTTCTGAGATTGGTAGCGAGGACAACATAATTTTTCACTTCAGATCTCTTGTTTAGCAGAGAAGCCCCATGGGTGGACAAAATGCAGTGTTTCTCAGATAAGCATATGTTGCAACAAGAAGGGTAACCCCTAAAAGCATTTGCCTTCTTGGTGATGCACCATTCGGCAGGTTCGGCAGGTACCATTAGGCGTAAGGTTAGCTTGTCGGCTTCCTAGGAGAATTCTCTCGAGAGAGTAAAGGAACTTCCGACGTTAAATAAGGTGTATCTTTACCTTTACCAGGTACAAAACACAGGTCTCAGGGTAAAGTTCTCGTTCTCAGGTCTCTGTTTTACCAATAAAGAAACAAACTTGAACATTCATTAAAACTAACCTTAGGCTTAATTTAATGACCTAAACAATAGTTTTTAGGCATAAGATTAGCTTTAATGAATGTTTAGGTTTGTTTCTGTATTGGTAAAACAGAGACCTAAGGAAGAGACCTGTGTTTTGAACCTGCAGTGCAAGATCTGAGATAATTTGTAGCTTGTGTTACTGTGCTTTAATTCCCAGATGTGTTTTGAAAGAACAATGGCTTGTGAGTGTTTCCTGTCATTGAAAGAGAGTTTGCGGTTGTTGTATCTTGTTTTGAAATTGTTTTCTGTCATGCTGATGTAAATGTTCATGAGTCCGAATGTTGTTGTGACAGTGGTTTCATGGATGACGTTACTTGTGAGACATTCACCATCAAGAGGGCAAAGATCCTTTTTTCTGCAATTGCCCTTTCTCAGGGTCAAGTCATAGTTGCATATTTTTTGATAAGGCAGGTCAGATTGAGACAACTCAAAGCTGGTGTGGATCTGCCACATAAAATATCTGGCCTAATTAAAGAAAAAGAAAGAGAACCTGGGTATTTCGATCTGATTAAAAGACAAATTAAAAATACATAAAATCAGGGTTTTTTCAATATAATTAAAGAGACTGCTTCCTCAAACTGAATATCATTGAGATGTCTTGGCTTTTGTTTCAGTTTTGCTTTAAAATGCTGCAGCAGAGTAGCATCCCTGATGACTTTAGAGAATTCCACACAATCGGACTCCTGTACCTAACACTATTACTATCATGACTACTATTGAGCGGTACATGAGAAAATCTCAAATTACAATTAATATTATTATTATTATTATTAGTAGTAGTAGTAGTAGTAGTGGTGGTGGTGGTGGTGGTGGTGGTGGTAGTAGTAGTAGTAGTAGTACAATTGACTCTAAATCCAAGAAGGGTTGAGAGGTGGATAGATAAGTTGTCATGATACACCTGGTACATTGTCAAGGCGACCCTTAATTTAAAAAACGAGTATGGACATCAGGATCAGGTGTGTCACTTGTGAAGTTGTGGATCATTCAATTTACCAGCTTGATGTGAATTTGCTCCAGTTTTGCAAAATTAATGTAGACAGGGAACAAGATCCCCAAATGGCAAAAAATTAAGTAATACTAGGAACAATTACTAGAAAAAAAGTGACTTCTGCTCCAAAATTAGGTATGTCTTTTAATTTTCATAGTCTGTCACTGTACATAAACCAATTATGCTCAGAAATGCAAGTAATTAGATGCTTGTTGATTTCAATAAGCGTCGCAAAGTGTCCCCTTGCTCTTTTCCCCAACTTCAACATCAGTCATGTCTCAGAATACAGACAATTTAAAACGTCACGCAGTGTCCAGCAAATAATGCTCCTCAAGTAAGGATAAATTACTGCACTTAACCCAACCTAAAAATAATGCTACGGTAATTTTTTCCAGTAACCTTATAGCTAAAAATAGATACTAAATGCTATGACTTAAAGGGACAATTTCTGTTGGATATCAAAATTAGGCTTGCATCCAAGAACTTGCATTGCTGGACATATGTGAAGATTAGCTAGTAACCTTTTTATTTGATTTATAAGTGTAATAAAATGTAATTTAGCCCAGGCCTATTATTCTGTAGGCCTTTATGAGACATTATCAACTTTATGTCTGACAAAGTAAAGGCTACATGTAGCCTTATGTTAAACAAGAATCAATACATTCTTGGCACACAAAAGATTTTTAAAAAATCTGCCGTAAACACTGTTAAGGTCAAAGTGTTTCTTTCTGCTTCAGGATCTCATCAAATCTATCAAGTTCAGCCATGGCTTCAATTGCTTCATCATCCTCTTCACTTGATTGTCTAAATTAAAAGAATGCATTAATAATATTATAAAAGCCTGTTAATGTTGTTGCAAACTTGTGTCCCAATTCTATTTTTAAAAAGTATCTTTGAGAGGGAATGTATATTCCACAAAAATTACTTACTGTGATTTTTCATAATTCTGCGCAATTCACGTTCAACCGCCTGAACAGCCAAACTGCATTTTGGCTTCCATCAATCAAACTTCCGACACCAACCACAGATGATGAAATCTATAATATTTATGCATGACCCACCAATCTGCATCTTTGGTTTCCACGGTACATTCGTACATTCTAACTTGACACCGATGGAAAGCAGTAGAATCTGTATGAATCTCTTTACTGAAGAATTTCGAAAAACATATCATAATGATATCCAAGCTATGAACTAAACAAAAACTCCAATTCACTTTCCGAAGGTGGAGTCAAACTTCCCGGCTATGTTAAGAAATTTGACTGATGGAAGCCAAAACGCAGTTTGGCATTTTGCGCTTGAAGGTGAGATTCCTCAGAAATTATTATGAAAATCTCAGAAACATGTCTAGAGTATCTGTAATTTTACTTACGAGAAATCAGGAATAAGGGCGCTGTGTGTACATCGTGATAATTCTTCTTTCTGTTAATTTAAATAGATCAGACATCTTTAAACAAGGTTGCATCACAGTTTTACACAACTGCAGCCTTTTTCTTTTAATTACACAGGTCTTCGCTTTGGTATTGAGGAAGTTTCTGTCAACCATGACCCCAAGGAAAAACATGCAGTTTTTATGGCAACTGAAACATAATTATAAACAAAATTTTCATTGAATGTGCCAGTCTCGGAACATACCAGTGTTAAATATTATTGCACATTTCTCGGTGCCACAATTTTATGCAGGCCACATGATGTATTAATAAAAACACTACCTAACCAAACCATTTACAAAAACACTATTATAGTCATGATATGAAAATCTTGTGGGGTACTCACACTTTTTGTTTTCATAGGTACATGCAATACTAGATTGACTAGGTGATTTTAAGCTTCTAGGAATAATGAGAGTTTCTCACTTTACAACTGGTACATTTCTTTTGACAATTATAAAACGAAAATGAGAACATGCTCTTTTCTAAAAACTATCTGTGAGTGCTCATTTGATCATTATTACGCTAGCCCATCATATTGTTTCACAGAAATGGGTTAATATCAGCTGGCTTGGATATATAGTAAATTGACCTCCAAATCTCCATACTATTAGGAAAAATTTGAAAGCTGACATTTTGAGCTTTAGATCTTTGTCAGAGCTCTCACTTTGCTCTGGGTCTCAAACATTGAGACCTCAAGTCCAGTATCCTTACCGCTTTACCACTGCATTTGCAATGCACTTTCTGTTAACTTACTTTCAATCTTTCAGCCTTCCTGCACGCCATAGTTTCCTGGGCTTCTCTTTTGAATGATTTCTACAATAAAATAAGAAGACTGTAAGTATGGTGTTTTGACCCACTGTCCCATGGAAGTGAGTCTTGACAGAGTTTACTCTGTCTAATGCCAGACGATTTTACTTGTCAACTCGGGGCATCCTAGGGCACCTGAGGAGTGAATGGGTTAAACAAAACCTATGAAATTGCTCCATAATTTAATACTAACCATATTGTGCAAATACTCTGCTTCTTCTTTGTCTTTTCTCTCTTCTGCATCCTTCAAATGTCTTTCCAGGCCTAGGAAACATGCACAGTTTAAGGAGGCTACAAACAGTTTCAACACTTTTCAAAAAACTCTACTATTAGAGGGAAAGGTCTCGCTCTCATCGGCTGGGAACCTGTCAACTCCCGCATCATCACAGCCAAGTTCACCACCAAGTAGAAAGACATGAGGCTGAACATCATTCAGTGCTATGCTCCCACCAATGATGTGGAAGAGGAGAAAGAAACACAACCCAACCCAACAAAGGAGGAACCAAAGACATGACCGTCCTCATGGGAGATTTTAACGCTAAGATCGGCTCGGACAACACTGGCTATCAGGACTCCATGGGGACTCACAGACTGGGCCAGATGAATGAGAATGGCAAGCGTTTTGCGGACCTGTGCGCCCTCAACCAGCTGGTAATTGGAGGAAGCATCTTCCCGCACAAGCGCATCCACAAGCCACATGGAAATCGCCAGACCATGTTACCGAGAACCAGATTGACCACATCTGCATCAGCCACAAGTTCACGAGATCATGGAGAGACGGCGTGTGATGAGAGGTGTGGACATGTCATCAGACCACCATCTTCTCCTGAGAGCAGTGAGACTCCGACTGAAGAGATTCACCAACAACAACAACAACAACAACACACGAACAAAGTACAACGTCTGACTGCTCAGGAACAAAGACACGCAGGCAGCATTCAAGACAAGCCTTTCCAACAGATACCAGCTGCTACAAGACCTGATAGACCCCGAGACTGACACAGAGACACACTTGGAACACAGCAAGATCTGGCACGACACATGTGAGGAAGTCCTTGGCAGGAAGAAGACCCAGCAAAAGGATTGGATCTCTGCTGCCACCATCCGCAAGCTCGAGGCAAGGAAAGCAAAGAAGAACATGCTGAACATGAGCCAAACGAGAGCAGCAAAGACTAGAGCCCAGACTGAGTATACAGCAGCAGACATAGAGGTGGAGAGGAGCATGAAGAGGGAAAAGAGAAACTACATCGGCAACCTTGCCAGCCAAGCTGAGACAGCAGCCGGACCAGGAAACCTGAAGGACCTGTACGTAATGACTAAGAAGCTGTCAGGCAAGTTCCAACAGACAGACAGGCCAGTGAGAGACAAGAACGGAAACCTACTGGTGACAACAGACCACCAGCTGAAGCGGTGGGCGGAACACTTCAGGGAGCTACTAAACTGCCATTCCGCCCATGGAGGAAGAACTACCCATCAGCTTCGATAAGCCCTCCAAGGCTGAGATCAGAAAGACCATCATCGCACTCAAGAATGGGAAAGCAGCAGGGCTGGACAAGGTACCAGCAGAAGCCATCAAAGCAGACATGGAGACAGCGGTCGACATGCTGCACAGCCTCTTCAGAAAGATCTGGGAAGAAGAGAAGGTACCAGCCCAGTGGAGGGAAGGCATTATCATCAAGCTGCCGAAGAAAGGGGACCTCAGGAACTGCAGCAACTATCGAGGGATCATGCTCCTGTCAGTGCCAGGCACAGTTCTCAACAGAGTTCTACTGGAGAGGATGAAAGAGGCAGCTCCGAGACCAGTAGGCGGGCTTCTGCAAGAACACATCCTGTGTGGACCAGATCGCCAGCCTGCGCATCATTGTAGAGCAGTGGCTGGAGTGGAACTCCCCCCTCTACATCAACTTCATAGACTACTAGAAGGCATTCAACAGCGTGGACAGAGAAATGCTGTGGAAGCTGCTGAGGCACTACAGAGTCCCAAAGAAGATCAGCTCCCTCATTAAGTGCACCTACCAGGACATGAGCTGCAGAATTGTCCACGACCTGCAGAATTGCCCACGACAGTCAGTTGTCTGAGAGTTTCTGAGGCGAAGACCAGAGTCCATCAGGGGTGTCTACTGTCACTGTTCCTTTTCCTCCTGGTGATCAACTGGATCGTGAAGACCACCATGACAGGTAGGAACAACGGCATACAGTGGACCCTCTGAACACAGCTGGACGACCTCAACTTCTCTGACGACTTGGCCCTACTGTCACACAACCACAGACAGATGCAGGACAAGACCACCCGCCTGGAGACAACATCAGCCAGGACAGGGCTCAACATCAACAGAAAGAAGACGGAGCTGATGAAGATCAACACCACCACCAACACTCCAGCCAGCAGTCAGGCTTTGTCATGCTCCAGAGCATCTGGGCATCCAAAAAGATCAGCACAAAAACCAAGCTGCGCATATTCAACTCCAGCGTCAAGTCCATTGTGCTGTACTGGTGTGAGGCATGGCGGACGACAAAGACAATACGACAGAAGATTCAGATATTCTTCAACACCTGTCTGAGGCGCATTTTCAACATCCGATAATAGACCATGAAACAGACCATTTTACTAGTCTGTGCTCAGTTACCAGGCCTATGAACAAATGCGAAGCTGGAGTTGACCTTGCTTTGATACAAACCTCATTGCTTTTCTTATGTAAATCATGTTGTTGTAATGTATAAGAAAAGCAGTGAGGTATCAAAAGAAGGGTAGACTTTCATATATCAGACTAAAATGGCAGAGGACAAAAGAACCATTGTTATTCCGATTAGGTCTTACTAATTATGCATTATTATGTTCGCTTTGTAAGACCAGCCCAAAATATGGTCAACTCTAGCCTCGCTTTTGTAAGGCCTTGTTAACTGACCCTACTAATAGTCATTTGTAAAGGAGGTCAGACGAATTAACTTACTTCGATTGAGCTCTTCTCTTTTTATCTCCTTTTTAACGTGAGTGATATCCTTTAATGTGTTTCCTTTCGGAATGAAAAAAAATCTAAATTATTATACTTGCACCCTCTATTTATCGATATGCCGACGTCGGATAGTAGAAGGATTACAAACCGTTTTCCGTGTTAGACGCCGTTGGAAAGCGGTGATTTATTCCAGTCACAACTAATGCCGATTTTGGTTGAGGAGGAGGATGTATTGATAACCAGAAAGCTTTCGCACAAGCAACAGTTTCAGCTGAGCTTCCTGAGAATATTACAGTTACCTCGTTCGCCATTGTGACAGCGTTGTTCCCAGACCTCTCCTTCAAAAGCACTGCAGGTAGCGGCATGACTATTCCGGGGTAGTGAGGGGTGAAGGGGGTGGCGGTAGGGAGTGAAGGGAACAACAGCTGAAACAACCCGAACCTTTACAAAAATGCTAACCTTAGGCCTGAACAATATGCTTTAGATAATGTTCAAGCCTAAGGTTAGCATTTCTGCATGGGTTTGGGTTGTTTCAGTTTTCACCCCTGGAAAAGTCATGATGCCTGCCAAGTAGCAAGTTTTTATTCCCAAAGGGTTTGAATTTTGATATTGGGGTATTATGTGTCTACAAAAAATTGTGCGTGTCCTCAAAGGAATAATAAAGAATATTACATAGTTCCAAAGAGAGAATCAAGGAAGCCCTTTTGTTGGATCTGTGTACCACTGCTCAACATCTACAGCTTACTTAAACTGCTACCCCACCACCCACCGTTCCCTCGAAAAAATAAGAAAGAAAGGAGAAAATGATAACCAAAAGTCTTTTTGATCATCTAACATGTTTTGAAACATAGATTCCTGCAACATCCTACTTGTCCTGCACTTTTTAGGGTCTTTATTTGGAGCTGTCTTGTTTTCCACTTCTTGTTTCTTTTGCATTTTACATAATATCTGCTTCAATACCAGCAGAAGGAACCATTTTTTAGGGTAACCACTGAAAAACAAGAGTGCCTTTTCATGAAGCAATACTGCTAACACATTACATAGATCTTGATGTATCCCTAAGAAAGGCACAATAATTTCCTGAGCCTTCTTGGCCAGGTCATGCAACCTTTCAATTGAAGTGTTAATGAATCCAACATCATCAAGACATATGTTAAAGAGAAAACATGTGGTGATAAAATAATGAAATATTTTGCCGAATTTGGGGAAGCTACTTAAAAATACTACCATGACAACCCTTTGTCTTCATATAAACCTCCCCAACCCTAAAGTATGTGATCTGTTAAACAGACAGCAAGACAATTAATTAACAACCCTTCTGATAAATTTTAAGATTGTTTCTATGAGTCAAACCTCTCTCCCTCCACCCCCTAACCCGGCCTACCTCACCTACACCCCAAGAAGAAGAAGAAAGAAATGGTGGGACACTAACTCCTGGATAAGGCCAAATGCAAGGGATAGCACAAGTTGCAACACCTTCACAGAACATCCAGTTTTGGTGATCGAATGTTCAGTGCTGCAGCCCCAAGATTATGGAACAGTCTTCCTGACAATATAAGACTTAACAAAAGTTCCATTGATGACTTTAAAAGAAGTTTAAAAACTTATCTTTTTAAATTAGCTTTTTGATTTTCATATTCGTATATTTTTTAGATTTATAAATATTTTTAATTAAATTTTTAACTTAATGTTTTAACCAGTGTTTGTAAAAAGCATTGAGACTTGCGTGACATGCGTTTTTAAGAAATAAAGTTTTATTATTATTATTATTATTATTAGTAGTAGTAGTAGTAGTAGTAGTAGTAGTAGTAGTAGTAGTAGTAGTAGTAGTAGTAGTAGTAGTAGTATTAGTAGTAGTAGTAGTAGTATTGTTATCATTATTATTAACTTGGTATCTTAATTAAAATTTCCCGATATTGTTACTGTAAATTATTTACTTGTAATTTCCTCTATGAACACAGTTGTGACCTTAAATCATCTTATCTTGATTTTAGCTATGTTAATGAGCAACACAACTATAATACCAGAAATGCTGAGCTCCAACACTTGAATGTTGCTCCCTTCAGAGCAAATATTAGGAAGTTCACTTCACACGTGATACGAGGATGCTATTTTTGGTATACCATTCCCTTAGAAATCAGACAAAAGCCAAATAAGAATCTTTTCAAATGATCACTATATCAATTTTTATTATATAGATATTGATGAAATACCAAGATTTCTTCTTTTACTAAAAAATCATATCTTCACCACGCGCAGTGAACATATCATTTTTATCTTTCACATGTGAGAATATAGTGTTGTCATGGTAAGCAACACGATTAACCAATAAAACGCGAGCTTTCTCTTCATTGTAAGATACTTTTGTGCTTTAACATAATTCTTCTCTGCTACATTAACATTTTATTGCAAAATTTGACATTATCATGATTTGTTTTTCATAACCTTCATATCTTGTTTTATGTTACACAACATTCGTGTCATGATCAGTTTAGCGGTTGGTGACCACTTTTTCATCATTTCGAAACTGAATAAAACAAGTTGTTTTACATCTAGACATTTCATCAATATCTATATAGTAAACAGAACATTACATGGCCGCTTGGGGATACGAATTAGATTACTTTCAGCACTCGAAGATAAAATTCGTATCCCCGCACGGCCATGTAATATCCTCTATTTATCTTACTCATTATTAATATCCTTTCCCTGGTACTATCTTCTAAATATGTCTTTGGATTTTGTGCTCCTTATTTTATTTTATTTACTACATAACACTCTCGTTATTTATATACTCTTAGTCATTTTATTTATTTATTTATTTATTTTTTAATTGAATACATAACAGAAGTTATCAGTCATCTTTAAAGCAATAAAGGGCATATAATTTGTTTTCTATATTTTGCCCTTCTCCGTTACTAGTTGTAAACCCTATCCTCCATTACGTTACAAATTGTTATGTTGACTGAGCACTCGAATCATACGTTTGGCTCCGCGACTGTGCCCAAACGAAAGAAAACCATGCAAGATTTTACCACAAATGGAGTAAGAGTATGCATGAACCAATGCATGGGTCTACGATGTTTATGTTTTAGGTTCAAAATACAATTGTAACCTGACATATAACACTGTAATTGTACTACTACTTGTGTAAGCTGAAACAGGCGTTCTTTTCTTTACGAAGGGTGCAAAGAAGTGTATATTTTCTTGCAGAATTATTTTCTAATATAAACGCGTGAGAGTGATGGTTGCTTCGTTGTGTTTTGGCCGCGGGTGAAAATCTTTATCACTACTAGTCCCCGTTCCATTCGTGGTCCACTCGCAATTAGGACGTATCGCGCAACGGGACAGTAATGTATCCCAGATTTTTACACTCATCATCTCTGATGGAGAAAAGATACTTAGAAATGTAAATGTGGTTGGGTAAGGACAAATTAAAAGGGAAAAACAGCTCACTTCCGGTTGATTGATTCCGATTGCTGCGTCTCAAAAAGGGGTTCTCTCATGCTAAATTTACTATTTTAGATCAAATCTTGTGAAAACTCTAAATTCGTACTCCAGTTCACACATATAACATTCCTGAAAACTCACTGAGGTGATACGAAATATAATATGACACAAAGAGGACCAAAGAGCCATTCGTAGTTAACTCTAGGTGACTTTCGGAGGATGTCTCCAAACTGGATTGAAACTAGCTTCAGTGCACTTAAATGGCCATTGGCAACAAAACTTCAGCATTACTTTTTTTGATTTTCATTCACGATGGTCTTAATGCAAAGACGTCTTTTAGTGTTTTGCTTTTTGACTAAAATAGCGTGACACTGCCCCTTTAAGGCTCCCTAATATTATCCCGCCCAGCTACGAAGGCAAAAGAACAGTGCCATCATGGTTTGATTGAAAACATTGTATCATCTGAAATGCTCCCCTTTATGGTGTACCATAAGGCTAAGTTCTAAGGCCCCGTTTAGATAGAGAAAAGTTGTCCTGGGTAAGAGGGTGTCCTTACTGTCGAAGCTAACTTTTTTCCTCATGAAAACGGTTCGCCGCGTTTTGTAAGGAAATGTAAGAAACGTTAGCTCACCCAGGGTAGCTCGGGTTGGCGGGTGACCCTCTTACGTACCCGGTATGACTTTTCTCCAAATAAACGGCTAACATGAATGCACCAATTAGAGACGCTTTTGATTGTTCTTCACGAAAATCAATGAGAAGACACTTTGTTTCAGGGTTCCCCAGAGCTCTTCTCTCCCTCGGTCAAGAGAAGAACTCTGGGGTCAAGATTGTTTGTAACATTGGTATTGTTTGCTTATTACGCGCACGCACCTTCCGCGCTGCTTCTTAAATTGGAACATAGTCAATAACTATGACTGGAACGACGTTTTGAATTAGAGTTTGTTCGTTGTGAACTTGTTCCTCCCTCTCTTTACTGGTGGAGTTCCGTAATTAACTCCGAGTTAGCTTTTTGGTATGCGGCTTTAAATTATCCTTCATTGCCATTTTTATTTCAATTTGAAAATCAATACAATATAAAGATACGTCGTGTCCTTTGTTTAAAGTAATCTTAAAATAGACTGTGTTTACTTCACATCAATGTACGTAATTGGCACTTGGTTTAGCTATTATGATATTAGTATAATTTATCATTTGTACTTAGGAATCCCCCCTCCCCCCATTCAAAGAATGCTTTCTATTTAAGATTGCGTAGTGGTTTGCTTTGCGGGGAAAAACTTGGTAGTGTCCATCCTGCAACTAAATTAAACCCGCCAACGCGTGTTACGTGTTCAACTGAGAACATCGATGTCTGGCTCTTCACATTCACAAGTAACTGAATTGATTAATTTGTTATTCGCCTTGCAGTTGCTTGCTAAACTTGCTGAACAGCGACAACCGCAGTTTATGAAATCCCATTCTTTCTTGACGGGGCAGTGAGTCGGGACATGAGTGCATCTGCACTCACACTCGTGTTCCTTCCACGTCTGTTTTACTGAGGAGCAATGATGACTGTTTTGTGCTATGCATTTACACGAGCATGATGACACATCCCACCACTGCTTCGCATAATCACAAGCGCTTGGCTTTTCGATGCAGTCGCACGCACAGCCAGTGTGTCTGTACATTACAACAGGCTCAAGTTTAGTCCAGAGAGGAGTGACTTTCGAGACCAAGACATTGATCTTGTCCTGGTGAGTGACAGCACAGTGGGTGATATCCTGTGTGTAAGGACAACCTCCAACACAACGGTCGAGCATCACGTAGTCGGGAAATATCGTTGTTCCTGGACTTTTAGGTATTTTGACAGGAATGGCTCTTGGCTCACACTTTGCCTGAAGTAGCTTGTAAGGGGCTCCCTCTTCTGCAAAAACAAGGATTAGATTGGAAATGGTGTCAATCCCAGAAACAGCATAATGAAAGGTGTTTTGGTAGTCTGAGGTTTTCATGGATTACTGGAGTATTTAAATGGCGGTCATGTTATCGCCCGGCTGCGAAAAAAAACTATTTGAGATCTTGACCCCGTTTAGAAGCGGCGATTGGCTTATGAGCACAACCTTAAATTGCAGTAGTCACCCTGTACTCACGATTTTAAGAAATCCAATTTAATTCATGGCACCAGTGAGATCTAGAATCAACCAAAAAAAGAACATCGAGGACATCACTGGTTGATCTTGTTCTAGACTGCGAGTAGTCTCTCTTTTGCTCTAAATCGTTGAAACAAAACGAATGAACACTTCAAAATGGCTAAAACTACGGGTCGCAATACCGCGGACGTTTGTTAGTGCGAAAAGATTTGGAACCCCAGTGACAGATAGGCTCGATTTCAACCCGTTTTGTGCACCCTCGTTCCTCCACCCACATCACTGGAAGGAGGATATTAACCGCACTCCCAAAATGGCTGGAAATCAAGCCTAAGTGACAGATTGACAGCTTTCATAATCCTGCCTGCCATGCCCATTTGGAGAATATTCTCGCGGGAATCAATGAGCGTTTTGTGCCGATAATTTATGTGTAAGTTTTGTTCGTTCGCCAGCAAAAATTGAATACCGTGTGGCACTTGTTTTTTTGCGGGGTTTAATTTTTGCGGTCCTGCAAAAATATCATGCTACAGGGTAAGGTTATGAGCGATGATTCCACGCCAAAAAAACAGCAACAAATAAAGAGCCGTCCACTTCGGAATTTGGCCTTCATGTACTGAGAGTTCCTTCAAAATAATTTATGGCAATTTTCCATCGAAAAGCAGCGCCGGTGAGCCTTCAGATGCCCAACCACCGAAGACATTGTACGTGAGCATGGATAACATTTTTAACCTTTCATGTCAGAAGGGAGAAGAAAGGCTTTTGAATTTACTACAGTCCAACGTTACTCGGTTTCTCCTTGTGTGAAAGAGCAACAGATGATCCCAGAACAAAGGAAGCGATGTCACAGAAGGAAGATTTAAGCGAATGTAATTCGACACACCCCTCACAGGTCGAAATCAAAAGACCCACGGGGTGGAAGGGGTGGGGGGAACACCCATATAAAAGGACGGGGGTGCTCGTTGTACCTTTTAGGTGTTAAAAAAGCGGTTTTGGTACCTCTAAAGTTGTTCAGTCTCAAAAGGTCCACAGCGAGAGCTTTAGCGGTAGCTTTTAGGGTTATGCTTACCTTGAAAGGTACCGCTAAAGCTCCCGCTCTGGACCTTTTGAGGCTGAACACCCTAGGACGTACCAAAACCGGTTTTTTAACCCCTAAAAGGTACAAAGTGCACCCCCGTCCTTTTTATAAGGGAGTCTCCCCCCCCCCCCCCGGGATCAAAAGTCTTCAAGACTACTGCAGATGATGATGGAAGCAAGGAATGCATGCTTGATATTTTTAATCCTTAATTTCTGGTGAAACGAATTGTTGGAGCATTGGCACAAGAGCGTCGATAACACTTTTCGCAACAGTGAAATTTTTATCAATAAAGCTTTTAATTAAATCTGTGGGCAGAATGGCCAAAACATCTTGCTTTTGAAGAAAAGCGAATGCGGCTCCTTCTCTTGTTTTAAATTCTCATCGTAAACTGCCTCCAAATTACCGCGAGTTTAGAATTGATCGACATTTATCAAAGTTGACGTCATCGCTTCTCCCGAAATCGACCAATACGCACACTCCGTCACCGGAGCACCGGGCTTCCAAGACGCAATATGAAACCATTGCAGTCCCGCTTTTCACTCTAACCAACGCCGGCGGTATTTGCGACCCGCAGTTTCAGTCATTGAAAAAGTTCAAAGTACGCGTTCATTTCAACGATTCTACAGCAAAAGAGAGACTACTCGCAGTCTAATCTTGTGCTCACTATTTTCCTGAAGCATTGTGTCGACAATACAGCTACTACGTAAGGGAAAGATAGGTTACGCGGACAGATTCTTATAACAAGAGGCAGGCCAAGGCCGAGAATAGCTTTAAAACCTAATGGAATAATTGATTTTATTTAAAACTGGATCATTGTATAATGCAATCGAGAGTTTTGATTGGCTAAGCCATCATGGGTTATGAGCCATTATACCATGATCTACAAACACGGCAAGCATATGCGTGATTTTTTGGGCCTTTTTATTTTTATTGTAGTCTAGTTTTCTATATTTTGGGGACGTTTTTAATAAAACAATAATTCCTCTCGCGCTTGTTGGATATGAGATGATCATAGCCAACTCGGCGCTACGCGCCTCGTTGGTTATCTATCATCTCATATCCAACGCGCGCTCATGGAATAATTGTTAAATATATAAGCTACTTGAAAAGTTCCGCCAGTGAATCAGTTAAGAAAAGAAAAACATCTCAGCTCTTCGTCCCTTCTAACTCCGCCGGGAATTTCGGCTGAAAACAAAATAATAATGTAAAGCTGGCTGTACCACGACTGTACGGCTGTGAGGATGTATATTTCAGTTTTCATTTTCCAATATTTCTTCAGGCACGGCCTGACTTCTTCAGGGAGCGAAATTACTGAAATGATTTGCCGTTACAATTTTTATATTTGTAAAATATTTATATTTATATTTGTATTTCAAAACAATGATTGTAACTCCCTGGCCTGAAGAAATACTGGAAACAGAAAACTGAACTACAGGTCCTCACAGCCATACTGCCAGCTTTGCATTATTATTTTGTTTTCAGTCAATAAATTATTTTCTGGTTGGATCTCCCAAGATCCGGCTCTTCTACTTTGTTCATCTGGCCCTTGGATGAAAAAAAATATACAGAAGCCAGACTTTTCATAAGCCTGACTTGATGCAAAACAAAACTATATGAAAATATATTTTTGTCAATCAATTAAACCAACAACATCAATTTGATGACTACGGTTTGGGATTACATGAGCCCACTTAGTTGGGCTATGCAGTTTAGCCTTGTGATGCAAGCCAGCTCAGCTTGAGAGAAATTTTAAAACATTTTGCTTTAACCTTGTGTGAATAAAAGATAACGTCATTCAAAAGAAAGTGTGGTTTTTCTTACTTGTAGTCGTGATGACTCCCTGGGAATGCAACGGAGTATCATTGGTGTCATTCTGCAGTTGAAATCTTTTGGCATACTGTGGGGAAGATGTTAAGGTATATTTACGGTGCAAGGCACTTTGCAGAAATTTATCGAAGGGGATTCCAACACTTTTAAGAAAAACTGCAAGGTCTCGAGGAGATACCTGTGAAAACAAAAAAGCCCCGATCGGCATGGTCTACAATAATACAATACAATACATACTTAATTGATCATTCCTCATCTCCCCAAGGGGCTTTTCAGGGC
>NC_090895.1:30254910-30259910 GCF_036669925.1 Montipora capricornis | reverse complement strand
GGGAATTTCATTAGCAAGTCTGAGCCCAATTGTTGAAAAGTGGTCATTAAAAGCGTTAGAAAGCTCACTAGGATTAGAGATAACGGCATCATTCAATTTCAATTCTTTCACCGTTGTATAATTTACACGACGGGAAGTAAGCTCATTAAAGCTTTGCCACGTTTTTCGAGGATTACCCTTAGATTGAATAATTGCAGTAGAATAATGAGATACTTTAGAATTTTTGATGTTATTATTTATTTTATTTCGCAACTTTTTGTACTTTTCCCAATCGCGTGAATCATTGGATGCAATTGCTTTCCTTTTGGCGGCATCACGGTCACGCATACCTTTCTTCAAATTGTGAATTGATCCAGGGTGCATTATTGGTTCTAGTGCGTGTAGATCTGAATATTAACAATATCCAAAAATTTCGTTTTCCAATCAGTCCACAAAACATTTGGATCTTCAGAACCATTACAGAACCAGTCTTGTTGAGCGATATCGTTACGAAAACTCTCTCGATTAAAATTTAGGAAATTTCTATAAGAAAAGGTTGAATGCCCTGTTGAAGAAGACGCGAGACTGAGATGATTTCCTATAAAAGTAAATAAGGCTATGATCGCTGATGCCAATATGAGAGACTCCGGAACAGGCAACCCTGCCGACATAATTTGTATAAATTAAATCAATTAATGTTGACGAGTAGGTTCAGTTATAAGTTGTTGAAGCCCAAATAAATCAGAAATTTCACATAAACGTCGAGTTATCATATTGTGCAGAGGCCAGGTTACAGTTAAAATCACCCAACAAATAATACTCGAGGCCGAGAGAATCCAATTTCTCGAGAAATGATTCATAACATAAAAATAAATCCATAGAGGAGCAAGGAGGTCTGTACCAAGTGGCTATCAAAAAAGGGCTTTGGTTTGGTTTATCGGTGGATGATGTGGACAGAAGTGAGCCCGGCATCATTGGAATTTGATCAAATGAAATTAACCAATCAAAAAGAACACATTAACAATTTTGTCTCTCTTTGGGGAAATCTGTGCTTTTTGATTGGTTAATTTCATTTGATCAAATTCCAATGATGGCTCACGCTGTCCACATTATCTAACAACACTGCGTTACTTCTTCTTGTGCGCATGTTTTCTTCTTTGAGGCCTAGACAAATGCTTCGAACAATGTTGGCAAACAACATCCAGCATTTACCACGCTACAAATTTATCATCTCACTGTCATCCGGAAATCATTTTACCTGAAGATATTTCATATCAGCAGTATGCAGGACGTTTGTCACTTGGACCTAGTTTAATTAATGGCGTAAGCTCCTAAGAGTCTCCTGTAGCTAAGAGGTAGAGCATCTGAACTGGTTATCTGAATGTCGTAGGTTCGACTCCTGTTGAGAGAATTCGGAATTCTTTCTTCCGAGTTTAAGTGTGACAGTGTTCCGCAGATCGCATCTTCCATTCATTTACCAGGCTGAAAATTTACCATCCAACTCTCATCAACATTCAACATTGTTGGGCCTAGCATGTCTGGTGCGTTCGAACATCGGGGAGAGTGTTGATGGCAGTTGAAAGAACAGCATGTAACAACTGCCAACACCCCCTAACAGCACCCAACACGATGTTCAAACGCATCGAACAATGTTGGATGTTATTGGCCCGATGATGGTAGGAGTGTTTGCATGGGGGGCCCTTGTTAATCTAATTTTTTGGATCGTGGACACTAGATATGTTTCAACACGATAAAATCAGGTTGGAAAATAATGCCCAGAAACAAAATATAGTGCCTGATAATTGCTGTCAACTGCGAATTAATTAAATTACTGAATTGTAATGATTAGTTCCGGAGATCTTTCTTTTTCCTCGTGCCAGTTAAAGCAACGAGTCAAAGCTCTCCGTCCAATTTTTTTTTTTTTCGTGTTTTCGCGTACCTTTTGTGCATGGACGCTTTATAGCCATCGATTCACGTACATTGATATTCAGTTTTTATGCTAATGCTCCAGGCTATTAGACATATTTTTGCTACTCAGTCCTTGACATTGCCGATATCTCGTTATGTCGCAAGTGTGAACCAGGCTTCAGTCGACACGACCTTAAGATACTACGAAAACCACCGATCTGTGGAATGGGCCCGAATTACCGGGTCACTGCCCTGCCCACTTTCGTTAAACATTTTGACGAAATTCCTTTACTTTTACGGGTTTAACAACCGCAACAATGGAAAAACAGGTTTTCAAAATTTATCTCTGTTTTCTTCGGCAATCGCAGAAAAACTTCCCACGAAGAAATCTGGGGTGAAGTTTCTCCCTTTTCCGATATATGTCTTGTATAACTTTCATTCTCTAGTCTTCTCCGAGAGCATTTTCACGATTATACAGCCTTCCATATGCGCTCAGTTCTGCCAATACCTCTTAAGAATCTGAGCTATTTACAAGGGAAAGTGGGCGGGGCAGAGACACGTTAATTCCCACTTATTCCACAGATCGGTGGTTTTCGTAGTGCAAGAGTTGAGAGGACGGCACGGGTCCGTAGGGAACTATACCTCAAAGTAATTACGAAGACCTTCTCGAGTGTAGGCTACAGTGGCCTCTTGTTGTTAATGTAACAGGAGTTTGTAAACAAGAAAAGTTTTGAGTGATTTAAATTTTAGAAAAAGTTTCATCAAGCAAGGTCCGCATACACTGTCCTCCTGTTATATCGTCCCAAGGTGCCAACGTTTTTCTTATAAAGAGCGCGAAAATTGGCTCGAGCTTGCGCACTGCGTTCGTCAAAAAAGACCCCTGGAAGCAAAGCGGTATAATCTCTGTAAACGCTATGCAGTAAGAAACAGAAAGCTGTTCAGATTCCCAGCATTTATTTGTTTATCCAATAGTTATATTACATACTTGAGTGAATATGATAATGCCTTACATAGTGCAAGTGGCTATTGGCATCTGTGTGTTGTACTTCAGCTGATCAAATTGGACTCATTCAAGGAGAGTAGACGTGGTGGGGTAGGGAAGGAGGGATGGGGGGGGGGGGGGGAGTGTTATGTGCCGTTCCAAATTGGACCTAATGTCGTGAAATGACAATTTATTTCTTGACAAATGTGAGTTAAAGCATTACAAATTAATGGAGCGTTAGTAGAAGTTCCACTTGGTCGGAGCTTCAAGAACGGGTGGCACAACTCAAACTCCTTCCTTCCCTTCCACCCCTTCACTGCTCCATAATCCGTCGATGCTTCTTTTTTAATGATCTATATCCGGTGGACTTGAAAGACATTGCGACCATTCAATGGCTGTAGTGGTCTGAAGTTGTCGCATATGAAAGGAGGATGTTTACCGGCGGGAGATCGCATTCTTCTGAACTTTTGCATCTGAAATACAATGAAAAAACAAAAAGAGATTATACTCCATCTTCTCAGTTTCTTATTCAATCTGGGCAATCACTTGAATGTGAGGACTTCCGCGAAAAATGACGAGTTTAAAAGCGCTCTTCCTCCTACCATGATATTCGACAATCCATCAACAGAATAAAACAAGCCCCTGTGTTTTCAATAATTCCAAGTGCAAATGCTTTAATCAGAGTCTATTACGATTTTTAAGACTAACACAACAAAAGAGAAAAACTTGACGAAAGAAAAATATTTCCCATCATGTTGAGAACAACTGGCCCATTTAAGTCAACGTGTATATCATGTAAATAGGCCATTTGCCAATTTAGTTCAGTCTGCTCTTCAAATTGATTCATCGGTCTTCGAATATGACTGAAAACTCATTTTCATAAGAAAGAGCGCTCATCTAGCCTCGGTTTGATAAAGAGGCTCAAAGTAACTTGTAACGGACGATTTATCTGTTTTGTTCTACCGAACCATGTGTTTTTAATGCTCACAGTCAGACATGACAGAAAGTCAAATGGACCTCTTACGAGTCTCTGTACTTAGAGCTGCACTAGTAGTCTAACTGTATCAGAGATTAAACAACGACAACCGTTACGGACGTTGTTAGTGCAACTACTTTGTGATTATTCCAACTCGTGTTCAAATTGTAAAATGGGGTGGACTATCCAGGAACTGAATAACTGGGCATGGTGTCGAAGTTAAAAAAAGGAAAGAACATTCACCGTCATATGCTCACGTTCTCAACAAAACCTGGTGGTCATTTGGTCATTCCACGTTGTTCTTTTGTGCAGACGGCAGAGAAAGGTACCAAGATGTAAAACGAACGTGATGAGCAATAGTATTTGTTCATCAAGTACCTTCGGCCTCCACAGACGAGGCAAATTGTTGTCGATCACTTTTTAGTTTTGTTATCGATAACAATTTGTAAATCAAATTATCGACAACAAATGGTGAAAAATGAAGCCGTCAACAACCCAGTAGTCTTCCTGCTTTTCCAGGAAAACTACTAAGTTGTTGATGACAAACGCGGTCGTTTTATTAGTGACAATCAACTTTCTATGTCACAGTGGCGCAAACGATTTTTAAAGTCAGCTCCGCCACTTTCTTGCAAATAGCTACCTTTTCGTTGTTGGCGATGAATTATGACCGTAGTTTTACCAAAATAACTTCTTCTCCCGCTATCATCGTCGCCACCATTATAAATAATATCAGTCAGGTCTAATTTATCTCTACGTTTGTAAAGCGTTTTTCCCTTAATGTTTCCGCATTGGCTGCTTCTGCCTGTTCAGATTCAATGTTACTCGCCATTTTCTGCCAGATTTAAACATTCGCATTACAAGCAAGTTTCAAGGCTCCCTCAAAACGTTCGTGTGTGTAAATTAAATTCCTGAATACTGCATTATGGTTACTATATCATACAATAGTACAAATATAAGGATTTGCATGGGAAAAACGGTTTTTTCTCAAAATTCCAAAAAAATTTACGATTTGGTTCTTTCTTGTGTGTTTTTGTCTCTGGCACGGTCGATTAAGAGCGATTTAGGCGGGTTTTGGTTCCTCCTCTTTTCCCTCTATAAATTTTTTCCCAAGGTTGGGTACCGAGACGAAGCCGCCGAACGGAATCACCGAAGGAA
>NC_090895.1:30219910-30249910 GCF_036669925.1 Montipora capricornis | reverse complement strand
AGTGAGTGAGTGAGTGAATGAATGAAAAAAATTAGAAATCATGCATGTCCATATAATATTTGGGAAAAGGAGATGGAAGGAAAGGCTATTGATTCGATAGGCTCTTTACATGGAGAATTTGCTCATTCGACTTAATTACACTGTACGGTTGGTTTTAAATGGAAGGTGAGAAATTTATCTTTATACCCTCTCCGGAAAGAAAAAAAACTTACTTTCCAAACTTGCGACCATACCAAAAACAGTCAACAACAGCAGCAAACCCATATCCTGTAGACAAGTATATGCAAGTTAAATATAACCAGTTTTGCTGAAGATAATGTGCCGCAACTGAATCTTTACAAACCAAGCCGGTGACAAAAATGTTCCTGACAAAAAAACTTCATGCCTTGCTATAATTTCATTGGGTATAAAATGAAACTGTTTATTAATAGCGGAAAAGAAGAAAGTTAATTTTGAGACGTGTGACTGTGGATTTTAGCTATTAATCGGAGGGAGATCACACCTGGTAGGCAAACAAAAATTGCCAAAAAGGTCAGTTACAGCAAGAATAACTTTCAAAAAATATATTACACCTATGGCTAATGATACACTCAGTTCGAGGGACAAGTATAGTGAAATGCTACGAACATTGTTAGCAAACAGCGTCCAACATTGTTGGGTGCGTTTGGATACTGTGTTTGGTGTTGTTAGACGGTGTTGACGATTGTTAGCGGCTGTTCGTTCAATTTTCCTCTTGAACAAATCCCAAAATTGTGCAGAATCAATGTTTGCAATTTCTCCTGGGACATAAAGATGTCCCAAGAGAAATCGAAAACAATGCCTATGCAAATTTTGGGGGATAAAAGAGGTGTATTATGGGATTTGTGCAAGTAGAGAATTGCATCAAATAAACGCCAACAATACTCAACACGATGTTCCAACGCACCCGGCATATTGGGCCCAACAATGTTGAATATTGATGAGATTTGGATGGTAAATTTTTAGCGTGGTCAGTGAATGAAAGATGCGATCTGTTGAACACTGTCACACGCAAAGTCGGAAAAAAATAACTCCGAGTTCAGTCTCGTAGCAGGAGTCGAAACTATCACTTTCACGTTCAAGTGAGTTACAGGAGGCTGGGTCCAAGTGACAAACTTCCTGCATACTGGTAGGATCAGAGTGTGATAGGTGGAATTATTGTGATATCGGAGAGCGAGATGATAAATTTTTAGGGTGGTAAAATTAATGCTGGATGTTGTTTGCCAACATTGTTGGAAGCATTTACCTGGGCCACAAAAGAGAAAACATGCGCATATGATGCAATAATGCAATATTAGACAAATTCATACATATGTAATAGTTAACACGAAAGTTTCGATCACTGAAATACGTTCAACGTGACCAAAGATGAGCTGTCCCTCTATCAGATTTGATTCTATGATCCTATGATAAACGTAGACTAGAGACAAACCAAGATCCTTGTTACCTTCATCGAGTCATCTATGATCGTTAAACTCACGCAAACTGAGTGAAAAACTGTGCGGGTTACTGATCTTCCAAATTTGTTTGTTATCAAGATGTAAAACTAGAATAAACGAGTACTTCAAGTTTTCGTCTGCTAATCGGCCAGATAGGCACACTTTGTTTAAACAGTAAAACTGTTTCTCTTTTTATGTAATAAACACTCAGGAAAAAATTTTTTGGAAAGGACTTCCGAGGAAAATTAGTAAAAGGTAGCACCTCAAAAGAAGTGGTGTTCACAAAAGACCCAACTGACTTTTTTTTTTTTGTTCAAAACGAGCTGACTAAAGAAATAAACCGGCTAAGCAAATCTGAAGTTGAATAAAGCTTTCCTGTGTTGGCTACAAGCAGAATACATATACAAAATTATAAGCTAAAACACTTACTTTCGCGTTGATGCGGTTGTTTTGTAATGCTTGCTGTTTCCTTCGCAAGCACCTCAGCGACTGGCTTGCCACAGGACTGCAGCCAACTAATAAACCCCTAGCTGGTTATATTAGCCTGCGTCGCGGACGTGAGAATATTTAACTCCAGCCGGTGAAGATTAATTCTCTTCTTCGATGCAGGCTGTTATTAATAGAATTTGTCTAATATGAGGTATGTTTCAATCTTTCCGGGCTAACAAATATTGTGTAACTTTATTAATTACCATAGGCATAACGAAAATAAAACCAAAAAAAAAAACAAATTTTAAAGCAGTAATGAAACATTTCCTCCTCTGTGATTTTTTTTTTTTTTCAGGCAATAAAACATTTTTGATTGAGGCTTGATTACAGGTTGTCTGTAATCCCCAGCCATAGAGGACAATTCACGTCAACCACTTTTTAAAATTGATGTAATTGTCAAGAAAAACTGAGCCTATATTCGCGCAGAAAATGCCTCAACCACACACGCAGACGCAGCAAAAAATAGCAATTTGAACCTTGGCTAAAGTTAGACGATAATGTTAAAAATAAACCCGGCGTCAAATCACATTTTCTACTATAATGGCAAAACATTTTGCATACCTTGGAACTGTTTCAGCTTAATTAAAGGGCTGTTAGTGTTTGATCTTGTTAACCTCTTCACAGAAAGGCACGGCATTACATTTATCGTGAAACGTCTCCCTCACGTAACTCTACAATCTCTAACTATGTTGATGCTGCTTGAGTAATAACACCAAACTGCCCCACTGCAGCTAAATCAAAACTTGTATTACAGACTAACTTGAACAGTCGATTTTATAAAACTTACTTCTTTATCATAATCTTTAATGGGGACATTGAGTGAACCTAGATGTTGTTAACCCTTTCACTCCTGTGGGGTTCTCCATTGACGAGTAAAATCGTCTGGCGTTAGACAGAGTAAAATCTATAAGTCTCTATGGCACTCACGGGAGTGAAAGTGTTTAATGATCATACTCCTCAAGATTCTTATGTCTGCAGATCAGGGCTTTGACGATGGCGGGAGCTCCATTGAAACATGTATAGCAGACTAAAAACTAGCAATTTTATTATTCTTTTCGGCTATCCCGACCATTTAAGCTTGCACATATGAATGCTGATATTGTTTTGCAATTTCGTACTAAGGAATCAACTTATAGCAAAGCTTTGAAACTTTCAGTATTTGTTACCCTTGCCTATGATATATGTCCGATATTTCAATATTTTTGGTTCAGACCTACAGTTGGCCTGCATGGATTAACTGGAAAATAATAACAACATTGGGCCAACTACTTATGGGAGTAGCTTAGTAGCAGTTTCGTTTCGTATATGTTTAGAGGACGAATCTGAGACAAAATGTGCGATAAACGATATTTTAATACTTTGGTTTGTCAGAGTGCTTAAAAATCGATTATACAACCAGATTTCGTCTTGCTATCGTTAAAATGAGGGAAAATGATCCTTTGCTTGAGGGTCTGTGCTATAACCTGCTAATATAATCATTGTAATAAATATACTTAGCCAAGCCTAAAAGCGGAGAACCACAATTATATGTTTCTTCCGGGGTTTACATAAGATTGCGATACGAGGTCTTTTTTGGGAAGGCCTAGCTATTTTCCCATTAGCTGCTTTTCAGAATTTGAAACTATTTACATATTTAAGTGATGGAGGTCCCTTCTGATTTTGGCATTGTTGTGCCACGGAAGCGATGTCATGGTTTTAATACTGGCTTATCCAAGGTTAACTACACGAGATCACTTGTATTAGTGTAATGCCGGGATACTATTTTATGACATTGTATATTTCCCGAATAATGGTTTCTAATAACAAACAAAAAACAGAACGAAAATGGAACATCAGTGTTGAGTCTTCATTAAATCTGCGGGTATCTTTGGTATTATTAGTATACGATATTATAAAATAGTAACTTCAAAACACATTTTAAAAAAGTTCTCGGTATGACACTACAACTGCAAGTGATCACATGTAGTTAGCCTCTGGTAAACCATGATTTTTCGTTTTATAACACAAGAATGACAAAATCAGAAGGGGTCATTCCTTAAATATATGAATTTGAAGAAGAAATGAAAAGAGATGTGAAAAGTCTCCAATTCTGAATATATGCTATTGGTCTTCGCAAAATAGACCTCGTATCTCAATCATATGTAAGCACCCGTAAAAAATATAATTGTGGAGCTCCGCGTTTTAGGCTTGATTTAATAATAATATTTCTATCAAAACGGAACTCCTACTAAAGTACGCCCATAAGTAGTCTGCCCAATGTTTTGTTGTTATTATTTTGATCCATGCAGGTCTGAAATCGGAATATCAAAATATCGGTGATATTCTAGGCGCGATAAAAAATACTGAAAGTTTCAAAACTCAGTTTGCTGCAGGCTGACTTCTTGATATGAAATTGAAATTTTGCACTCTTAAATGTTCGGGGTGCCGAAGAATGAGAAAACCGACCGCTTTTAGCTATAGTCTGCGGCAATACAAGTTTTGATGGAGTTGCTGCATGCCATTGTCAGTTTCAATGCCATTGTCAGTATTTTGAAAGGCTTCGATCTACAAACATTTCAATCTTGAGGGGTCTGACAATTCTTAAGATGATGTTCAGGAAAAGGACAAAGAGTAATTGGGCTTAGGGTTAGGGTGATGAATGTTTACCTCGACATACATACAATTATTGCAAAGGAATAGTAGTGCGTATGTGTATTGAGGGCCAGTAGACCGTGTTAAACCACCATATGATTGCTACTCTACGTATCTACCCGGTGGATGACAGCGCTATCCACCCTTCGAACAACTGGGGCCAGAGCAATTGACATAAATCAATGTACAGAACTGAGAAATATTAATATTCTACCACTATTCCGTTCGTTTTTTTACTACTTCGATGTCAAAGATTACAGTTGTAGGCTTCTATTAGCACAGACAGATAGAATGCAGCTCGGACAGGGTGAACGGACTAAAAAACTGAGAAATGCTAACTTAATATAGACCACGAGGTAAACACCAAAAGCAATGAGCCGCATAAAGAAAACCACCGACTTAAAACGACCGACATTTCCCTTTTTATCATAGAATACTTTCATGATGATATACAAGGCTTCCAATTGGGTCAGTATATCTCACTCGGGCTCACTGGGAGCGGACCCAAGCTGTCTTTATATCAATGAAGCAGTCTCGAATAGTTTAAGGCCATGATAGGTGTAAAATACGTCGGGAAAAATGGTTCGTCGGCTATATCTCCCACTAGATTGCCTGGAACAAAATGAAATCTCCCTTGAACATAAATAAAGTTGTCCTCTTTTTAAACAATAGAGTGTTTCTGTCAAGGAACTATCGGCATATTTGCCCTCGAAGCTTCGCTTCTCGGGCAAATATCTGTTTTAAGAACATCAAATTTCCGCGGGGCAACTATCAGACCGATAGTTCCGAGATATAAACACTCTATTGTCTTTATTGTTCACTACTAAATTTTCTTCCGCGCACCAGCTCAAAAATCATGTTGAATTATTTTCAACTTTATTAGACGAAAGCCGTGTCAGCCAATGTAAAATTTGAAAAAGAAAACAAACAAAAACCCTCTTAAGGACGGTGCCTACTATTGTTATTGCGCATACGTTCTGCGCATCTCGAGATACTCGGATTTCCTATCGGCAGTGCTTATTAGTACAGGGATATTTTTGCGCGGTTCAAAACTATGCGGAGAAAGCAGAACTTAGCAAGTGTTCTTGGTATCCAAAAAGGAAATTGGGGGTAACCACGCATTTTTCAGAGATAATTAAGCTTGAATTTGGAAAAGAACGCCATACATTGCTTTGTATTTTAAAGCTATTTACAAAAATTGTTGATTAATTATCTTCCAAAAATGCGTGGTTACCCCCAATTTTCTTTTTGGATTTCAATAACACTTGTTAAGATCTGCTTTTCCCGCATAGTCAGGAAACCGCGCAAAAATACCATTGAATTAGTAGGCAACGTCCTTAATACAATTTCGATTGTTTATTTTCCATAAGGCCGCTTGTTTACAGAGCCAGAGGTATTTTCAGCGGACGACTACTATCCATCCGGGTATTTTCCTCGGTCGGGCACTATGGGCTGACAGTAGGGACTTTAAGATACGCCGACTACGGACGGACTGGGACGAGACACTGGGTTTTCCCTTGAGCCACCGTGGCGAGCTCACGACGGTGAGTGGTCATGCAAGTTTGCGTAGGCAACGAAGGCGACAACGGTGGGAAAGAAAGGTAGATAAAAAACCAAATTATTGCATAAAAATAAAGAGAATTATAGTTTTCATTTCATTCTTTAATCAATAAGTATTTGTAGTGGTATGATTTTCGTTTCGAGCAACGTTTTCGGCAGAATAATTTCGAAGAGTGGTGGAAACCATATCATGTACATTTTCGCTTAATTCTATCAAGTGAGTAGATTCATTGTTGCCACTTTATATACTGCCTCAGTACTTTAGCCAGTATGCTTTTTTGGGTTTGCTTTCGGTCTCGAGATTCGGTTTGATGAAATATTTTGCCTGAATTTTGATGATCCCCCGAACTCATCTCGCTCGATCGGCCGGTGGAAATTGCGGGCTTTTAAAAACTTCCTGCTTTACTAATCATGTAATAGGCTGTTCTTGTGAAGCCAAAAATCGAATAATTTATTTCGGATTTCCTCAGCTCAATTTTGCTTGTAAGGGCTAGCACTGCTGCTTTGACCGTATCACGCAGTCTGTTGTCCGCCAACTTATTAAACTTCGTATTTTCACGCCATCAGCCCCGTACTCGATCCAGTGCTCTAGACTTGGGGAACAAGCGTCCAACGGTAGTTCGTAGTCTGTAGTCGGAGTATCTTAAAGTCCCTAGTGTCTCTCCGCGGACGAACACTATCGCGTCACGTGATCAATTTAAACCAATAAGAATCGGGGAAAATTTAGTGGTGAACTATAATGCCTTTTAGTATCACCCAACTAGTGGACTAATGCAAATCCTGCATTTTGATTGGATACGCTACTCGATGACTATTAGTAATAGTCCTCGAGTATCGAAAAGCGTGACGCTTTCTTTCGTTTTATTCCGGCCAAATAATTATTTCTTCAACTTGCATTCGCTAACTTTATTGTTGCCTTTTCTGTCCGACTAGTTGGGTGATACTAAAACAATTAGACCCTTCGCCCTCAAGGGCCACCGGTCAATAGCCCATTCCGCTGCGCCTCATGGGCTATTGACCCGTAGCCCGTAGCCCTTGCGGGCTACGGGTCTAATTGTTAAATAGTGTAATATTGGTCACGTGACAAGTCACGTGATCAAAATTTTACAATATCGTTAATCAGCGAATCGCTGGCGCATTTCATCACAACAAATAAATAGTTTTTTTCTACGCTTGGAATGATCGTCCTCGAGTTTAAAATTAGAATAATAAATTATCAAAGCCCGAATTTTGGACTCAAGGTGACCAGCTACGTGCTTTCTATCTTCTACATTTTAACATTATGAATGGAAAACAAAAAGTTTTTAAACCAGTTTATTATTAAGTTTTAAACCCTCTAACTTTTAATATTTCATGAATTTTCACGTAGCTTACTCTACGCACAAGTGCAGTTCTTCTTGAAGAACCTTTCGTTGGGGGCGCACGGCAACGAAGGGGGGCACTCGCATTGACAAGTCGCTCTGTTAAGTACTTTATTTTTTCTCTTGCAGCGTCTTATGACCTTTTCCGGGCAATTGCAGTCACACGTCTGTTCATTCCATGTGCTATTTGAGCACGGCAGTGGGACAGTTTTGCATGAGCACTGACATGTGTCATCATTCCATTTCATGTATTCTGAATTACAAGTTGCTTTTTTTAAACACTCGCAACTGCATGTATGAGGGTTGAATTTTTGGATGGTTTGGTTGCAACGAGAACTTCGCTTCATGCAATGACAGACGCATTCGGTGTGGTTGTAAACTGCGGTCACTTTCTGCATAAATGACAGTGAAGAAAGGTCATACACCTTTACTCGAACCTCGTGCTGCCTGGCCACAGTACAGTTTAACAATCCTCGTTGAGATAGACAGCCTCCCACACAACGGTGCAATGTAATTGTTGGTGGCCATAAATTCTCTTCCAGCATTACCACAGTTGGGCGTGGCGCGCAATGCGCACCCTTGGGCTCGATTGCGGGTTTTGAATGGTCCCCTGAGAAAAAGGTTAGATGCACGGGTCAACAAAAAAAACTGTATTAAAGCTAGTTTTTCAAGAAACTGGTTTAATTCGATTGTGATAAGGCTACTCTAACTGACTTGCAAGCTTTAGTTTCATTGCTAAAATTTACTCACAGGGAGTTGTAATAGTGCCGTTGGAAGGGGACACTATTAGACCGCAGATTATTGTTTCGTTTAGTGAGGTAGCTGTAGTGACAAAATTCGTGTCTTTCAAGGAGACATTAGTATCCTGCAAGTGAAAATCACCAAAAAGGCATTTATCATTTACTGAACAGCGTGATTAGTTTTCATTTTCAAAACCTCATTAATAATTCATAATCCCATTAACCTTGTAAATGGTCGATAATACATCACGTGCAATGACTTATGTCGGTAAACCTCATCCTTATTAGTGTGCGGTCTTTTATCTGATAAAACACTCCTCATCATGTACCAGTCAAATCCTAGAGCACCCATCCCCCCTGGGTATACCCTGGGCATTTGACAAGAGGATAGCTCCGCATAGTGGGGAATTTGACACGAAATGAAACCCGTGTGGGTGGGTATTTGACTATCGATAAAAACGTTGGTCAGCGGTCGCTACCTAGAGAATTTTTTATACGGGAATTTCCCTCACCACAGTACAGATTTTGAGGAACGACAACGGCGACGGCAACGAGAACGTCCTCTCAAAATATAAATTCGCGTTATTTTAATCGCTTCGTGACTATTTTTGATATGAGTTTGTGGTAATTCCTGAAAAATTACACTCGTCGGAACGGTGCTTAATTTAAGGGAGAAAATGAAAATTTATTCTAAAGCGCTGACGTTCTTCATAAAACCTGAAATTTAGCTATTTTACGTTGTAGGTTTGCTGTTAGTTTGCTGACGACGGCAAAGAAATGGACGAAAATGAAAAATGCACGTACAGAGGGTGCAAAGTTATTGTTTTTGCCCACTAAATATGCTAATTTCTGACGTTCTTGTTGCTGTCGCCGATATCGTTGCTTAAGCTTCCTAATGGGCCACTTCGGAAAATACCATAATACTCTTTGTTTGTCTCCTCAAATTTTGCATAAGCATTGTTTCCAGTTTCTCTTGGGACTTACAATGGTCTCAAGAGAAAACAAAAACGATGCTTACGCAAAATTTGGGGGGACAAACGTAGAGTATACGGTATTTTCGAAGTGGCCTATTACACATGTGTTGTGTTTGTACAGAGAAGTAGCTTTTTTTAAAGTGAAAAATGCCTATGTTTAAAGTCTGGAATGAGGAAAACCCCAACAGTAAAAATTGTTGCTGCTAGCTTTTATTGAAAGGTAAGTAATCTTGACCTTTTTCTTCATTTTTGCCGTTTAATATCACCAGTATGTCGTGACGGCATACTTCATCGGTGGGGTATTTCACGCTTTCTGAGGCCCCGGCCGGTGGGGATCGGGGAATTTGACAGTGGAAACTCTCCACAGAGGGGGGCATTTGACCTTTTTTCTTGTAAAAGTCAAATGCCCGGGAGGTTGCCCGGGGAGGGGGGAGATGGGCGCTCTTGGAATTGACTGTACATTAGTATGCGGTGTTTTATCAGATATCAAGACACTCCACTTGACTTATGAATATCAATTAATTATCAACACAGCAACTGACGCAACGAATGGTGGGTGCATATTTAATGTTCTCTCAACTAATTACACACACAGTAAATTTACTTTTGCACAAATAGTACAGTTGTTAAATAGAGATCTGGAAAAATTCTCTATTTCCATTATTAGTACAGTAATCTGGTAAAGACATAAATCAAGATCAGCTGGCAGAAGTGACTCCAAGTTGTTTTCCATAACCTCTGGAATTGACTTTTTGCCAGTTGTCTACCTATTTTCAGGGGAGCCCAAAATCTTGCAAACCTGGTGTTGTTGCTCAACACTGGACTTTTCGTATTTAAACAAGGTATTTGATCGACGACCCGTTCTCTCTCTACTGATTAACCTCTCATCGACTTGAAATAATCTGGTTGCGCATGTAACCCTTAAATTATGACACCGTGGTTTTCCTTGGCAAACCTGCTTTCACACTTACTTCTCAAGCAGAATATTATTTAAAGTATTAATGCCGATAGGCACTTTCAGGTAAATAAACTAATTTGGATGTGGCTTGAAGTAAAAGGCATCAATTTCTTTGGTTAGGTATTTGATTTCAGTCTCCTAGTGCAAAGAATAACAATTGACAATACACGGAAAGTAGTTTAAGTTTTTCCCTCTGCAACAAACGTACCTTATCACACGAGGAGTATACTTAAGGGTCTTTTAGACCACCATAAAGTGTTTTCGAATGACTTTCATCAAATCCAATACTACTTGAATCAACAATTTTGATGTTGCCTATGTTCCATTGCCCGAATTCCAAAACGTTTACCATTGTAAAAGTAAATGGTATTTACTAGTGTTTCGGCACCCGAGAAGACCTTTCTCCTAGAATATCTTTTCTTCTCCGGAGATACCGACTTTCTCAGCTCTCTTCGTCCTCAAAGCAACTCCATCTGCGGTCAAATCCTTCATTTCAGCGTCTAAACCCGTCTAAAGGTATTCAACCTGCAAAATAATACACATATATCACCAAAAATTGATACCAACAGGCCAGGACTGACAAACCAAAATTTATAACAATTACCTGTGCTCATTCTTGTCTATTATCCTCACTGCATCAGTACCATTTGCATCTTCCAGAAAGCGGTGAATTCCATACACAACGCTGTAAAGCGACCGGAGAGGATACTTTTCACCACTCTCTTTACACAGTTCTTCGACAAATTTAATCAGTCAAAAGTTCAGTGACTCAGTTGTGAAAGCGCAAGGTTCGATTGTTGGATTTTTGTTTTTCCTACCATTTTGCCATTCCAGAAAAATTTTAATGACCACTTTGTCACCTCACGAGTTGACTTTGGGGTAGCATTCTCGATTAAATTCCTCTCTTCCTCTGCATTTTTAGGCTTTCAAAAAGCTCTGGAACAGGACGCCATGTCCTCTTCGGTTAGTAGAAGAAAAGTTCAAAACACGTGCGAGATTTGATTTTCTTGCATACTAATTTAATACCTATGTTTTTCAGTGTAGGGTTAGGGTTAGGGTTAGCAGTGAAGGTGTCGTGTTGGGTTGCACACGATGAAATATTAAAATATTTATTTAATATGTCTCAAATCTTATGGTCTCTTTTAGGGGTTAAAAAAGCGTCCCCGCCCCTACATATGATGAGTTCTCTTTTCCTAACTGTCAGGATAAAATGGCTCTACGCAATAATATTGCCTTTTTTTTTTTCAGGACAATTGATACAACTTTTCTCAGAATGGAAAACTTGACATCGTGGGACTGTTTGTTTTCTTCGGCCACCCCAACTCCATAAAACAAATTTTCTCTGGACTTTTGAAACTCAGCCGGACAAATGCAGTCATTTTTAAGGACTTCTCTTTTCAGAATACCTTTCAATATTTCCCAGCTGATATGTTTGTCTTCTCTGATTAGTTTTACTATTGTTGGACTTTAGAACCACAACACCGGTATATTAAAAATCCGTCAATATTGTGAAAATTTTCGTCGATTCAGTTCGTTGATTCAGTTCTTTTTGTGCGTAAATTCATGATGTATGTTTCTATTTTTAAAAATAGAAGGCGCATTCGATCATATCTATCTGTAAGTTTCCGCTATATAAAGCATTAAAAATTGTTACAAAGATTTCGTTTTCGTTCACACATTTTAACAGACCATCTCGAAACTGACCACCCCACACCTTCGGATCGGAACTCATATGCTAATAAGTTAGGGCGCACTTGTCCCACTGTGAAATAATCTCGCCATGATCCTTGGCACTCTTTTGATATCCCACCTGCCTCAGTGTCTTTTCTATTTTATGTCGGCTAGATTTTGGCTCTTCAATGTCATCGACCCAATGGTTCTGAAAATTAAGAAGACTATGTAACATCGTTGTTCGGATGTGGGTAGGAAATTGCATGAGGCGATAATTATAAGAATTAATCAATACGCGACGGTGTTTTGAGAAGTTGCTGAAATTGCCTGAGTCGGGAAATCCAGCATGAGGTAATCAAGAGTGGTTGACTTATTGTTGGCTGTTAATATCACTGCGCTTACCAAACAGATCCTTGTTTCAAGACGTTGGGAAACAGAAAGACAGGGCCGGAATTAGAATGATTTGGCATTACAAGAAAAAGTGTTCCCTTACTCATTTCTTCAAAGCCCTCAAAGAAGGTCTCTTTGCTTTTATGTACGAATAAGTGCTTCGAGATGGTTCACTTAACTTAAGATGATCAACAGGGGATGGTGTTAGAATAAAAAATGGAAAGAAAATCAAATTGTCTCACCTTGAAGGCCCCTGCAAAGACATGAGAGGCGATGAGAGTAGCAAAAAATACGATTGTAAACATATTGAAAACCCTGAGGCACATGCAGTAGGAATTCACAATCTCAGGCAGGCGCGCGAACGAATCAAGCTATTGCACTGGAAATGGCGATTTCTACAAGAACGTAAAGGGAATGATCCTCCAGAATATGTTCATTTAGCCGTTAAAATATAGTCTTGAAGAACTGGATACTTGAAAAGCCGCCTGTGATATTCAAGTGTACTTGTATGAATTCCGTGAGAGTTTAATTGAAATAAAAGCTTGTTTCAACAATATATTCCTATGAAAGGATCAAAGTATCCCGCAAAGTACTTTCTTCGTTTCCTCTGACTGCAGTTCTATTTCTTTAAATTAAGTTTGCTCTTTTCTAGGCAAAGGTAAAACAATGACCTGCATTTGCTGACTTATTTAGGTTTTTTTCTGTGATAAATCTACAGTAACCCTCCTTTTAATTGTTTGATGTTCTTGTCGGTCCATATTTGAAAAAAACACCGTTTGTTAAGAAATTATCGAGGCTATTAACGAAACATCTGTTCAAAGAACACTCCATTAAAAGAGGAAGATTTACCAAACGGAAATGTCAACTTTGCTGTCGATGTGATTTAATTCAGGAACGTGATCAATTTTTTACCTCAGAAGCAAACTTTGCTTGAAATTCATCTCGTCATCTTCTTTTTTTGTCGGAAGGGGTCAAATTCTAAATAAGCTTACTTTTTGTACATGAAATATAAAGCGCAGGCAAGAAAAAATATTAGGTTAGAAATTTATCATTTATTTGTTTAAAATGGTTGACGTGAGTGTTGACAACGACAAACGCAAATTTTACTTTTCAAATTTAAAGGAACCGCTGTTTGCAGCAACAGAAGCGCGAAGGACCTTTTTTCTTTTAACACTTAATGCAATCAATTAACGCAATTACTGTTTCGATATTCAGACCGCCAGGAGCAAACAAAATACAGTGGTTACATTTTACAACCTGACATGTAACGTCTTTCTTCAAATCGCAATTACGATCAATCATGTTTCGCTGGTCAATGGACTTTTTTCACTTCTTTGTAGTCGTTTTTCCGTGAAAATCGTAAACCACGTACGAGTTTCGATAACTAAAGGGAAATAATAAAACGTATCCAGATTGTGGCCCACCCTTGATTCGATTTCCGATCCCGGCGTCATATGTGGGTTGAGTTTGTTGTTGGTTCTCTCCTTACTCCGAGATGTTTTTCTCTGGGTACTCCGGTTTTCCCCTCTCCTCAAAAACCAACACTGCTAAATTCCAATTCAATTCGGAATGCACGGACACATGTTGAATTGACGAGCTCCTGAGCGCTCTTAAGGTGTTCCGTGGGTATCATAAAACAAATTCCATTTCCATTTGGTACAAACTCAAGGTTTGCTATTGTTGTCGTCGTCTTCTTTCTAGTGTACAATAAGAAGCCTGAGAAATGTATATTTTAATTGTATAAAGCTTCCAGATCTCCGATAGTTTGCAAGAACCATAAGTACTTGTTAAGCGGGGTTGTGATGGGAATCTGTGTGGTGGGAAAACGGATTCAGACCCTGCGCGATCTGAGGAAAGCGTCAAAAAAAAGATTTGGAGAACGCAATTTTTCTTATTGCCCTAAACCCCAACGCCTAAAGCCTCAGTATATAATATCGAAACCGACCTCGCAAAAAATTTATACCCATTATTTTGCTTTCTTGCCTTTTGTTTCAGTTTTCATGTTTCGTGGCAGTTTCAAATTGCACAGCGTCACTAGGATGCATAATTACGAAATAGTTGAGAGGATGCAGATTTAGTTTTAGGGCGCGTTGGATTGACCCTATTCCGGAATAAGAATACGTGGAGTGATGATTAAAACGGTATGTTTGGCGCGTTTCGAAGCAGCAAGGATAACAAAAATATGTTTAAAATAGCATTTTAGCAGATATTTGAAAATTTTAATGTGAATCCCCGTAAAAACGAAGGATTTCTAACTTATATTCCATGTATTCCTATTCCGGAATACGGTTGAGTTTCATGTATTTCGATACTCACCAGTTGTTCAAAACTTAATTAGAGCGAATATGTTGCTGGTAACATCCGAACTCTGGTTAAATCCGTTCCTACCATTGTAGGTTAAATTGGTGATCACCATTTAACCTAGTTTGAATACACACTCAGATGAATTGAAGAAACTTTTTTTGGAGCCTAAATTAATCCTAGAGAAAAATGATGGTCCCCAATAGGGTTCTTCAATCCCGCCATCCCGACCGAAATTTTTCCTTCATCCCGAACGTTTTCATTGGCCAATCCCGATCCCGATCATGACGTCACAACAAGATGACAATTACAACTGCAGTTTATTTAGAATACGCCTTGTTAGTCTTTTCCAGCAACCTTTATGATCCAATTGACCGTAATAATTAAGAAAAGCAATTCACAATTACAGTTTTGAAACCGAAATGATGCGTGATTGTTCATGATTGGTAGTAATTGAATCAGTTCACATGTTCCACTTTGTTAAACTCGGTTGTAAGTTTAGATTTAATTAAGTAGTAGGGAGGTTCATCATCAGTAATTCATAAAACGGCGATAATGGCCCGTGATACGAGTGCTAATGTATACAATCATCTACAAGAATAATTTTCTTCCTGACTTTCATAATTAGCATGAAGACAATCCCCGTCAATCTAAAAATGACAAACTGCGAAAAGCCGCGTCCCGTCCATAAATGCAATCCCGAATCTCGCTCCCATATTTCTTTATAATCCCGAACCCCGGGCTCCAAGGAAGAAAAATTCTGGATCCCGAAAACCCTAGTGGGGACCCTGAAAATTAGGCTCAGGTTAGGATTAGTTTTAGTTATTACACATGGATATCAATTGACTTATTATACAAAAGTAACCACGAAAAAAACTGTGTTTTGTTGAGCATGATCGTCATTGTAGTGTAGTGGTAAAGCTACAGGAGTATAGATCTGGAGAAACCGAGTTCGAGTACTGATGAGTGTATAGTACAGTTCATTGTTTCCTTACTATGACTATGTTCAGTGTAATGTTGAGACTGAATGTCTAGGTATATGAATGCATCTGATGAAGGGCTAACGCTCGAAACGTCAGCTTTTAGATAGCATTACTTTCTTTATGATTTTGTTTTTAATATTCTTTAAAGGCTGACATTTCTGCTTTTACGGTTTACAATAAAGATACCAATGAAATCCATTTCTAACTGCTAAGTGATTTCGCTCGTTTTCTTATAATATTACATCAATCTATTCTTTTCTGCTTTTAGAACATTTACAGGTTTCTGGATTTTGCTGTTCGCCATCCTGACATTTTTCACTGCACCTACATATGCATTTCTCACCGTCAAAAACGTGAGTTTCATTGCAGGTGGCTTGACAAGCGCAGGTGCAATCTATGTGATCTTCGATGTTTTTTACATATTCTCTGCCATCATGAGAACGGACTTTCACTTTCCTTACACGTATTGTAGTTGGTTTGCATTTTTGTAAGATAAGAGGAAGGCCACAAGAACCTTTACAGCGATTTACTTGAACAAACTGAGGATCATTTCTCAATGATATGATGCTTGGCTCAACTTGAACAACTTCAGGATAAAGTTCGCAAGGAATTTCCGGAAGCTGCTCGCCCTCTGGAAGATGAAAAGTTTCAACACATGAATTAGTATACTTTGATGAACCAGTGCCTGCGTAGCAGACTAAATGGGACGAGACCTGGCCCCTAGCAGCTCTCTCGAATTAAACCTCAAGCTACAGTGGCTATGTGTCATAAACAACAAAGAGAGATAAGAACTAATTCTTTTACGACCCGTTTCCGCTTGGGATCTTGTCATTTAACGATTTGTTCTCATACCTTTCAAGTCAGTATGTAAAGCATTGAGATGTGTCCTCGTCAATCGAAAGAATTTGTCTCTTGATTTGAATGCTGTCAATCCATGTCTTTTCATGTCTCCATCCTTAAGAAAACAAACATTTTATTTTATTATCGAATTTATTTCGGTAGCACCTGCGTGCGCTGGTCGCTCTTAGCCCTTTTTACTTTGTAGCCAATAACGCGACACAGTCTCCAGATTTTTCTAAACTGAAGCGAAATATATGACTAAGCCGAGATGGACGACAAACTTTCTTTGGGGTTTTCTTGTTTCTTTTCCTCACGACTCTATCGACGATGGACCGTTGGTGAATCTGGCAAAGTGGAGCGTTGAATATCTGACAGGTTTGGTTTCTAAAAGAACTGGGGTTGCTTCTTTGGCCGAATTAAACACATAAATTTGGTATCAAACGAGTTAATTAAATGGAGGGTTTATTATGTTACTGTACCTCCACTAACAAAATATGCCTCGCCACCCAACATGAAAACCTTTTACATGCAACCCACAATCATCCCTTGATTCGCTTTAAGGAAGGACTAATTACCATACGTCAGAGATATCCACAGGTTGTTCAACTAGCGCTTCTAGTGATATCGAACGAGCTACCTATGCCAGTTTTTGGCAAGTTTGAAAGACTTTTTTGTATATTTTCCGTCCAAAGGAATGAATCTAACGACAACTAAAAAAGATATAGCTATAATTTTTTTATGATCTTTTCTCATCTCCAAATTTTTGCTTCGAATATTATAAAGATTAGGGTTAGGTCCTTGTTTCTCTCATTCAGACTCATTACAGTATCTCAAGGTTTATGACTATTGACAGGGTGGCGTGCTGTTCAATATTTGAGCCAAATTTTAAACTGCATTGTGAAAGATCAACGATAGTTAAAAAGGAATTGAAATTTATCACGGATAGAGGTAAAACCAAAAAAATTGTCTAAACAAAGAAAAACATTTTTCCTACCTGATCTAACTGCATTCTTCCATAAGAAGGAAACACGAAGAATCCTACAGTATACACAAGCGAAATTTGAACTACCAGTGTAGGGAACATCTTGCTCGCCAGCTCTGTAACTCGTTCAGTTGAATGAATTTCCGTACAGTGGGCAAGTTTCTTTAAATATGTACGACATACATACAAACAAAGTAAATTACTGTTAGAACGTCACACCACGGCTCCCGAGTTGTCATTTGAAAGGCACATTTGGTCATAGCAGGGCATTTGTTTCACACTGAAATTAAAACGCGGCAAAGCGCAAGTAAATTATCATTTTACTGTTTAACAGCTTGCAAACAAACTGCAGGGCTTAAAGAGGGTCTCAATGGGGGTGCCCTTTGACGGTTGACGGTTAAAAATAAGCCATTTTGACGGTTAATTTTTTGGAATGACGTTGATAACACGAAATTAAAGGGCTAATTTGGCCGTAATTTTTATAAAACGACATAATTTTACCCATATTTGAATAACCCAATTAGTGCTATAATTTGTGCATTAAAAATGAGGTTTTTGGTCTTCTACTATAGGCCATTTTCGAAATATCAAATATCAGCTTGATAGTGAGGCAGTGAGGACAAATAGAATAGAAACACGTTGAAATGAATGTGAAAAATATTTACATATTATCCACTTTCCTTTATATTTTTCTTCTAAACCTCTCTTTCAAGCAAAAAAGTTTCATCTTGTACCAGCGGCGTTAGCAAAAGAATGTCGGCTTTAAAAATAAATAGAAAAGCGCACAAAAAGATTTTGTCATTTATTACAATTGACATCTCATACAAAACCAGCCCTTGAAGGGAAAATTTTAAAAACCCTCCCCTTATTTCGTCTTGAGAAGGGAGATCTTTGAAAGATGTACTCGTCAGAGCAAAACCCTGAGAGTCTTTCAATTGCTAGGAGTGGTGTTTGGCACGTCATGCGAAGTGACCCGTGATGACTGACGTTTTATGACACCGGAAGTGTTTACAGGTGGAAGTCAGTTCTGTTGCTAACCGGTTTCATCCGAGACAAGGAGTGAAAGGACTTGGCTGGTTTTTCATATACCGGATCGGAAATAATGAATGTACACAAAACAGAAGAACAAAGCGAACATAACAACAGTTCATTAGCAAGTCCTAATCTGAATAACAATCGTAATTTTGTCCTCCGCCATTTTTTTCCGGTATATGGAAGTCTACCCAAGGACTTGCACATAAATGCAATTCTGACTACACTACAACGAGCTTCGAGTGAGAGTTTATTTAGGATGTGTCAGTCAGCCGTACAAATGCAAGACAATCCTACAACAAATGCAAGACAACCCAACTATAATCTCATAGAAGTTGACCTATGCCAGATACGAAAAACCACTAAAACCACCCTTTAGATGTGGCCATAAAACATGTGGAAACGTATTTCTCGTCTAATACAGCGGCACAAAACCCCGAGGAAAGGGTGAAAATAAGTAAAACAGCACATAATGAAGTAAACAGAGAGGGAGACTGACTGACCTAGAATGACCTAAGTCTCCCGCCAAACTGTTAAATACCCTTAACTAGTCCCGTGACACCCTGCTAGCCTCACCATCGTGACGACAGAATATCAATTTCTGACTAATTCAGTCATTCAATCCTCACAAATTACATTTTGTGTGATATGCTAGAACGATCATTTATAAACAGCATATATAACTTGACCCTATTTAAGCCAATCCTTTAGTTCGTGATTCAAGGATACGTGAGACATTTGACGGCTAATATTGCCTTGCTCATTTGACGGTTGACGGTAAAATTATTGCGTTTTTGACGGTTGACGGTTGATGGTTAACCCCATTGACACCATCCTTAAAGTTTTATAGCCTTTTGATATATTTGCCTTGTAAATCGTTAGGTGTACGCACTCAATTAACAGATTGATTTGTAACCCTTCCAACAATGGGAGTTTAAATTTTACTTTTTTTCTTTTTCCAGAGACTGCAAACACTTAGAGGCTGCATGATTATGACTAAAAACAAACGAATTATGACTTTTAAATTTAGTTTAATCCTTTCGGTGGAAATTCCGGCAGTTCTATTGAAACTAAAAAAACCCTGTAAATTTGTGTCGTTTTTTATAAATCGAAGCGGCCGGGGCAAGAAAACAAAAATTTGTAATGAACGAAAAAGTTTGTCATTTATGAATTGCCAAAAGATGCAGTTTAAGACAAGTTCATTCAAACTTAATTTACTTAATGGACGGAAGAAAATTGGCATAGCATCCAGACAATATTCATAAAGCAGTAAATTAAGCCGGATTGGGGTAAGGTTTGGTGAAAGTAAATGAGGAACAGATAATTTAAAGCGAACGCAACCTATTCCGACAGCATTTTCAGAATTTTATGATTTACAGGCCGGTTGCAGGTTGACATTTGAAGTCTGAATAATGCTGCCCCGTACGGTTTCCCCTACGGTGCCAGACAGACTGACAACGTGTCTCCGGTAGAATACTGTTCAATAGCAGCACTGACTTTTCTAATCTCTATTACATTCTACTATTTTGTAGTGTAAAGTCTTTTACAAGGCGATGGATTACGAGTGCCGGTAGGAAATAGTACAGGAACGGGCGTCTATAGCTGTTTGTCACCGAGTGACCAAACCAATTAATTAGAAGAATAGATATTGTACAAGTACGCGTCAACTTTTGGCCGTAGCTGTCTTTTTTAGAGGTGGCGGAGGTTCAGATAAGAATGAATGAATGGACCTCGTTTCTGGAGATAAAATTATGTTGCCCTTTTAGGGAGGTCATAGTTTCTGGTTGTTCTACAGTGCTTTCAAAAAGCTCTCGTATACGTAAAGAAATATGTATAAATCGACGGTGTACTTCATTCCCAGACCGTAAGCTGCGCAGGCTCTCAGGGCTGCCTTAGCGGAAATATAATATGGGAGGCATGTTGGATATGCAAATTTATGCAAGAAGCATACGCGGAAGGTTCATATATTGAGTACCAGTGTTTATTTCATAAACTTTTCAACTATTTAGTTCATTTAAATTGACTGCTATTGGACCACATAATGGTCATCAGAATTGTTAACGTTAGCTCCTGTTTCGTTATCGTGTTTTTCGAACATGACTTGACGAGCAAAGCTAATAACTCCGATGCCGATGACATCAATTCCGCAAAACGTTTTTCTTTGTTTCGGTGGAAAAAAAGACCTCACCTGAATAAAGATGTACAAATACACCTGTTCACATATAGCACTTTAAGCGTCCTTTTCCATGACCAAGCATAAATCATCCGGTATTAAAGGAGGACAATTAAGATAAAGAGTTATCAGTTAATAGCAGTTGCTATCATGTCTTAGCCAATAACCTGCCTTAACACTTATTTTTTCATACTTTTTTTTACTAAGGCTTTCAATTTATTACTCATTCATTCGTCATTACATTCAACGAATGAGACCTGAAAAGAGAGCCGGCAAAAAGCTATAGTAGAATAAGGGGACTGATTTCCATGGTTTTATGACGAACAACAGCCTACCGTTTAGCGCCAAACATGAACCGGCTTTATCGAATAAATTATGGCCAGTTTTACACCGCATTCACCTTGAAGTGGAAAATAATTTGTTGCCCTTATCAAGGCTAGCAAGCCACATCCTCTACGTCAATATATTTCACTATCCTCGACCTAAAGAACAAATTTGCCTGTTTAGCCGTAACTTGTTCAGCAGGCTTCTGAATCTTTTCAGTTGGAGGAAGAGAGTTAGTTTCAGTAGTCTCACTGACAACCTTTGGTACCTTTTATTATCGCTAAATTCTTATTTATAACCGATCTTTTGTAGGCACTCATGCATAACGCGAGCCGCGAGGAAATTTGTTCCCATGCACTCAGTACTGACAGAAGATTTAGCGATACCGTAGTTTTTTTTTTTCATTCAATGTTCATTGAAATAATAAAATATTAAATTAAGCGACAAAACAAAGAATATCGTAGGGTTAGGTCTGCCGGTGAATCTCATGATCTTAAGTGAAAACAATTTCCGCCCCAAAAAGTCATTATTAGTAGGACATAAAATGGAAGGGGATGCGTTGTAGCGGTGAGATCAGGCGCTTCAGCAACGACGACTACGGCAACGGCAACGGCAACATCAACGTTGTAAACATGATTTTCATTATTTATTGTCTTCCTGGCTCCACAGCTACGATGCTGGGGTACCAGGCCTTCGATTCCGAGACTGCTTGTGGTTTTTTTTAGGTTTTTTTTCTTTTAATCCGACCGACCGACCCACGGCGGTCATGCTGGTGTTCCAAAACAAAGAAATAGGGGCCATAATGGTGTACCGAATTAATCCTCCGGGAATTGAAGTCTATTTTTATGCAAATACTTTCTTTTCTTTCAGTAATCCAATATGTCTGCTGGTCACGGGTTTAGAAATGAAGAGAGACAAAACAGGATGTTGACTAGGGGGTACTCGGGATACGAGGAGCACTCGGGTTTTTTTTTAGTATACCCGAATCAACATCGAAAAATGAATCTCTTCATAATAAAATACAGATAAGATAACGAGGATAGGGGAAGATGAGGGAGATTCAGATTCTATTCATCTCATCAATTAACGCAGCTTTATCAGAATAACTGTCTTGTCTTTTGGTTATTGTTTTCTTGGATCTGTATATTTGGTGATGTCTCAGATCTAAGAATGTTTATGAAGGTTCAATCTAACAATTTGCAGGTATGGATTAAGAAGCCTTTTTTCCTCAGTTATTTTTAATGTAAGACGCATGGTCAATGTTGACCTCTTTCCTTTTTTGTCGCTTATTTTTTGTCGCACCTATAGACTGAGAAGGGCCTGGATATGGCGCATCGGTGATCTGAGTCGGAGATTTGGATTGGGCGACTTGTGGATCTGTTATGGCATCCTTCGCATTCCTCATCCTCAACTGGACAATTTTGATCTCCAAACTTATGGGCTTTCTACTGATTGGCTGTTTTGTGGACGTAAGTTTTGTTTCTGTTTTAAAAGTTTGTAACTAATCAAATAAGCTCACGCTCTTGTGGTTAACTAGCTCAGAAGTTTCGAACTGTCAGCGCATTAACACAAGGCATTACGTTTGTTAGCTACACGAAAATTGGAGGATTAATAAAGTTAATGTAGGTAATACACGGATTAATAGATTTTGTGAGCAAAGTGAACGCCAAACCGTACTGCGCACGCGTTAAGCCAAAATACCGCTTACTGGTAGTGGTGGTTTTCATCCCACAAGTGCGCGGCAGTAATCTTTGATGCTATATAATAATCAAGCCAAGCATAGGTTAAGACGGGTTAAAAGGCGGTAATGCCTGTAGCCCGTTGGGGGGTAGGGTGAAAAGGCGGGGGAGGAGTGTTAACAGGTGGTAAGGTGGTAATACCTGTAGCCTGTTGAGGGGTTGGGTAAAAAGGCGGTAATGCCTTCGGGGGAGGAATGTTAACAAGTGGTAAGGTGGTAATACCTGTAGCCTGTGGAGGGGTTGGGTAAAAAGGCAGTAACGCCTGCGGGGGAGGAGTGTTAACAGGTGGTAATGCCTGTAGCCTGTTGAGGGGTACGGTTAAAGGGTGGTAATGCCTGTAGAGATGTTAGGTTAATAGGTGGCGAGGTGGTAATACCTGTAGCCTGTTGAGGGGTTGAGTTAAAAGGCAATAATTTCTGTTGCGGTGTAGGGTGTCTTTTGTCTGTAATGTCTTTGTTGGGTTGGGTTGTGGATTGTTCTGAACCTTCAACGATTGTAGCTCGTCAACACGCAGAAATCCAGCATTTTATGATATCCTAACCACAGAATGACCAGGAAACGCAAATCGCTAAGGGAAGCACTATCATTATAATCAACGCATAGCCTTGCTACAAGCTACAAGCCACAAGCTGAGGGGTTCTTTGGGCTGGACTGGACGGGCAAGCTTACTTCTGGCTGTTGCGAGTGTGGCCATTCTTCTTGGTGGATGAGACAAACTTCACGTAAAAACACAACTCAGTTTTATTCCAACATAGATTTCTTCCACAACATTCACCATATGGGCTGATGCAATCTGCCTCAACCTGGTGTTACAAGATACCGTAACATTTACTTGCGGTTACAAGGAGTTTTACATGTTGAGTTTGCACGCAACACTGGCGCCCTCGAGACGTGACTTAACGAGAGGATGGCCTGAAGGAGGAATCAAGCCAGCAATCTGATGAGCCCATCCGATCGAATACACCGCAGCCTCGAGCACGGAAATGCCCGTTCCCTTCTTCGTGGCTGCTATGCAAAGCTCAGTTAGAATCAGAGCCCCGTGGAGTGGATGCGCCGGACAAACTGGGACGCCGGTTTTGGGCATAGCCCATGAACGCCAATTATTCCAGCCGGAAACATATGTTGAAATTGTGGAAGTGGACTTGGAGCAGAGTTCCATCAAGTCAGGCGTCAACCTGCCAAGGTGTACATCACGAAGCAGACTGGGATAGGACCAAACGCCAACACTGAAAACTTCTAAAAAACACTAAACTAATCAAAAAATGCATCAGGGAAAGACTCGCACAACTTAAAATGGGATGAAACCCGCCTCATGCAGGACTTCCACCAATGCCTAAATGGTATTCACCCCTCTCAAGTTGAACATCCAAGCAAATGCGCACTAAATGGCAACGCCACTCTTAAATCAGTAAGTCGCCCCGCCTATTAGAATGGCGGCCTCCCGAAGAGAGTAAATCTAATTGGTAAAAGACTAAGGGTTTCAAAACCTTTCCAAAAATCGTTCTCTTAACTTTCAAGCAAACGAGCACTTAAAAGCAAGAAGATTCTAAATGAGTAACTCGCGGTATCTAAATGACGGCCATCCGAAGAGGGCAAACCGTAGTGGTAAAAGACGGACCAAACTCCCCCACTGGAAGATCAACAAAGCGGACATAAGACAAAAAGGAAAAGACTGCGCAAACGCAAACCTTGATAAAAGAAACTAAAACATACACGAGAACGATAAAGCGGACAAAATAAATAATTGGTAAAGCAACAAGAAAAACGTAATGTGTCGTTCGTACAGTTTTCGACCCGAAGGAAGAACTCACACCTTGAAGACAGAAATATATGCCAATATGCAAAACAATTCCACAAAAGAGTTGATTACCAATAACTCTTAAGGACAATTATACGAATTCTTTTAGGGACGTGCAGAAAACAAATAGCTGCTAAACTGCTTACCGCAGATATTTTAACATTCTTGGGTGACAGCACAAAGGCATTAATCTTTACAATGCCTTTTTATTTGGTCTTGGAAACGTAATAGCGATATTCACCGTTACGACACCTATTGTCATCAATGTGCCAACCAGAGTTCTATTGGCTGTCGAAACAAAGGATTCTTTTGTTCGGTGGTCAGCAAAATTTAAATAACAGAAGAATTGTTTATAAACAGTGAAGTCTCCTATTACATTGCTTCTTTTTTGTTTCGCGTGCAGATTGCGCAATTTGTTGATATCCCACGCTGCTCCTGGATCCGCGAGCAAAATTGAGCAGGAAAATGGAGGATTTGGCAGTAGAAGTTTGCGGTAAAAATGGCGCTTATTACAAGGTTAGTTTCTCAAAATTCATAGACATTCAGCAAATTCCTTACAAATTAACGAATTCTCATATCACAGGGCTACGTGAGGAATATTCACCAGGATCAAGTCACAGTGTCTCTTCAACACGAGTACGCAAGCTTCTAAGATTTCAGTTAGTCGTTTGCAAGGCATTTTCGTGGCGTTTTCATTTGTATTCTTTGCTTATGTATATTACTTGCTTTGCTGCATTTTAATTTTTTTGTTTCATTACAGCTTGAGTAACTGGAGGAGGGTTTCTTACGAAGAAGTACGTTTACCTCCAACCAGAAGCCAACGATGTGATTTGTATGTCGATGATGAAGTTGAGGTACAGATTCCTTTTTTCATTGTTTTAATTTAATGTAAAACTGTATCTATTAACTTTTCCCAATTTGCGATAAAATAATTTTACCATAACGTAATGTAAAATATATGTAATTCAGGTGTGAAAGGTAGTCAGTACGAATTTTCTGATCGATGGTGATGATGACGACGATGATGATGATTATTATTATTATTGTTGTTGTTATGAGCATCATCATTGATTCTAAGCTTTAACGTGCACTTCGTTATTGAGTTGTTTGGGCTCTGATTTAAATGCACAATTTGGATTATTGGCTTTTTGTTCAACACTTGCATCTCATTTTAGGTTTTTACCAGGGATGATGATGGTGAGCCCTGTGGCTGGTGGCCAGCAAGAATTGTCTTAAAAAAGGGAGAGGTAGATATTATTTCTTATATTACAACTTAATCCGGGTTTAAGTTTGACATTTAGAAATGGGTCTCATTACTGACAATTCTTGTTATAAGTTTGGTGTCCTTCCTCCTCTTCTCTTGTAACTGGTTTGCATTCAGATGGTGCAAAATGTAATTGACATACTTACATCTGTAGATTGTACATGTACAATGGCAAAATGAGTCACTTATATGCCGTGGGTGTCTATGTCCTACTTTGCAACATCGCCATGTTGATCTGTCTGTGGCCATGGTACAGGCTTTCTGTGGTATCTCGTTTTTGTTTCTAACTTATTTTCTTTTTCTTTTCAGTTTTATGTCATTCAATATTCAGGTTGGGATGCAACATTTAATGAAATTGTTCCAAGGGAAAGAATTCGCCCTGTGAGCAGAAAGTAAGCAAGTAACACTAAAAACTTGGATCAAAATGTTTAGTCTTGCTTGAATTAAGGTCAATTCTATGTGTTTGGCACAAATTTGACTAAAAAATCTCTTTCAAAATAATGTTATCTCTAGCTGGTGTAATATTAGCATTATACATGCAGTCACATGCCTTTCTTTATATAGCTGGAAGTTAGGAATCAATGGTACTTATCATTAGTCTCAGCCTTTTACTTTAGCCAAGTAACACTTATGCATTTATCTTTATCATTTTGAATGTTATTATTGTTATTGTTCTCGTTATTATTAGGGTTAGGTAAGGTTTAGGGTTAGCAGGGTTAGCATTAGCCTAACCTTAACACTACCACTACCTCGTCATATGTAATAATGTTAGTACTTGCAGTGTTACATTTAACGGTAGGTTTAAGAGTCACTTTTTACGAGGTTAACATGTTGGGCTCCTTATGAATGGGGAACTGCATGATCTTAAGTATCCAACAATGATTGCTTCTGTAATCTTTGGTGTAGGGCCTAGCACTACTTAAAGCACTTTTCTAGATTGAGCTGCTAGAAGTGTAGAAATCTTGAAAGATAAGTTTTGATTGACCCATTAAGGCCCAAGGGGCCCCCCTTTGACAAGTAAAATTAGTTTCTTTTAGATTTATGCTTCTCTTTGGAAAGGCATCTGGTATTTGTAATAGAAAACTATGATAATTCATTTCTGGAGGACTTGGTTTTTGTCATGTGCCTTAGGATTCTGGGTTATCCAATAATTTTATTATTAAGTGATACTCTTTGTTGCATTTTGGATTTTTCAGTGGGCCAATTTCCAGGGATATGTACCACAAGAATATGATTGATGTTCCACAGGATTTGAGGCAGCTGTAAGATCTTTATCAATATTATTGTCACATTATCACTCACTAACCCTAACCCCAACACTCATGTTGATCCAATGGTGGTTACATTACAAGTAATAAATATAGCTGCAGGGATGTCGCTTAGTGCCAGCTGCCAGTGAGAATCGCCTCTTGAAAAAAGGGGTGATCGCCGACTGAATTATGGCCATCAATCAAAGCGACTGAGAAGATCGCTAATTATTCTCTACAAAGTTTAAAAGTCATTCGACGTGTGTTAACAAAAAAATTGAAAATCTGTTAGCATATGGAATTATCACTGGAATTTATCGATACTGGAAATGAAATAAAAGTGTTGTTTTTTAAGTACTGTTGTATGTGTCTTATATCTTTCCCTGTATTCGCTGTCTTCGCCATCTTGAAGAATGCAGGGTGTTGCGAGACATTGGGAACAATCTTGTTACCAGGTCCCTTTGATGCTCAGAGCATGAACTTACCATCTTAATAGAACCTTCAACCGGATGAATTTATTCTCAGCTGCATCCCTGTAGCTGTTCTTGTTAGTTAGATCATTAAATGCACATTCGCAACTCAAATCGAAAGGGAGACGTGATCTTTGCTGCTTATCTGGACAATTTAAGCAATAATAATAATTATTATTATTATAGTCTCTTACAGACACCTGAAAAATCCACGTGCTCGAACTGAGTTGCACTCAGTAGGGAGCAGGTCTAAGTCAAAGACTCCTACTCAGTGAACGGACCTGCTCCCAACTGAGTGGCTTCATAGTTCAGTAGGTAGACCATTGCCCTGGCATCGGAGAAGTCCTGTTGAAGCCATCTTAGGTTTTCAGCTGTCTATAAGAGACAATAAGATATTGCTTAACTTTGTCCAGGTAAGTGCTAGGATCACTTCTCCTTTTTGTCTATAAGCTGCACAATTTATTTCAAAACTCAAATCATTGCAAGAATCAAACACCTGGAGTATGTATTTTATTTTACTCACTTGCTAACTTGCGCTGGATCAAATTGAATGGCATGGTATAGTTGTTACGGCAATGGATTTCCGTGCTCTGCATTCAAATCCCACCCTGGTAATCAACTGGATATGACATTGGCAAGGTCGTTGGTTGAACTTTGCCACACTTTGTGAATATTAAGCTAACTGGTTTCCTACGGCCAGTTGCAGTTATTTTCTTGCTATTATGGCTGAATTATGATTATTTATTAATTTATTTTCATACTTCCCCCCCCCCCTCCCCTTCCCTCCCACATGGTACAAGTTACTACTTTTATAAAGAAAGTTCTGTTTGTTTTTTTGTCTTCACATTTCATAGCACTCATAACAGTGCAGCTATAGGGTTAGTTTTAGGTTACGTCTAACCCCCTTTTATATTAACTTTTAAATTTTAATTTTAGGGGATGGTACTTCTCACCCATTGGCCGTTTTTTGTTCTTCGTGTAAACTTGACTTTCACTTGTTTATAGCTGCAAGGATGACATTGTCCATAGAGAATTCAAAAAACAGACTGGGGCCTCCTGTGTGTATTATAATGATGAGTTAGCTGTTCTTGTTGTCTTGGTAAGCGTGTAGGGTGTATGTGTATTTGGGGGTTAGGGTCAATTTTGGACAGACAAATGTTACTACTGATTCCTACGCTCCTATTCGAGGAGCATGCATGGAATACTATTTATGTTCTAAGTGCCTATAAGACTTCAATAAGTGAATGCTAGGATACTGCAGAATTTTGCATCTTCTGTCTGTTTCATATGGGTGTCCCCCCCCCCCCCCCCCTTCCTCGGGACCTGAATAAGCTACATATATTACTTTACTTACTTTTTTCTTGGCTTTTCAGTTTCTGCATAAATTAAGCTAATTTTGCTTTAGCTTTTAACCCTAACATCAATAAATTGTTCTATGGAATGGGAAAACCTTCCAACAGGACCAGCATTGGTTTTTCCCATTTTACTCTTTATTCTCCCTCAGCTGACAGTCATGATATGCTCAAATTACACCTCTACAGTTAAGATAAAGTTAAGTATTACTTAGATCAAATTGACATAATATTATGTGTGTAACAGCTGTGTAGATGAGTGCTTCATTTCAAAGATCATGACTCTGTGAAAGTTGTTGAAAATTATCAGCTTTAAGCGCTCCAGTCTTGCTGTCATCTCATTGCATTAGCAAATCCTCAGTTGCTAGTGCTTGGTCTCAATTTTGTGTGGTCACTGACTGTCATAATAATACTGACAATGACAGTGACAATGATAATCATATTGCTAATGCTAAGTATAATAATAATAATTAACAATTAGACCTGTAGCCTGCAAGGCCTACGGGTCAATATCCCATGAGGCAAAGCCGAATGGGCTATTGACCTGTGGCCCTTGAGGGCGAAGGGTCTAAATTATTGTTTTAGTATCACCCAACTAGTCGGACAGAAAAGGTAATAACAAAGTTAGCAAATGCGAGTTGAAGAAATATTAATTTGGGAATAAAACGAAAGAAAGCGTCACGCTTTTCGCTACTCGAGGACTATTACTAATAGTCCTCTAGTAGCATAGCCAATCAAAATGCATTTGCATTAGTCCACTAGTTGGGTGATACTAATAATGGAGTAGACTGAACTTTGAGAAGTTTGCTTATTTTTTTAGTCACGGAATGAACGCCCAGTTAAGTGTGCAGCCATGTTAAGTGAAATCCATTTCAGAAGTCTGCGAACAAAAATGCTGCTACAGTCTTGGACAGATGACACTGCAAGACAGCTCCAGGTATGACCAAAAGTTTTATCTATAGATGTCTCAGATAACTACATTGTAGTGTTCAGTGGTAATTGCATTGTCACAATTGAGTTATTTCTTATCTTTTCTAGACAGCCAAGAAGCATCTAGGTGTGGTTGACATGTTGACATTACCAGATCATTTGATGGGTCTTGCAATTGGTGCACAGGGAGCCAATATTCAGCAGGCAAGGAAGTTGCCAGGAATAGTCTCCATTGAAGTGGATGAGGATAACTGTACTTTGCACATTTGTGGGGATGTGAGTTTTATACTCTCTCTTTTCTTTCTTGAACTTAAAGCTACAAAGGTACGAGTAG
>NC_090895.1:30214910-30217410 GCF_036669925.1 Montipora capricornis | reverse complement strand
ACTACTATCAGACAAATAGGAATATATTAGTTACATGAAAACCGTTCGTTAATACCGTGAGGATTGAGGGTGCCGATTTGGAAGATGAATTTTTGTTCCAGATTCTTGCGGCTTTCCGTCGTACCTAGATGTAGGGAAAGGCCGCAGATAGCCATGTGTTTTTTGGAGTGGTTAGGGAGATTAACATGAGGAGCGACTGGCTTAGATGCATCCTTGTCATTCTTCTCAACATCGCGAAGGTGTTCGCGGAATCGGTCGCCTAGTCGTCTACCTGTCACGCCAATGTATAATTTATTGCATAACGTACAGGTTATGCAATAAATGACATTTGCGGAGGTACATGTGAAACGATCGGTGATCTTAACAGATCGCTTAGGTCCCGATATCTTGCAAGTGTTAACAATGAAAAGACAAGTTTTGCATCGTGAGCGTGCACATTTGAAAGTGCCGGGTTGCTCGTTAGTTTTGAGCGCGCTTCTAACTAAAAGTTACCTACGTTTTTGTCGCGTTTGAATGAAATAAGTGGGGGTTGCGTAAAGATTCTACCAGTCTCGGGATCATTTTGGAGTAATTTAAAATTATTAAGAATATTTTTGACTGCGTGATTATGAGGATGGAAAGTGAGGGTGAATGAAATTCTGTCTTTCTTATTTTTTTGTGACGTTTGTAGTGCTGACTGTCGATCAAATTGTTGGCTTGTAATTGGCTTGGTTGTCCGTTGTTTTTTCTTCGGGCAACTAACTTTTTCATTTTACCACGAACTAGTCGTCCGGTAAACTTTGTGTTCGTCTCGGACGACCGCTAATTTCGAGTGCTGCGTTGCTATGGACCCCTTAAACTCTACAGTTATCCTTTGTTGCGAAGTGTGCTCGATTTCTTTGTCTGGTTCGACTCAACCATATTTGGTAAATCACGTGACTAAAACAGAAAATGCCCAAAAACTAAGCGAGTTAACTATGTTTTTCACAAATTTTTAACGTCATAAGGCCCTCCTTTGACACCCTTTTCAAAACATCAGTGCCCTTTTTTATCGAAATAGAAATCCCGTGCTACATTTTACGAAAAATGATGGGACGGTTCTCATCCGGTGAAAAAACCGCCTCTTCCTTTCGTTTTCTGGGAGTTTTAACATGTTTTTCAATGAAACGCACGGATGAGAACTGGGACTAGTTGCGCATGCGGTTTCTGGTTGAAGTGATGTCAGATTTCCATGGAAAAAGTTGCTTCAAATAATTTTCTGTAGTGCTCTTGACTAAAAATCTTCCTTAGCAACCATCGTCTTTCTGTAGGTAAGAGCCACCCCCCTTAAAGTGTTTATGACAGATGTTTTTTTTATTTACTCAATTGAAAGATCATGGTTTTCTGCGATTAAAAAAAACAAAAAAATTCCATACCAATTTTCATTCTGAATCTCAAAAAAGGGAAAATTCGAGCCCTGGAAAAAGTTCGTTTTGGTATTGACGTCACAGTTCTGCTATCCCTAGTCTCCTTATTCTATTAAAACCATGATGTTTCGATTGAGTCTGTCATCTACACTTTACGCTCCAGGCTGCAACGGAATTTGTGGTTCAATAATTTCTTCAGTTTTTGTTAAGCCTTGTGTCTGTCGGTTTGGATGACAATGTAAACCTCATTACTCACCGTTTATTCCTGTATTTTAGTAAATTGTGTATGAGCTATCTTGGTGAACAAATTATTTTTTCAACAAAGGACGTAGAGCAAATGAAGAAAGAGAAGGAGGCACTTGACCAGCAGCTTAGAAGCATGGGTATCAATCCTCCTCAAGGTCCCTCCTATCTACCAACCCCATCAGAGATGAGGCCTGGACCCAGTTTATCTTTTATTGGTCAAGATAAGGACAATATGTTGAGCGTCCGTGACAGGTCACTGACTACTGAGAGTTATGCTGGCGATTTGAGCGAAGGCATGTTCGTGAGTACAAATGATGGACCCAAGACGAAACCTACTATACGAATACGATCAAATAGTGAATCAGAAGGAACCGAGAATAAAGCCAACATACAACCGTCCAACCGAGTAAGTTAACAGCATTAGTTCTTATTTTTCGCATTATCTTACCTTCTGTCAGACATTTGATGGATTTTAAATCGCCCTTCATTGAAGTAATTGTATAAAAAAGGTTAAGCTATTAGGATCGCTCATCAAAATTTTCATGTCTTCGCGGACATAAGACAAAAAAGTAATTCACTCCACTTGCTTTAAATAGTCAGTCTACTTTGACATACACAATTTTAGAACAAAGCGAACTTCACATCGGATGAATAGACCATATTCGTATTCTCGGTATTGGAATAGAACTAGCTTGCAATGGAGGCTAATGCAGGGGAATCTTTTCAAATGCAAATACTTTTTAATATATTCCCCCGCATTTGCCTCCATTGCAAGCTAGTTCCAGTCCAATACTGAGAATACGAAAATGGTCTACTGGATACTTGGCTACGCGACTACGTGGATACGCGGGTCACATGGCCACTTATTT
>NC_090895.1:30202410-30209910 GCF_036669925.1 Montipora capricornis | reverse complement strand
ACATTTTTTTCTATCTAGACAAGCTCATTGTAAGCTCTCCAATCTTCAGTCATTTTCAAAAGCGCCGTACAACACGAATGATCCTTGAGGTAGCCTGATAGACTTGGTGAGAGCCTTCAGTAAAGCGCTCTATACATTTGATTGAACATCATCATCTGATATGATACGGACAAGATGGCATGGCCCCTTGGTGTCCGTATTAACCGGGTTCCACTGTAGGTGTATTTCATGATTATTCTGAACTATCGATCTTTACCTTCATTGATAGCCAGTACATCAATTTTGGAGTTGAGTAAAAGAAATTTGATGGATGATCCAAGTGAGCGAACAAACTATTGACATTTAAAGCCGCCACGACAAAACTTCGTCCAAGTGGATTGATATTGGATGGTTGCCCTTATTGGTAGTGTATTTCTGGCGAAGGCTCAGACTCCTCCGATTCGCATACGGCAATACCCTAATTTCCTCTTAAATATTTAATGATGTTGAGGTGTAAACCACTCCTTTTCAAATCATGTTCGGGAGAAATATTTGAATGGTCGACATAGCCCCATCCATTTTGACTGCAGAGTGTTCTTAAGTATCTAGTTGACGCTAGGCTCTTTAACGGTGAGTAATTCATCGTCAGACCTTGGAGCAAGGTCGGCCGATAAATCATTACTAATCATGTGGCCAGGTCAACGATCTCCTCGGCATAATCACGAACGGTTTGTTCCAGCACGAATCACAATTACATCAGGTTTTTTCAGTGAAATCGGTTCGATATGATCTCTCATGTCCATAGTAGTGCATCCAGGGAACGAGGAAACTTTGACTTTTGCAGATCTCGAGATTTTCCGTCCCTGCAGGTTCTTTTGGATAGAGTCACCAACTATGAACACTTCCTTTTTCCGTGCCGATTGATTTGCTGGATTATTTTTTCGTGTTGCCCTGTCAATGCGGTTCCTGGAGTTTGAAGTCTGGGAACATCTCTAGCTTAACTTTGCTTGACGTAGATTCAGGAATAAATCCGTTGGTTTTTTTTCTGCCAGACGTCGTGAGTTCCAGAAACCTATACGTCACGATTTCGTGATCAGATGAGAAGCGAGTGCAGACTGAGGAGAGGAGGCGAATACGGAGGCGAATACGGAAGCAAAAAGGCATGGTGCCTAACATGACGTGAACATTCAATTGAAATAATAAAATCAAAAAGCAGGTCATGGGCTTTTTATGTGGCAAACATGAACAAGCGAATTCAATGGTTTCGTCAAGAGCACCATAGTTTTCGTAATCCGCAAACGCATATCACACTTATCGTATGTCTTGACATACTTGATGTACTAATACAGAACTACATCAATAACGACTGACTGCTTAAAACACCAGACGCTTGTGAAGTTGATTCTAAAGCTGATAATTTGATAAATTAAATGCGAGGTGAACCAATGATATTCTACAGGATAAATAAAAAGACAACATCAAGTGCCAGAATACTATAAAACATCAGGGTAACACATCGGCCCAATACGTATTGTCATCCGCAGTTTCGGAAGCGAAGACAGTCGAAACAGAAATCATTCCGTTTGAACAAAAATAACATTTCCTTGATTTATACGATTGATACAATGTACATTGAGTTGATCGGTGAAAAGAACGGTCTACCATAGAAATTCTTCCTTCTACCAAGGGAGGAATGTTTTTCCAACAGAGTTGGTATCATTTTCCCCGGACTGTGAGTAAAGGATGTTACTCTTGTTGCGAATCAGTCCAAGAATTTATTGGTCTTCTCGTTTATTATCCTTGTATTGCCTTTACTCTTGAAATTGTACCAATTGTGCATGTCTCTCCACTGCCTCTCCAGCAGAGTAAATAACTCTATCTATGATTCCCGTCTTTGGTGCTCGAATAACGTGCTGGAAAGGCAAAAATAAGCATTAAATCATTTTCTTATTTGGGTTGCCTTGGAATATTTACTACTGAAGTTCTTGTATAGTGAATAAAGGTTTTTAAATAAATCACAGATCCCGTTTCCTGACGGCTCGGTAAATAATTCTGCCATGACAAATTCACAGTTCAGTTCAGTTCAGTCCAGTTCATATTTTTACCCGGATGAGCCAATTATGATTGCATAAGCAGCGATGGAACACCTGTCAGTCATTTCTTAAAAGACGGTAACGATCTCACCAAATATAACACAACCGAACCTCGGCTTTAACCTGGACTGTTAAGTTTAACAATAGGGACCTTAAGATCTACGACGGCGATTTACGGTTTCCACTGTAGGTGTATTTCATGATTATTCTGAACTATCGATCTTTACCTTCATTGATAGCCAGTACATCAATTTTGGAGTTGAGTAAAAGAAATTTGATGGATGATATAAGTGAGCGAACAAACTATTGACATTTAAAGCCGCCACGGCAAAACTTCGTCCAAGTGGGATTGATATTGGATGGTTGCCTTTATTGGTAGTGGATGAGCCAATTATGATTGCATAAGCAGCGATGGAACACCTGTCAGTCATTTCTTAAAAGACGGTAACGATCTCACCAAATATAACATACAACCGAACCTCAGGCTTTAACCTGGACTGTTAAGTTTAACAATAGGGACCTTAAGATCTACGACGGCGATGTCAACGAAACGTCACCTCGAAATATAGCTTTTCTCTATCTTAATTCTTTCGCGATTTTTCCATCTCTTTCACTTACAGTTGTGTGCTTAGGTACGTGGCCTTTAAATGAAAGTGAGGCTGGTGTTGACCTTGTTATGATACAGACCTCCCTCCTTTTGTTATTTTAATGACGTTGTTGTCATGCTAATTGTAAGAATTTACATAAGAAAAGCAATGAGGTTTCTATCACAGCAAGGTCAACTCCAGCCTCACTTTCATTCACAGGCCAGGTAACTAAGCACACAACTGTAAGAAGTGCCCAAAAATAAATTGTCACGAGCGGTTACAGAGTGCAGATTCGCTGTTGCATGCTCACGTTGTCGTCAAAACCTCAAATTTGGTAATTTCAAGTTGTCGTTAAATCCGTGCTGCACGTGCAGCACGATTGTTTGTGCTCTTTTTAATCAAAGGTATCGTTTCGTGGCATTGTTATTGCCATCGCCGTCGTAAAATCTTAAGCTCCCTATTGCTCAATTCATTAACTATGCTCGATTATACCTCCATTTTCATTGCTTCCATGATGACTAGCGTTTCACCTTCTTCAACACTCTGTCCGGATTCAACGAATACCTGCAGAAGACAGGGTCGTAAAATTATGCCTCGCATTCGTACCGGCCACAAAAAAGAGTACTTATTCTTGCCGCTGAGTGGCACAAGAGAGGTTAACTTATGATGTGGGTAGTCTTCTTACCACAAAATGCTGTTAAAAGAACTGACTCGGAGGTGAAAGAATTTCTGGATGATCTGTATCCTACCTTGACGATCGTTCCGGTCATTGGTGCCAGTGCTGTTGTTTGGGAGGCATTCGAGGGACCGCCCCTCAGGAACTTGGGAACTGGACGACGAAGCTTATGACAACCTTCCTGAATGCGATGAGAGGGAATTGAATTTATTTTATTCATCTTAAAAGCCCATGTTAACCCGAAAGACATTGCGCCCGCGTTGAATTTCGCACAGACGGAAAATCCGAAAATCACCGTATCCAATCAACACAAGCGCGCAATGTCTTCTGGGTGAACATTGGAAGCCAAGAAAAAAAAACCAAATCATTCCAGATCGGCTGTTGATTACCGGTGCAACTGCTTGCTCCATGAACTCTGAGTTCAACGAGAAAACACAGAAACCTTCACTCTAACATATTTCTTCGACGGATGAACAGACGAAGCTCCATCTCGTTATGATGACGTATCTATCGAAATTAAGGCATTTTCCCTTGCCTTTTTCTCCGAAACAAAGTCGGCGAGCCCCCTTTTTTTTCATTTTTGGAATAAGCAATTTATGACCTAAGTTCAGGCAAGAAATGAAACAAATTTTATTTCACTGTGGGAACTGAGATTCTTAACGAACAAAGATCGGTTGACTATGTAGTCCTCCTGGAGCCTGGGACCCATGCCATGCGCGGGAAAAAGGCAACCAGTTTGTCACATTATACAAGGATAGCCCAGGATTCACGAAGGATTCACTAGCAGGCTAAGGATTCACATTTACCTTGAAGTTTTATCATAAAAGTAAGATCCTTGTAGTAGGAAAAACACCGGAGACACATCCTAAGAGATGCTTAACGTAAAAGAAAGAGCCGAAATTCGGCATATTCAATTAAATGGCTACCAAGGTGAGCAGAATTTAAAACAAATTTAACCAGTAAAGAAAATAGTCATTGCAAAACTAACCAAGCTTACCTTGGTGAATAAGTGGATGGTTCCTCCTTGATCAATAAGCCAAGATTTAAATATCCGCCCATCTAAGTTCGCTGTGAGACATTTTCGGGAGCGCTCTGACCGTAGCTTTCCTTTCATGTGGATACAATGACCTTCAATCTGAGGACACAATTGAGACAGTGAAAACCGCGTGTGGGCCAAAGCGATGTACCCCCGTTCTCACGGTCATAAGATGGGAACAATAGAGAGCTGAAACTAGACGTTTTGTGACTGATTTTAGAGTAAAAACTCACCTCTAATGTAAAACTTCCATCTTTATTGTAACAAACAATCATAGAAATCTCTAGGGATAAAGATTATCATTATCATTATTATTACAAAAAATAAGAAAAAGATTTCATGTGCAACATCTTTAGGTAGATATCTTCTCATCTTATTCTTAGTACTACGGCCTTTTAGGATTTGTGACAATGAAACGTAAAGATCCATTGCACAAAAATAAAAAAACTGTGACCATCACTGACAGAAATTAATATGATAAATATTATCAATATCATGATGATGATTACAACTCCAAGGCCAGCGTTTAAAGCAAAAACACTGAGAGGTCCATGGGAATAACGGTACTTCACAACTGCAAAACAACAGGCTCACTTTCATCTCCATCATAAAGCCATATTCTCTTTCTAGCCATGCCATTTGGTCTAAAGCTACCGTGAGAATTCCACTCTGAGAAAGGATCTACAACCACAGAAAAGACTTTGTAAATGACAAATCACTTATTTCCTTGATGATGGTGATATTAAATTGTTAAATGAGAAAAGATTTGATGACAGTTTCTAATTTGTCACCCTTTGTAACTTGGGTAAAATGCTGGTTGAAAAACCAAATTATCCGGAGAAAAACCTTTGGATGCAGTGAAAACATCTGCAACGATCTTCCTAACTTTCATTCATGTTCATTCCTGCAAATATATGAAAGCACAGCTATTCTAAAGTTGCAAAGATCTTATAACTTCAATGTAGCTACACAATGCTGCACGTCTTTAGGTAAGATTTGAGAGCAGGTCACAGCATCGGTGTTCCTACGACCACCTCTTCCCTCAGAGAATGGAGGGTTATTCTCCTCGTAAATGGGAATGGAGTTTCTTTGGTAACATGCTAACGGGTATGTGAAATGTTTAGAACAGGAACTTTAATTCTCACCACTTGATGCAACAGCCTGTAGTTTCTTTTCATCTCTTTCAAGAAGTAAGAGCCCCAGACAAGCTTGAGCCAGTATTTCATAGCATAATGGCGATCTGGCTGGAAACAGGTCTTGATAGTGGTGCTATTTAATAAAAGTTAATAGTTATAGTGTGTGTCACTGACAAACGGACAAGATAATCGATCTACTGGTACCCAGATAGGAATACATTACAGATTCCATGTTAGTGATGTAACAAACATAATAGATTGGGATGCAACTCAAATGCAGTACCTTTATAAAATCAGTGTGCACATCTCCATTCTTAAAATGGCTGTGCTCACATAGACTTGTTAGGAAAGCAATATTTGTACTTAATCCCACGACCTGTTGAAATGATAAAACAAGCATGCCACGTACTGTAATTACCATATCAAAGACCAATACAATCATGTATTTCATTTAAACAAATGAGAATTCTCCAATAATTGGCCTCGCTACTCACATGATATTGTTGAAGAGATTCTTTTAGTAATGACAAAGCCTTATCTCTATTTTCTGACCACACTACAAGTTTTGCTATCATTGGATCATAATGAACTGACACCTCATCCCCTGGCAAGACAAAAGGAAAAAGAACTAAATAACATACAACTTGTTCAAATTACAGTATAAGGCAAACAATGTTGTATGGTTTGTTATGTACAAAAATAGTTCAATTTTGTGCAGTAATTTTACACAAATGGCAACCTGAATAATGTAAAGAAGCATTACCTGGATGGTCTCACATCTCATTGTCAGTATCTCTTTTAATAAACAATTACAACAGCTAGCACTCATTTATGAGGTGGAAATGAATATGGTATGAGGCAACAAATGGAGACACTACTTTAACCCAATGATACCTCAAATGCCCTAGGACACCCCCAGTTGAATGTCTGGCATTAGACAGTAAAATCTATTACGTTTCACTGCCAGGGGTCAATGGTCTCATGGTCACCCTTCCCTGCTATTAACTTTATTATCATTTATATAGTGCAACATACATGGATATACATGTATGATCTAATATGCTTTACATTACAATGCTTATAATATTACAACGAAATGGATAAAAAATCACAGCTTATCTAAATAGTTAATAAATGGATACTAGATAAAAATATTAATTACATATATGGAGGATATTACATGGCCGTGCAGAGATCTCTGTCCATTTACCGACACACGCTGGCTACGTCCAGCCACGCCCTGCCTTCTGTCCATGACATGCACTTTGAGAAGCAAGGCCACCAAGTTTGATTCACTTTAATTTTTAAACCCATTGTCTCTGGGAGTGAGACTTAAAAGATTTTACTCTGTCTAACACCAATAGATTTTACTCTAACACCAGACGATAGATTTTACTTGTCAAGTGGGGATGTTCTAGGGCACCTGAGGAGTGAATGGGTTAAAAGAACACCGACCTTGCCTTACACCTGTTTCGACTCTAACCCTGTCTGATGGTTGAGGTGTTGCTAAGTGCAAGAGGGGACCGGCTCCTGGCAGAAAATCACTGAAAATAGTAGAAAACAGTTTCTATGTTATAATGTTTTTACGTTGGGTGACAAGTGCCTGTAGAGAACCAAACCAAGCAAAGATAAAAGATAGCTTGCTTTTGTACCTATCAGGATCCTCAGCATAAATCCTTGCCTCAAAGGAATGTCCTATTAATTGTATGTCCTCTTGTGAGAGAGGAAGAGTTTCACCTGCTGCAACCCGAAGTTGCCATTCAACAAGATCTTGCCCGGTGATCATCTCAGTCACGGGATGCTCAACCTGATACAAACACAATATCATTACTTTGTAAGCAACCTACTGGCCGTACTACTGTAAACAACGAATCACAAGGGATAGCCTTCCAAAGATGTTCATTTATTTGGTGATCTCTTGAAAGGATCTTTGTTGCCACTCTAATGTCCTACACTGTACAGTTGCACCTCAATGGGTAGAGCATCTGACTGA
>NC_090895.1:30144910-30197410 GCF_036669925.1 Montipora capricornis | reverse complement strand
TTACTTAAGTACGCAATATGTGCAGCGGTAAGTTTCGGGTTGAGGACCGGGTACTGTGTATTTCCGACAATTCTCCCTCGAGCGTGAGACGATTAGGGTTACTTTAGGTTTAAAGCATTATATAAATTTAAAACGGTCTTTAAGTGCCCTTTAATGGTTAACACTCATTCAAGTTCATAGAAGACTAGTGGTCTAAAGAGGTGTCAAATTGTCCATTTTCAATATATACTCTAGTTAAAATCCTTTGAAGCCGCCTTAGGGGTTTTTGCGTCTGAAATTGTTGTTTTATTGTTCTGGTTAGTTTTGGATTATAGTGGGTCATACATGTAGGTGGTTGCTTTAATTTTGGGTGGTTCTGCTTTTTGTAGTTACATGACTGCCCCTTTTCTTTTCCACAATGTTATCATTGTAATATGCTTAACTCCTTCTAGGAACATTCTCTTACCTATGAAGTGTTAAGAAAAGTATCCCCTCTAGAAGCTGACCTTTTGCGAGATCCAGTTGTTCAGGCCAGAGTCAGGTTCAGGTAACAGAAAGAGGATTGTAATCATCATCGTCGTCAACCTTGTTCCCAGGGTCCTCTCTCTTGAGGAAGGAAGATGAGATGAGATGAGTTTAGTTGCTCATATCTCAAAAACACACTCAGTTAACCCCCCCCCCCCCCCCTTTACTGCCGAAAAGTGATCAGAAAGCCAAGATGAAAGTTAAAAAGAAATTCTGTACTACAGAATCAGAGCCACCTTAAAACAATCACAGAATTAAGGTGGCTCTGAATCCAAATTTTTTTAAACTTTGCAGAAAGTTTCATATTGCCCTTCTGATTATTTGAGAAATAAAATATGGGGGTCAATGAGTTCGTTTCTGAGACATAAGCAGCTAAAGACAAAATATGGGTGTTTTTGCAGGGCGTAACGGTTGCCACAATGACATTTTACAACACAATAATGACGGCCTCTTGTTCAGCAATAATCCATGATTCATTTGGTACCACAATATTGCTAAATATATGATACAGTTTTGTAGTGCCAATCCTTCGAATAAGAGCGTTACTTGGAACCGTTAAAACTGTGTTGAACCACCTTAAAGCACGCAGGTCTAGGCCCTAATGAATTAGTACAGCTCTATCGTACCTGCATCTGCCCAATCACTGAATATGCCTGTTGAGTTTTTCATGACGGTCTACCTGTGTATCTTTCTTGTGAGCTAGAGGCAGAGCAAAAGTCAGGGCAATGCATATCAATTTCTCATGTTTTCTGTATGATAAAGCCCTTGTTAAGACAAGTCTTGTCACTCTGTCAGACTGAAGGCAAGCGCTGACGGACAAACTGTTCCAGAAAATCTTAGAAAACAAAGACAGCAAGCTCAGGAATTTACTGCCCCCACAAAATGCTAAGCATTGTAACCTCAGAAAGGCTTGCCAGTTCAATGCAGTTTTCAAGACAGACAGATTTCGAAATGGTTTTATTGTTTTTAACACACTTAAGGATTCATGACGTAAATTTTATCACACCTTAAGAATTATGCTTTCTTAGCAATTTATCACTTTAAAATCCATTTTAATGTTACGGTTATCATGTAGTGACTTAAGGTGTTTTCTTCATATTAACATTTTCAATCTTTTTATCCTGTAAATATGATGTAATTCAACTCTTGGGTTGCAAAGTTATACTCAGTAAACTATCCATCTATCTATCCATCTACATGTATCTATCTATCTATCTATCTATCTATCTATCTATCTATCTATCTATCTATCTGTCTATCTATCTATCTATCTTGTACATAGAAAGTCATATAAAATCACATGCAAGGCAGAAAATATATAATAAATTGTATGTAAGGTTCATATGGTCATTACAATGTAATCAACTTGTTCTTGCCAACAAGCTACTGATAGGGATGCAAATCGAACAAGAAGTGGTGGAATTAATGTACATGTACAAGTGAAGCCTTGTAACATTTTATTAGATTTATCTTTTTTTTTTTCAATTTTTAGGTTTGGGGGAGCAGAATTTCCTCCCATTATAATGTTCAAGATTTTTATTCAAAGTGGGGGCCAAGGAGTCAAGTATTACTGTGGTAAAAAGGTCATCAAGCCTACATCTGAGGTACATTGCATGACAAACTTTAATAGCAGCTTATTCCAATCACTTTGAACATGATGACAGTCTATAAATTGGTGAAATTGTTGATTTTTCCTTTTTTTGTATGAACACATGGTAAAATTAATTATGACCCAAACAATACACAAGAACATAATATTTAGCTATCATATGTGAATGGCTTTTAATGGATGTTGTCAGGAAGTGTTCTTGTTGTTCACAGGCAGCAAGCGATTCACTTAAACTCATGGGAAATCGGAAGTTTTATGATCAGTTAATTGCTGACTTGTGCCAGCGTGAAAAAGATGGAATAACAGATGAAATTGACATAACAACAATGAAGGATTATATGAAGGTAAGTTATTGCCAAGCATCCTTGTCTTGACAGCAGAGTCCATAAAAATTCCAAATATACTCAGTATTTTTTCTTCCAGGGAAGTAAATATATAAGCAGAACAATAATCTGTTGCCATACTTTTTCTTGCCACAGTATTTAAGTCATCTAGATGAGTGTCCAGCAGAAACTGGTGGAAAGTCAAACACATGGAGAAGGCTGACACTTGATGGTATGAAATACATTAATAATAAGCAACTGTCTTAAGTGTAGCATTTTGTTAGTCCTCTGACATGTTATTAAACTGTCACTGTAAAGTAAAAATAATTTTATATAGTGTTTAAAAAACGAGCAGCAGTGTTTTATCAGGTTTAAAAACATGAGGCATAGCCAAGTGTTTTTAAACCTGATAAAACACATCTGCGATTTTTTTGAACAGATTCAAAAACACTCCACAAAAAGTGTGTCCCTCAGGAGACTGAACAAAGGTTCAAATTGTGAGGGGAAGATATCAGCATACAAAAAAACAAGTGGACCTTATAAGCAATATGGTAATTTTAAAAGCATGTTTTGTACTTCAGTCCTTATTCTTTGTTTGGTTGAAGGAGGTTGGTTAAAAATTCTGCAAAAGAGAAACTAGTTCAGAGAATTGAAAACTGCTGATGAAGAAGAAGCACTGTTGGAAAAAATTTGCTTCAAAATCAACACAATATGTCACAAACTGTTCTTTTGATATTTTCGCATACTGGGTAAATCCAAGGCTGAACAAATGAACGAAGCAGCAGGGTTTGACGTGGAATGGGACAAAATTTAAAGTCTAGATAGGAACATTGTGAATATGATGGCAGAGCTGTTGAATTTTTTGGTTGACAAAATTTGTTGAAGAAGTTTGGAAGGAGGATGGGTAAAAGTATCTGCCCAGAAATTTGCAATGGCTGACATTTTGATGAAAATGACTATTTAATAAAGATCAATAGTGACCTTTATATAAAGATCACAAATGATCTTTCTATAAAGATCACTATTGATCTTAATATAAAGATTGTTTCATTTGAGAATAAGCAATTTGCATTGTTTGCGCATTCATCCCCGCACTCCCCTGGGACTGAAATCAAAGCTGCCACCGGACTTTTCAAATGATCATAGATTACCAGGTATAAAGGTTCATACACGTGACGTGTTATTGATCTTTTGATGGGCTGTTAGCCTAATGAATGATTAATGAGTTTTTGAATTTAAAATAACAGTTTAATAACAATCTAACAACATGTCAGAGGACTAATAAAATGCTACACTATAACAGCTTCTTGAGGTCTTTCATTTAACAATGTCTACTCTACACATTTTTTTTGTGCCTTGATTGAAGATGATGTCACTATTGTGTCCAAGTCCAAGAATAAAAATAATAATTTACCGATTAATAAACCCAGTAATTTTATTCAAAACGTCATTGCTAAAAAGAACATGTACTTTTACAATTTTTAAGAATAAAAAAACTAGACAGAAAGTTGCATTGTTTTGTTTCACTAGGGCTGGGGGACTACAAGTATTATTGTAGTCAAGATTTATGATATGGCTAGTGTTTCTGGCCGATATAACATGCACTGTCAGATTGCCTAAGAGCAGCTAGGCACTGAGGCATTTCTCCTGTAATGTCCACGGGCAAGGCAGATGTACCACTTCAATTTTTTTAGAATAATACAGCTGTACTTCAATTCCCTCCTGCTGGTATTTGTAATGTTGTGACCATAAACCAATGTAAAGTCAGAAACATTTTACCCTTTGAAAATCAGTATCTAAAGAACTTCCTATGGAAATTGCTGGTCATAATTTAGTCCTTAGAACAAGGTATACAATTTCAATAATAAGTTTTATACAAGTGCTTAAAGTGCTACACTATAATAAAAAATGTTTGCTTAACACCTGACTGGCAAAATTTTGAGCTTGGATTTTCATCCAAAGGGTGGATTTCACAGTCTGCCATTTTCAAAACTGACCAGTTGGACCGGAGAGGGTTGCATCTAGGAAAAAGTGATGTCATTTACTCACTAGCTTAAAATTTCAGCGTGTGAAAGTAAATGCAGCTTATTACATACTGCACTTATAAGGCTCACAGATTATAGCTGCAACATATTTTTCATATATGTACATTTTGCCTGTGTGTCTAAACTTGAAACATAATTTCTACTGTAATTAGATTCTTTAAGTGTCTTTTGATAGATTTCATCATATTATTTTTGTGCACATTTTATCAAGTTCCTAACAGCTCCAAATAAATTTACCTATTGTTATTGACAAGTTTAAACTATAATTAAATTTAGTTGTTTCAAAGTGATGCATTATGGAACCTCCTTAGTCGTTTTCTGATGTCCTTTTAAAGTCATTGTTTTGGTCTATTTTAACACAGCTATTCCTCGGCATAACATTGTGCGTGATATCTTTGGGTATGTGGAGTTTGGCCTTACAACTCCTCAGCTACTAAAGGAATGTCCTGATTTGCTGTCAATTAAACCAACACAGGAGATTCAAGTGGCAAACATCAGGACAATCCCCATTCTTAGGTATGAATAAAATTACTTGGATTTTAGCACAGGAAGAATGTATGAGTTGTATGCTGTATATAGAATAGAGCAAATTTCATGTGACACAAATAGAGGATGATGAAATTGAATTGACATGTAATGCAAGACTTCTTTTCATAGCTTTTGAAGCCCACAAGCCTTAATTCTGGAGCAATGACCCTGAAATAAGTTAGGTTTTATCAACGGAGTCGATAATGTAAATTGGCCACCGTACAGAGATTCTAAAAGCTGACGTTTTGAGCGTTAGCCCTTCGTCAGAGCGAATCCAAGGGCTGACGAAGGGCTAACATTCGAAATGTCAGCTTTTGGAATCTCTGTACGGTGGCCAATTTATCAACTCTGTTGATAAAACCAAATTTTTGTATACTACTTCCCCACTGACACAGCACCACATTTTATTTAGAAACTACCCCCTTCATTCTGAAATAAGTTAGTTTACTGATGAATACATAGAATATTAACATATCTTTTTAATTAGGAAAAAGGCATATACAGAGTACAGCAACCCATCTCCAGTCAGGAGATCACGTAAGGCTGTAATGAGAGTGGCAAAAATGAGGAAAATGTATGGACTAGATCGCCCTGAACTTGTAAGTACACTGTAAGAATGGGCTTGCTTGAAACTGATCATACTTTTGCTGAAGTTACATACAGTCAACTCCCGATAACTTGAACCCTCGCTAACTCGAATGAGAAACGCTAAATCGAACCAATTTTTGTTTCGCTTTTGGTCATTCTCTATATAGAGTGTAAGGAGGCAGTGTGGTTAGGGGGCTTGTCTTGAGATCCGGAGATCCCGGGTTCAAGACCCACTCTGACCACTCGTTGAATTTGATCCTGGTAGTCCCTGGTTCAACTTCCTAGCTGCACTTGTAAATAGCCAACTGGTTTGCCTCCGGCCAGTTGGGATTCTTAACAGTTGTTGTTGTTCTGTCGTTTCGTTGTGTTTCCTTGGCCCTGAAAAGCCCCTATGGGGAGCGGTCAATTAAGTATGTAAGTATGTATGTACATGACAAATCAAAACAAACTGTGTACTACAGTCCAAAACATTTAATTTATTTTGAAGCAGCCCTGTAATCTTTGTCCTTTTTTGCATTACACAAAACGTGTCAGGTCCATTTTGGGGTACATTTAACTTCAGTGCCTTTATCTTCAAGGTTAGGGTTAGGGTTAAATCCCGAGAACTCAACCCTTTTTCAATTTCCCTTGAAGGTTTGAGTTATCAGGAGTTGACTGTATTGTCTTTACAGACATACTTTAACTGGAAGGTCACACTGCATGACAATGAAAAAACACAAAGCTGTATACTTTGTCTTAGTAACTCTTAGTCTGTCATAATTTATATTGAAAATAGAAACCTATCATTCTGGAGACAAACTACAGAGATCAAAATAAAAATCAACTGCTGGTACCGTAAAGTTAAGCAAAGCAATATTATCGCTTCTGACACCTTTTTTTACCCTGAATAACAGGATGGAAAAACACCAGAAATGGAGGTTGATAACAAGGATATTTTTGATAATGATGATAATGACTGGGAAGATCAAGCTGATAAACTCTATGAATGGACACGAAATTTATCCTTGGATGCGTTAGGAGTGACATCACCATGAAATGTAAGGTAGCAGCTGTGTGAATGAACACAGGAACAGAAATCCTTTAGTAAAAAGGCAAAAGAGAAGAATGTGACCTCGACATCCAAATAAGCTAGCTACCCTCCAATGTGTTTGTCAAAGACAGGAGAAATAATTTGTAAAGGGCATTTCATATTGCTATCCAAGAATTAGAATTGCCATGAATTACAGATCATGATGACAGGTACATGTACGCAAAGTAGAAAAAATTGTCCCTTTAAGTCAGTGTTTAGTCTGTCCTAAATTTCTCTTTGTTGCTAAAGAGCAATTTCCCATGCTGCTCAGGGACGTCTGATACTGGATGACCTGGCAGTTTTTTCCCATTTATAGCCAGTGTCTCTTAAATCAGTCAGTACCTTGGAGCCTTCTCCATGTGTTTTTTCTTTGGACTTTGAAGAAATATTGTTGGCTCCAAATTTTGTGACTCACAGTTTTAACTTATTTCTCAAGTTAAGGTAAATAATTTATTGCTTGCATGACAAGGACAAAATAAACAGGCCCTCACAGTGCATCTCATCAACGTTTTAGGCATGAGCATTGCAACTGAGTGATGAAATCACATTATTTTTGTCAGATATGACAAACTGGAACTTCCTATGTACAAAGTTTAGTATTTTCTTAATAAAATGGACAAGTAAACACTGAATACACGTCATTGCTTTCTTTGCCATTTTAATACGCTCATTTGCAACTCTGCTAATAACATTTATATTTACAATACACAACATGTACATCATGAATAAAATAAACCAGATCACATTTGTATAAACAGTAGTGTTCCCTTTAGAGTCTTTATAATTCCAAGCTGCAAGAAATCCATTGTGATTGCACTAGACACTTGGCAAGTCTGTAAGGACACTGTCACTTATGTGAGTAGGTTTATCTACCTGACATTTTGATTACAGTGTTAAAGTAAATGTTCACCATGAAAGTGCCACTTCAAACATGTTCAGGATTTGGCTTGTTACCCATTATAGGGTTTTGCTCCTGGCCTGGCTGCTTCTTTCTGTAACTCCATATCTATCTTGGCATTAATTTTCTCCCAATCAACTTCAACCTGTCATCAATATTAATGTAATGTAATTAATAATAAAATTATAATGCACTCCAGCAATCTCATCAATCTTATTCATTGAAGAAAGGTGATTATGTAATTATTTTACGAAACTATAGCCCAGGGGCCAGTTCCTGAAAGGTGTAATAACTCTATTCCAGGGGCCGGTTCCTGAAAGGTGTAATGTGTAATAACCCTATTCCAGGGATAAACGTGCCTGGAATAAAGCACATTTATCCCTGGATTAGAGTTATTACACCTTTCAGGAACCCGGCCCAGGAATACCTTTATCCCCAGAATAAATTCTGTTGTGTTAGAATAGCAGATTTATCCCTTGAATAATTTATTCCTCCTTCTAGGAACTGGTGCCAGGACTCTTTGTTTACATTTTTGCCTCATTAGCATGAGGCTATTGTTTTCTAATCAGTCAACTGGGTGTGAAGTACTGAATCTCTGAAATTTCTAACCCAATGTATCAGAGCAAAGATGCTTTGAAAATAATTCGAAATTTTACAAAGAATGTACAGGATCATTTGTGCTTTATCCACCCAAGAATTAATCTGTTTTTGATGATAAATAACTGGCTGGTTATCAAAGCTAAATGGCTTAAAATTGGAGATTTACAATGGCTTCAGTCACATCTACAAGGTAACTGAAGTTTAGCTTAAGTTAGTGTCAAGTTGGGTGAGGCTAAACCGTGTGGGTGGGTGGGTGGGTCGTGTTTGTTTGAAGATAAAAAAGGATATATATTAGCTCCCTCAGTGCTTGGTCCAAATTTGTTGAGTCTTGTCTGTTTAGAGAATTTCCAGTTGTTGATAAAAAAAAAGGTTAGGGACCCACGAACAGGAAACCGTCAGAGAAAAATGCAAATTAAGCTGAGAATTTTAACTGTGCTCAAAGCCGAAGAAGGCTGACCTTGGTCACCACCGCAGTACATTTGGGCACCGATGTTCGGCCATGCCGAGCATGGTCTCTTCCATGACCTCAAGGGTGGTTTAATCTATTTTGCATATTTATATATGCTCATCTCACACATGCAAAAAGACTAATCCATGAACCCTGCTTGGGTATAACTATAGTAACTGTTAGTCTGTATAGTTTTGGATCGCCGAGGTGTAAATTTTCTAACTATAGTTCAAGCGAACAGAGAAGCGGTCACATTACCGAAATAGCTAAATATAGCTATCCCATCTTAACTATAATTGGTAGCCCAGATGTGAACGCAGCCAGTGTAACTAAGTTTGGGTGCAGGGATGGCGCCGTGGTGAGAGCACTTGCCTACCACCAGTGTGGCCCAGGTTCGATTCCCAGACTTGGCTTCATATGTGGGTTGAGTTGGGTGGTTCTCTACTCTGCACCAAGAGGTTTTTCTGCTGGTACTCCAGTTTTCCCCTCTCTTCAAAAGCTAACTTTGACTTGATTTGCATTAATTGTTGATTTCAGTTGACAGTGTCCCCAATTAGGGCTCCAGTGCTAGAACGGACTAGACACTTAAATGAATTCCCTTTCCTTTCCTAAAAGTTTAACAAGTTCTTTTACCTTTTGAAGTCAATTTATAATTATTATTAGCATGGTGCCTCCTATGAGCAAACTTGTATGTTAATGAAATAAAAGTGAACAATGAGATTCCTTATCAATTGCTATGATATTATTATATTTTTGTAGAAATCCACTCACATAGACTGTACTATCACGATTCCCATAATCTGATAGGCTTTCTACTCACTATATCTATTGAGTGATAATTAAACAAAAACAAAACAAAAACAATGAAAATAATAAATTCGAAGATTGTATGTGAGTGGATTTCTACTAAAACAATTTGACTACATGCACTTGTTCTCATTTTCTATGAGTCAAAATGTTAACTCGGTACTATGCGCCTAGCCGACTGTCTATTGACTCACAGAAAACTCAAACTCATTTATAGTCAAGTTTATATGTTAATTTCTTTTTCGAAACCTGAGCAAATTGAGCGGAAGATGAGCACATTCCTTTCATATCCAGGTAAATTGGTTGCAATAGAGTACTGATAACGAGTCATCTCCTTTTGCTAATCAAAACAAACGTTTAATTTCTTTTTAATTTCTTACACGTACATGGACGGTTTGGGTTTCAATGCCACCTTACCCCTTGTGCATACTGAAGAAATCTTTTACTTTTTTCTGATCTGCCAAAGTTTTCCAGGTATTTCTGTTTGTAGGCTAGAACTGTGTCCACATGGGTCTTGTGTTTCACAGCAAGTTCTAGAGCCCTGCAAGGCAATCTTCTAAATTACTGATAATGCATTGGACTACCTTGCACAAGGTTGGGGTCTTAGCTGCCATACAGACCAACACTTAGGGGTGTGCCTTAAAGAGTTAAGTGGTTGCCTTTGTTTTGACATTTGCAAATATTAAACTTCCCAGTTTAATGAACCACAGACCCATTTTGACAACAATTGTTGATGAGCTTTTTGTAAGACTGAGATTAAGGGACATACAGACCTCCACATCTACTGGTATTATGAAGTCATTATTAGGTACCATTCATGTATGAATCCCATATCAAACAATTGAACAAAATCTTGGGAGTGATTAATAGCTATAATTTACCTATCCCAGTTAAAAAGGTCAATATTCATCTGTATTGCTCTGTAAATAAGTCCAGCTTGTAGAAGAATGGTTTCTGCTTCTTGTGGCTGCCTACAGAAGAGAGCCATAGCAGCATTTCTTCCTTCCTTAGTTGGTATCTCCTTGATGTGATTTATGTACTGCACTTTGTCTGCCTGTGAATTGTACCATGGAAGATGAAAATGTAATTTGTGATAATCCTGATTATCATAAACTGATATTTTACCATCACGTAGCAGAGGCCTGGTTGTGAGAAGCAGGCGCTTGGAGTTCCATGTGATTGTGGTTTGTATTTGGAGATTGTTTAGCGAGTGACGCAATCTACGGTCAGCCTTCGCTGAGTGCACAAGTCCTGTTTCGTTTTTTGTCCTATCGAGCCAAATTAGTGTTTAATGCCTTCGTTAGGCGGTTTATGGTAGCATTCATTTACATTGTAGGTAGTGTCTTTCAATTAGAATTCCCAAGAACCCCGAGGGTCGCACCAATGCCTTGCTCGGGGGTACACTCCCCCTTTTTTCCACCTGCTGGTTTTTTTAGGGTTTTCGTGTCCGGCTCTGGTGCATTGCTTTTCTTGTTATTTTAGAATTGATGTATTCATATTTTTGTACCTTTTCCAACGCTTATTAAACTGCACAGTGGCTTGGTTGGCCAACGCGTCCATAGATCACCTAGCTTGAGTGTCCGGTCGAGAAGTGCAGGCAAATTGAGTGTATGAGCCAGATTAAATTTTTCATGATGTTAAAACAAGTGCTTCAGCCACTTTTCTTAGTACATTTACTTGTTACTGAAAAGCCCAATGACCACCAACACCACCAGTTTGTAAACTTAAAAATAATTTATGTCAACCAGAGTTTTGGGAGAGTGGGAGGTGTGGTGGTCTAATGGTTAGAGTCCTCAACTCTGGGTTCTGATCCAGGCCGAGGACATTGTGTTGTGTTCGTTAGCAAGACACTTTACTCAAACGGTGCCTCTCTCCATCCAGGTGTATAAATGGGTACTGGCGAAAATGCTGGGGGTAACCCCACGATGGACTAGCATCCCATCCAGGGGGCAATAGAAATATTCCTAGTAGCTTCATGCTACAGAAACCGGAGATAAGCGCCAGCCCGATGGGCCTTTCTAGGCTCGTAACATTTCATTGGCGAGAACTTTGCAGCAGACGTTCATTGGTATAATTCCACCTTAAAAAAATAATTTTAAAAACACTTTTACCAGAAATTACCTCATCAATTGCCGCATAAGCTGCCTCTGCTGTGTTGAGTTCCTTGGCGTAAGCAGCCATTGTTGCCAAACATGCCCACAACACAGTATCCTTCAAAGGAAAATAAAATGTATTTTTATTTTACACTAACACACCTCATTGCTTCTAATACTGGTTAGTTCCATTAACTATAGCTAACCTTGACAAATCTGCAAAGTCGAATGGCATCATCCCATTTTGATTCACTGGCATACTTGTGAAGCATGGAAGGATAGGGAGAGATTCTGCAAGTTGGAAGGAACATGACAGTCATAACTTACAGAGAAGAGACTCAAAAGAGAAATGTCTGGGCATCTCTAGTACTTCATCCATTCTTGGGGTAAGTAGCTGCAGTATAAATAACATCTAGTTAGACCACAAACTAGGGAATAGGAGTCCATCCAGATTACAGGTTTCTTAGGTTTGTTAGCTTTGAATCAACATGTTACCGACAGTAAGAAAAGCACAATATACAAGTCATGTAAGGAAGCTGCTTCATGTATTTTAATTTGGTAAGCCTTTGAGATGTAAACTTTTGGTTTGGTATAAAATGGAAAATGAATAGACACTTTTAGAACTCCTGCCTCTCGACTAAGGCAGAGGTTTCAATAGAAGGTGGCTACCAGCGATAGACCGCCAAGTACTTTGGTCCATCCTGCCACCTACTTTGCATGTCCATTTGAACGTTTTGTTGTGCAGGTGATTTCTACCATTCTCTGTCATGAAAATAAAATCGCTTTACTTGCTTCACTAAACTCCTAATTATGGTATTTTCTCAAGAAAACAAAAATTGCCTACATATTCAAACAAACGTCACGAAAATTGTGTACATCGCATATTTAGGGTTCGTTCTCAATTTACATGACATTCTGCCTATAATATATTTAAATACTAATAAACCAGCAATTTATTTAAAAAATGACCATAATTGTAGTTTTTTGTTGTCTGATTTCCATTGGCTTTTTAATAGAGGGAAACACCTTTTAGAAAACACTGGAAATGACATTTCCAAGCTTGTAGATTTCAAAATTTTCAGGGGGATCATGCACTCAGGATTCCACAGCTGTCTACTTTACTTTCCCAGCAACCTACTGCAAAACAAATTGAAAACACTGTAAAGGGCCATGCCAAATTAACAATACATGTACTTAAGGTGTGGTACTTACATTGTGCTACATAGTGAGCCATCTGCCCTTCTCATTGTGCAGTGGTTTTCCAGAAAGCTGACAATATGAGGGTTCTTTCCAAAATCACTAAAAAAATTGAATGTGATTTAGTATATAGATATAGGGGCATTTTAGTCTAACCATTCTTTTACATGATTATGGAAACCGAACACCTTTGTTTTTTTCTTTTGTTTGTTACATAGTTTGTGCAGGTTACTGCTCTACAGTACAAAGAACCAAATCATGGTGATTTACCTTGAATCTTTTTCCAGAAGTGTTTTTGGTAAGATATCCTGATCAACATACACAGCACTTGGATAATACCACACAATAAATCGACCATCCTGGAAAGCTGCCAACATGTTTGTGTTATCATTCCATGCCATTGTAGTTATCATGGTTCCTGGAAAATTCAACTTTATGAATTTAATTCTTCCAAAAAGCAACTAAAGTACTAGTATTGGTTTATATTTATTAACCTTTGAGACATTGATATCATTGTGTTTTGCCGTCTTAAAAAAAAAAAAACATCATGTGACTTGATCAAATTGAATAAGAGCCTCCAGTGATAATGTCAACTGATGCCATTCAAAGAAATAGTCAACAAAATGCAGTTTTTCAAGACGTTTCTAATTTGTCACAATTGATAATCTGCTGAGAAAAACTTGTTTTTTCTTCTGTACATTATAAGTTAAAATCTGCATTAGATTTATGGAAGGGAAATCGATTTTCGTGTTGGTTTTTTTTTTTTTGGTGCTCTCAAAACATTAATTTTGTCAATGTTTCCTTGACAATGAAAGGGCAGGAAAAAACTTTTAGTTGAATGACCTTTGAGGAAGAGGGGGAGGGGGGGGGGGGTTCCATGTCCATTGACCCACCCCTCTTCCCCATTTATATTACTGTATATGGGTCTTGATATCAGTTACCAAGTTTCACAAGCTTTTCTGCTGGGCCAATGTGCTTGATAGGTGTGAGGTAAAGATCTCTGTTTTTGTCAATAATAGCCAGCTGTCTGTCATTGGTTAACCCACACTGACTCAAGGCAATCTCCATAACTTCGAGCTGCAGTGACAAAAAGATACAATCCAATGTGACCAAACAAATGAATGCATCAAAAGAAACTAGGAGGACCACAGAGAGTGCACATAAAGCTCCACCTTACCATGTGTTGCAGTGGTTGCCCACTTCCTACTGGTTTTCCTGACTGAGTTTCAAATAAGTGTATCACTGAAAGAGAAAGCAAGGCATTATTTACATGAACTGTAAGTAACTATACAGGCCACTTCTTCTTGCCATCAGGCTGCTTAATTCATACATTAACATTTTTGTTTTATTTTTACATTATATTTTTAGTGTCAACATTGCATAAATACCAATAATGATTGGTATTTATCAGGCATTAGATGAAACTAAAAGATGCAGCAGTACAGCATAGTCACCACAAAAATGTTTTGAATTCATAATTTTTTTTGCTGTAGCCATGTCATGAACTGAGCTCCTGCCACTTAATTTTTAAGATACCAACAGCAAAATTTTGAGCATAAATGCCCAGTCAGATCTCCAAAATCTAAATAACTATTGTTCCCTAAACACTATGCAGCAAAACAAGAACAAAACATTTTCGCACTGATATACCAAGATGACGTCAAAGTCAGAGATAGCCATCTCACATATATTTTTGATAGCAATACTAACTTCTTACTAACCGAGCGTGAGGGCCGTACTGGAGAATATTGGCCCAAGGTCGTGGCAGTATGGACCGAGCGCAGCGAGATCCGTACAAAAACGACCGAGGGCCAATATTCCCCAGTACAGCTCGAGCTAGCTCGGTTAATAAGTAGTTTATTATATGGCTTTATAATTATTTTTTGCTTTGTTTTTGCAAGCCCGTAATCGGCCTGTGGGCATTACGGGAGAATAATGCCCTACAATTCAGTCACAATTAGCCAATAAGAGCGCGCGTTATATCGGCTACAAACACAAGCCATATAATAATACAGGATACATGCAACATGAACTTTGCTGCATGTATCCTTTTTTTCTCCCTTTAAAACAGTAAGTATTTAAGTGCCTTCAAATAGTGTAAACCCAGGAGTCGCATCAAAATTTGGCAAGATAAGATCATGCAGTTGAGTGTAGTCCTTCTAAGGAATTCTCCAATTTCCAGTTTTGATAGCATTAAAAGAAACATCATTATCAATCATTCACTGAAAATTTTTTAGTTGACCATTTGTGAGTAAACATAAATTTCACAGAATTGTTACTACTACAATAATAATAATAATAATAATAATAATAATAATAATATTGTCTACCATTAAATTTTACAGGTGAAATGTTTGCCTATCAATAATCCAATCAACTTACCTTTCTCATCTTTCCTGTCTTTAATTGCCAGTGTATCATTACTGATAGTGCAGGTCTGTTCATTCAGAACATCAGTTCTTAAACCTTGGTACTTTGGAACACATATTAAACGACCCTGCCAAAGACATCAATCATTGTTATAGATCATAAATTTCATTCTGTGATCTGATAGGTTATCCAACTCAGACCAAAAATTATTATTTGTACACACCTCATATGAATAAACCTGAAGACCTGCATCATCAACCAAAATAAAATGCCTGTAAAAGGACAATAGAAATGATTGTGTGAAAACATAATTTGAACTCTTTTTCCTCCTTAGAGTATTAAAACACAGTAAGGTAATAATTATTGCTTCACACTATGCATTGCACATTGAATGAACTTACTTTTCTGTTTGAACAACAAGGGTAATGTTTCCATTCTTGAGATCAAATATCATAGGTGTATTCCAGTTCTTAACACTGCAGGTAACAATAAAAACAAAGGCGTTGAGGGAGGGGATTGCTAACAAAAAGGTAGTTTTTTATTGAGGAAACACATTACCTGTAAATATAACACTGTGATGTTGTTGCCACAACAAGATGATTGAAAGCCAATGAGGTCTTGATAATACGATCTCGAAAGTCTAAAAAATGTCAAAATAAGATCATTAAATTGTGCAAAAAATCTCAATAATTTATAAATGAAAATTTAAAAGTCTAGAACAATAATATTATTACGTGTATAATTTTACCCAAGGATTCTTTGACATCATTGGTAACATCTCTCACTAGAATACTCTTTTTATCCGTCACAGTGACTTCAAAGTTTTTCCATTCAAGTCGCCTTTCAATCACATGAGCAAAAATAACCTGTCCATTGCCACAAGCCCCTGCAAGCTGAGTGCCATCACTGGACCATGCAATATTGAAAATGGAGCCTGTGTTAGGTTTCTCCAAACTGTATGACCACTGTGTGACACAAATTTGAAAAAAGCTACATGTAGTCAGTCAGAAAATAATAATGCTATCTGAACTGTGGTGATCAGTAGGTTTTTTCCCCTCATGTCATCATCTGTTCCTTTTTAATAAAAATTGCTTATTTACTTGCAAATTCGCTACATATGAACCAGTAGATCAGACGACATCACAGGTAACTTGCAAAGGTTGACACAGGGATTTATAGGCTTGATTACCAGCCACTGTCTCAGGAAAGGAGTCCATGAGGAATGAAGACTGGACTCAATACAGTTGTTGAAATCAACCCTATGGGATTTGGAGTTTTTAGAAATCATTACATATCAATTACTGCAAGTAAATTGGCAAATAATATTATTATTTACCCCAGTTTTGTCACAGAGCCTCAATGTATTAAAGGAACCAACAGCAAAAAGTTGACCTATAATGAAAAAATAATAATAATTACTCTTCACTGAAAAACCAGCAAAACCAGTTATTAAAAAATGAAAAATTGTATGTGCGTACATTTACCGGTAAAGTAAAGAAATGTTTCCAACATACCATCAGGTGCCCAAGAGATGCTTGTTATAGGAAACTCGTGTAACAGACTGGAGTACAATGTGCGACCATAGCTGTCCCACACCTGGTTTGATAATAAAACAATGATAATTACTGTTAAGTACATCCCTGTATGTTTAACGCAACAGGTCCACCATGCTGATATGGAGAAAGAAATCTGCTCTTAAAAATTGATTTATCATAACATTTTGAAGATCAGGAAATAATGGTAAGCTTGGAAGTATGAGCTTTGAACTCACCTTATATTTACAGTCCTCTCCTCCTGAGATGATTATGTTATTGATTGGATTCCAGTCAACTTTTAACACAATTCCATCATGAGCTTTCCACTGTAGTGATTAAAAAAGTGAAGACCTCAATAAAGGCACAACCATGAAAACTCATGAAGCACTTTAAAAAGAGCTACTGATGTTCAGAAAAAATATTTTACTTTGTAATCAATAATCATTATTATTGTCATACAAAAAGATACCTTAGTCAATAGTCTATAAACTGGGCATTACACAACAAGATACACAACAAGATACACCACAATGTACCTGAACTGGTTTAGCAGCAGCTTGTAAGGGCTTGATGACCAGTTGCTTTCCATTTGAGTGAAGAATGTGATCTGAATCAGGGCTCCATGCTACAGAGTATACTGGGTTACCTGGAAATATAAAAGTTATATATTTTTTTATTATTTTTAAAATAACAACACCAGTATTTCATGTAGTATTTAGTGAAGTCAATGAATGTCTGAGTTGCTAAAACTAATAAAGCAAACCAGGATGCTAACCTGCTTGAACTAATGTTGACCTTAACATACCACTCCTTGACCAGATTTTCACTTGGCCATCTTCTCCAACTGGAAAAAAAGACACTTGTAGGTACATATATAAATCAACTTTACAGTGACTGGTAGCAGCGTTGTTCTTTTTCTCATTCAGTACAATAATTATTGGAAGCAAACTAAGTCAACTTGGACAATTAACCCATTGACTCCCAGGGGTTCCCCACTGACGAGTAAAATCGTCTGGCATTAGACAGAGTAAAATACTAATTATGGCTGGTTCAGGCCAGCTTGGGAGTCAAAGGATCAACAGAATTCCAACCAAAACAAAGTAGATAAAAATCATCAAAACTTGATATTTAACAGTTACAGAGGTATCCAAGAATGTAAAGTGCAGGTTGCAGGTCATTGTTTTACCATAACTGAAACAACCCAAACCTTAACAAAAATGCTAACCTTATAGGCTTAAACATAATTCAAAGCATAGTGTTTAGGCCTTATGTTAGCATTAGTAAAGGTTTTGTTGTTTCAGTTATGGTGAAGCAATGACAGTAACCCTAACCTGCAGTTTACACCCTCCATAGAGGTATGATATTTAAGGTGCAGCTGACTAACTATGGCAATGGGAACAACAGCTTGAGTAGGGTCAGACAGCTTTAATTTTCCTGAAAATTCCAGGGTGAATTGTCAAAATTTATACTAGTATGATGTACACAGCTTTCACTTATGCATTCTTCATGGGTGCTAATTTAAATGAAATTCTGTCTGTAGCTTAGAGAGAAACCTGTTAGAACTCACTGTTTACATTTTCCTTCAAACTACAAAGTGTTTCAAAACCAATTTAAAAGTACTGTTTTGAAGCATAACAGGCAATGTGCAAAAAAAAAAATTAATTTAAGAATTTAAAAAATTGTATTTTACAAGGTAGAGATATAACTGTTGAAATATTCTCATTTTGAAAATTTGGCATAACAAAGCAATTTTTTCAAAGCAATTTTAATTTGCCACCTGATTATGAGGAGCAGCTTAGATGAAATGTGTGAATCTTAATTATGCAAATGTGGTCAACTAAAAAAATACCTTTAAAGCCTCCCACCAAACCCAAATGCAATAGTACTTTATTAAAACTCCAAACCTGTAACCATTGCCGAGCCATCAAAGCTCCATCTGCCAGAGAGTACAGCACCTCTATGAGCCTCCACAGACTTCTCAATACGACCATTGCGAGAAATAAGGTGAAATTTACCTGCAAAAGGATAAAGTGTTCTCTTTAACATAAATTTTATCTGAGATTTGTCTCTGACACTCCAAACTCAACTCACCATCTGTAGATGTGAGAACAAATAGTTCAGATTGACTCTGCTTCTTTCCTCCAGCACTTCTTGGAAACCAGTGTATATCAGTTGGGAAAATTTCTGTAGGTAACTTAATGACCTATGGAGCAAATGAAAGGGTACAAAGACTAACAAGTCACCTCTGCCATATCAGCCCTGTTTGATCCTACAAAAATGTTACCTGTGTTGTCTCATCTGATAACAAATTCCATTTTAGAATGCTGTGGTCATCGCTGGGAGGTAAAAATTGAAAATAAGCCATTATTAATGACCCTATGATTCATAGTGAAAATATGTTATAATAGAGTACCTTGTACATACAAACACACTACCTACCCACTGGAATACAGTTCATCTGCTGTTGTCCAACCCACACAACTCACCAAGTCTTTATCTGCATAGTTATTGTATAAGTTAAGGTTAACCCAATGACTCTCAGGAGTGAGACTTACTAGATTTTACTCTGTCTTATGCCAGATGTTTTTACTCGTCAATGCGGCATGATTCAGAGGTCAATGGATTCAAAGAAAATCCTATTTGTAAATAAGGCAAACAGTATGAGCAACTTTCATATAACCCCTTGGAACATTTTGTTTTCCCCACAAATTTTGCATAAACTATTGTCAACTATTCCCAAGTACATCTGAAAACAATACCGGTAGTTTATGCAAAGTGTTGTGGGGAAAACAATTATGCATCGCAGGTTAATTATTCCCTATAAGAAACTGCAGAAAGAGTAAGCTTACCCTTAATAATTTTTCTGTGTGAGGGTAAAGAGTGTTTTCATAGACGATAGTACAGGTGTCACCAATACATTGTTGACGATCTACAGTAAAATGGCATTCATTGGGCAAGTACAACAAGATTTCACTCTTTTGATCACCTTGACTGAAACCCTGCAGACTGATACAGTTGTTGGGGACAAAATGTTTCCACGTGTCTTGTAAACCCAGACCCATCATTGATACTGATACAGAGCCACAGAACAAAACAGATCATAGAAAAGGGAAACTAGAATTCGGGTGAAGCTCGGTCACCCCAAAACGCAGACTGCAGATCGTGCAGACCAGGGGTAAAATATAGCGTTACCCTCACTATTAATGAGAGCTAACCGTAAACAGGCTAACCTGAATGTTATTTATGCCTAATTAGGCTAACCGAATGTTATTTAGGCCTAATTCAGGCTAACAGAATTTTCATTTTACAGACGGTCTGCACAGTTTTTCAGTGTCTCGGTGAGGCTTTAATACATTCACATTTTTAAGCTCAAATGAGACAGTTTTAAGTGTAGCTCGTGTCTCCTTTACGATGTTCATCGCAACGAGCAACTTACACGGAAAAGTGCAAAATGGAAGGACTGTCTGTAAAGGATACGCTTTGATTCTTTGAGTACGTTCGTTTTGAACCTCATCTTGTGGTCGTCCTTGACAACAGCCGTTATCAACAATGGTAAATGGGAGTTCGCGGATGTGAAACCATTGATTTTCCAAATTTGCGGCACTCTGGATAGCAAAAATCATCAATTCATTAATAGAAAAAATCCATATCTCCCAAAACAGGCAAGAACAATGAAACTGATACCAGTACTACCTTCACGACGTTTCGTTTGAGCTTGTGAGCCTTTGCAAAATACTGGTCTGAGTAACCTCGCAAAGCCGTGAGAATTTTTCTGGAAGCTACTGGAAACGAATTACTGTCTTCGCTTTTTTTTTTTTCACCAGTCCCATAATACAGTTCATTTTGGGGGTGGTGGGAGGAGGGGGGGGGGGGGGGTATTTGCATCAAAACAATGGATATTCAGTTCACTGCAGCATAATAAAGTCCCAAGAGTAAATAACTTGTATTATATTTATGTAAAGACCCCCCAAAACGTATTGCATTATGGGGTGCCGATGTTGAAAATAGTCAATTATCGATGACTTTTTGCGTGAAATCCACGTATTAACAATGTCACTCAATTTAGTCAATAATGGCGATGTTATTTTATATTCCTCTTCCTTTAATTAAGGTTGCTATCTCCATTCTTAACTCTTCCAAAAGGACATGTTGCACCACAACGTATAACTTATTTAAGAGAACGGTACATGTACTGTTAGGCCAAGAACTAATGGCTCACTGCTTTTCCAGTCGGTATAGTGTGTGTTTCACCCACCACAGTAAATGGCTTAAAATATTTTTCTATGTTAACATACATAGCCGTTGTCCGACATGTGCGCTGTCAGTCATCATTATGCGCCCTTTTGTAGCATTTGGCGGCGTTCGCAGTCGGAAGAGCGAGTCTCAGAATTTTTAGGTGTGGCAGTGTATTCATCAGATTTTCTTGACGGAGTTGTAGTTATGTGAAATCTGTACAGAAATTTGCCAAAAAGTAGGGTTTCTTCCAGAGATGACTCGTGTCCTGCTCGTGGAGGTAAATGTACAGAGTCAAATGTCTTTTTTCCCGCATTCAGCTTTGTTTCGAATTGGTGTTATTTCCGGGCTTTGACTTTGCGAAAAATTGGAATTTCCCGTTAATTGTTTTTTTTTTCCTATTTAGATAATGCTTACATTTCTTTCTGTCTGTATTTCTCAGACATTAATTGTTTTTTCTCGTATTTAGACAGATTTAGATAATGCTTACATTTCTGGCTGTTTTTTCATTTGTTTAATTCGTCTGAGAACTTGATGAATTACGCTTTTTTAAAATTATAACCCTAAACTCAATTGTGTTTAAGACAAATAATGGATCCAGTGCTATTTTCCGCCTGTTATCTGGTCCCATTTTCAGACGAATTATACCACAGCAAAATGAAACAAACCAAATGGTTAATAACCTAAATTTCTTCATTTTTTTCCGCGAGAGTGAAAAATAAGACCGTTCAGTGGACCTTTTTATATACCCTTACTACAGGGCTGTCTGCGCCTCCTTCAACGGATTAATGCATCCAGTGCAGTGGAAAGTCATCGCACTAGAAAGGCAGAACATTCCTCGCATGATTGCACTTCAAGGTATGCTGAGTAAATGTCATCGAAATCGTTAATGATATGTTATTCATGAAACAACACTGTTGAACAGTGACAAGGGAGACAACAGTCTCTTGAAGGATGGAAGACAGACGACGGAAATGTGTCATTGATTGTTGGGCGTGCCTCTTCCGTCCCCGCAACTTTGAGCTGAACTTTCCGCAAGCCAATTTGAGAGCATTCCTTATTCCTCAGGATTGGACTGGGTCAGATTTGTAAAAAATGGTGAAAAAAACCCCGTAACATTCCCTGTCTTCAAGGAGAGTTTATCCATAAGGCACTTACGTCATTCATTAAAGGAGATGATCTTAAACAAATGTTTACGCAGGACAGAATCTCCTACAATTTGAATAAAACTGCGAAGAGAATTCAAAGCATGCTGGAAAAGTCATCTTGGTATGTGCTCAAAACTTGCTGAGAACAATCGTGTCGCAGAGTATTAAGTTCCAACTCGTTGCTCCAGCCGTCAACACTTTGATTTCGCGTGGTAACTTTATCGAAACTTTAGGCAAGGTCAGTGAACTGGGTTCTCATTTTTCTTGATTTCAAAGCTACATTTGTTAGTTTGTACAATTTCTTTTTTATTTCTTAGATTGGTAGTGGAACAATCGCAAAATAGGAAATGACAAAGGCAAGTATAGTTGGTGTTTGCCTGTTTGTCTTGGTCTCCCTCGCGTTTACACCCTTCGGTCTTCTGAAAGGTAAGCTTTGTTTTCTCAAGTAAATGAATTTCCTACTTATCTCCATCCGATATCTCCGTAACCCACTATCTTAAATTGCGATCTCTGCTTCATATGTGAGAGACTCAGGAATCAACCAGTGAACTGATCGGCGGAGAATATGCCTTTTTCGATATATTAAAATTCAGCTTAAAAGAGAGGTTTAGAGGACAAAGACAAAGGAAAGTAGATGATATGCAAATATTTTGCACATTGATTCCAACGTGTTTCTATTGTTTTTGTCCTCACTGCCTCACTATCAAGCCGAATATTTGATATTTCGAAAATGGCCTATTTACTAACAATGCAATAAAAAGAAGGTCACGCGACAAAATATAATGCAATGTTACGGAGCTGCCATATGTGATACATGTGAGCCTTGAATTGTTATCCATTTGATAACAACTGATTGAACTGATATTAATAGATATCTCTTGATGACCGCAGTCGGATGCGACTGATAAATTTCAATCCATTTAGAAATCGCTCATGCAGCGCCAAGCAAATTTTTTCACAATAATTGATTAAATGAGACAAAAATTGCCATGAAAAGACTTGCTAAACTAACAGAACTAATATGATTTGATTATGCAAGGAATACGGGGCAGGAATTGTAAAAAACCCTTCTATTTCTCTGCCTCATTCTGTGTGGAGATTATCGGCAAATGACTGGCCGCTCGAGCTAACGAAAGTGATCATGGAAAAAGTGCTATTGTTGAACTACCGTAATTGCCCGGAGTGTATGAGCAGCTTCTCTGCAGGACCAAGGGGCTCTGGGAGATCGGTGCATGAAAGTCGAGGTGAAACGATTTCAGTCAAATCAAACACCAACTTCCTTACGCATGTGAACCAAAAAATCTGTGCAAAGACAAAGGAACTGATACCGGTGGGCTTTGTATGGACGGCTGAAAACCGTTTCGAAAAGGCACTAAGTGTGGACGCGACTCTTGGAGTGATATCGTTAACGCTAATACTTCAGTATATGTGATAGCAATAATAATACGACGGAGGGCAGCGACCTAAACTCAATCATGGAATAAGCATTTTATCATACAGACTCTTTACCCTATTCCTGTGCACTCAGAACGTGAAGTTTGGACAAAATAAGTAACAAAAATTTGCAATTTGCATAGAAAATGTATCTAATATGTTGTTTGCATTTGCTTTTCTGGTTGTAAATAACTTTGATGTTTAAAACTGACGAAATCCTCTAAAATCTCATCGCACGGAGCAGTATGTGTTCCTACCAGGGCCGTGCGGCTTTTTCCGGCCCTACTAATGCGTACGGCCCCTTATACGGGGATTTTCCCAATCGTTTTACAAAGAAAGCGCCCGTGGGCCTTGAGGGCGAAGGGTCTAATTGTTTTAGTATCACCCAACTAGTCGGACAGAAAAGGCAATAATAAAGTTAGCAAATGCAAGTTATTTGGGAAGAAAACGAAAGAAAGCGTCACGCTTTTCGCTACTCGAGGACTACTACTAATAGTCCTCTAGTAGCGTAGCCAATAAACATGCGGCCTTTCCATTAGTCCACAAGTTGGGTGATACTAATAATAATTAATAATCTCTAGACTAGAGACTCTTATGACAATGGTGCAATGTTCAATTGCTGTCGGACGAACAAAGGAGCTAATGAGAGATCTTTAGTTTTTGTCCACCAACATGGATAATATGATGTAATGCGTGAAAACCACCCATAACCGAACACCTTTGTTATAGGTTTTCCATTATTATGATATGGAAGGCCTCAAAGATGCTTAAAGGAAATTAGTATAAAAAGCGTTGCCACAATTTAAAATAGGAATCCGGCTTCGCCAAAAAGGGAAAGAACCAGCACCAATGCTATAAACTTTTGTGTCTGTTACATCAGTGACTTCTTTTTACGTTTTTATTTTTAGAGAAGAAGTGGAAAAAATACAGACCATACTGGTGCACACCACAAGGGAGAACGTTTGTTAGAAGAGGAACTACTGCACGGCAATGTCAGGGTTATTGTAGCGATCGCTGTGAAGCAGTCGAGTGGTGGCGGAAAGGAAAACAAGCCTGCTACATATGCAAGAATGTAACGCTCATCACGAAATACCCTTACAAGAGTGATATGTCCTTTCCACCAATCGTGTTCGTTAAAAAGCCGAATGGTATGAACCTTTTTTTTCGAATGATATGAACTTTACTGAAAACCCATGTCGTTTTCTTGTCGCTAAAAGTGCGAGACGTCAGAATTGTGTCGATGAAAGCTGCATTTCACTTCCTTAATTACTTAATTAATAATAATAATAATAATAATAATAATAATGATGACTTTATTTAAGTCTGAAGTTTATTTAGCCCGGCGAGCACGAGTGCTTTACCAATTTGCGAGACTTCAAATTAACTGAAATTAGAAGAAATCGTGAGTGATGCTCTCTCTATAGCCATTGATAACAAGAGACTAAAAAGAGTAGAAAACACGAGATTTTTAGGAGTCATTATCCGTCAAAACCTGTCATGGCAACCACACATCACAGCATCACCAAATCTCGTCAGAGTTTTCTTACAAATACTCTAATACTCCCCTACCTTCAGTACTGTTCTATCGTTTGGGCCTCTACATATCCCTCTCATCTACAACCAATGTTTGGTCTCCAAAAGGAAGCCCTAAGAATCATGACTCACTCTCCCCCGCGTGCCCATGACTACTCTCTATTTAGCACATTAAACATTCTCAATATATTCAATATTTATAAGCATCAGGTCTCTTGTTTCGTTTTCTTTCATATGCAAAAGATTCTCAAGCCCATTCCAATCTTGTCTCTCTTAAACTTAATTCTGTTTGTCATCAATATTTTACAAGGAAGAAAGATAACTTACATCTCCATACTCAGAAATACTCTTTCTCTTTACGGATACATGCAGGGTCTCCGAATTTGGAATGACATTCCTCTCTCATTACGCAATTCTCTCAATCTTTCAAACTATAAACGCGGTAAACTTAGAGATTATTTCCAGTCCTTGTAAACTATCATACAACTTTTCGTTTAACCAGGAACCATAACTCCTCCCTTAGTGCTTTCGCACTCTTTCTCAGAGGGTATAATAGATAGCTTTAGCTTTAATTATGTATCCTAAATTGTATATTTATTTGTACAGTCTTTTTTTTTCTGTTTGTCATGTGCTAGTTCGCCTGATCTCCTGTATGATCTTTGCCATATACGCCTCTGGTTAGACATGTAAGTCCAAAAGTATGCCATTAAATTGTACAAATCAACTTATTATCTTTTTAACACAGGTGCGGCTCTCTTCAATATTTCACCAGTTGCAAAGCACACTGTGAGAACGTCAACAACTTCGTTGGATGAAAGAATCACCACGATTTCTTCAAACGAAGTTACTACAGCAACTATAGCCATGATACTCTCCACTGTCACAGTGGCCGGCCCCTTTACTAGAGCTCAAGAAGAGACTCCATTATCCACGACAGATAAAGTGGGAAAGAATACCTCATCACAAAACAACAATTTAACTTTCACTGGAAAAGAAGAGCCACACGCAACCTCTTCACCTTTAAAGGAGGGAAGAGCCACTTCACCAGAGGACAAAGGAACCCCTTCAGGAGTAAACAAGGAGGGAACCACCCCATCACATGAAGCAACTAAATATTCATTGCATTGGCAAAGAAAAACATCATCACTACAGCAGCAAACAACGTTATCGCCAGAAGATGATGGAACAGCAACATCTGTTCCGGTTATAGCAACCTCCTCATCAGAAAAGCAAAGACTAACTTCTTTACCAAATGGGAAACTATCCAGTAAACCAAGAACACCCAAAAAAGGTAAAATATGAATTGCACAGCCCTATAAATTTATTTTTTTGCGACTATTTAGCGTCTAATTTTATTCTTGACGTCTTTTCGTCTTTTAGACAAGAAGTGGAAAAAATACAAGCCATATTGGTGCACACCACCTGGGAGAACACTTGTAAAAAGAGGAACGACTGCACGGGAATGTCGGAGTTATTGTGGCGAAGGTTGTGAAGCGATCGAGTGGTGGCGGAAAGGGAAACAAGCCTGCTACATATGCAAGAATGTAGCGCTCATCACGAAATACCCTTACAAGAGTGATATGTCCTACCCACCAATTGTCTTCGTAAAGAATCTCAGTGGTATGCTTTTTCCTCTCATTTCAGCTGAGTATGAGCACGATGTTTTATACAAAAATGATTCTTGGATAATGACTATAAACCGTAGGCCCTAAGGTTCATAAGGTTCATGCATATAGGTTCATAAGTTCTCTGTGTGACGTTAAAGAACCCAGACACCATTCGTGAAGTGCAGGGGATGGAGTCCCCAGTGTTGTGAGTGTCCTTTGTGAGTGTATGGGTGGGTGGGTGGGAGGGTATAGCAGATCCACATCAGCTGAATAGCTGCCAAACCTTCAACCTGCTCAAACAAATGAAAAACAAACAACAATCACCGTGAAGGAAACGCAGACCAAAGCCTTTGAAAAAAAGCCTGAAAAAAATCTAGTCTTGCAAGGGTATTAAACTTGACGTTGCGATTGGAAATTCTCTGGCAAAAGTAAGGGGATTCCAAACCCTTTCGTATACCCCACTGCACTGCTTTACCGACTGAGCTACCAAGCCATCTGGGAGCTGCTCGCTAGTGAGATGATCATTGTCATGCGAAATCACAAGAACAAATATACATCTCTTATATGCTGTCATCTCAATGAGAGTTTTGTGAATAAATTTCTATACAATGTGTTTAAATTAAAGACTTGGAAAAAAATGATATGTTAATCTTGGGTAAAAAAAATTTTTAGGTCTTGCTGCGATTCCAACAACGTTACCTATCACAAGCGGTATTCCATCTACATCTGATGAAGGAATCGCAACAACCTTTCTGCTCGAATCGAAGACCACAGCTCCCTTAAACGAAGGAACCACAGTTTTTTCCGTTCCAGAGACAGCCTCACATACAAATGCAGTTGTGACACCATCCACTCCAGCGATAGTTTCACATTCCGGTACAGTAAGCAGTAGTCCATCAACATCGTATGGAGGAATCCCAACGATCTATCCGCTCGAAACGAAGACCACAGCTCCGTTAAACGAAGGAACCATAGCTTATTCTGTTCCAGAGCGGACATCAGAAACACATGCAGATGTGAGACCATCCACTTCAACGATAGTTTCGCTTTCCGGTACAGTAAGCAGTAATCCATCTACATCGGGTGGAGAAATCCCAACGACCTCTCCGCTCGAAACGAAGACTACAGCTCCGTTAAACGAAGGGACCACGGTTTTTCCGGTTACAGAGATAGCATCAGAAGAAGAACTAAAACCCTTAAGTCCAGAAGGAAAAATAATCGCATCACCGCCAGACGAAGAAGCCGCAACCTCCTTACCAGACAACGGAAAAATAACGTTTTCACCTGAAGAAGAAGAAACAACCTCATCAGAAGAAGAAGGAATAATCACATTACCAGACGAAAAGTCTACACCCTCACCAGTAGACGGAGAGGGTACAACTCCATCAGTATATAAAGAAACAAACACTTTACCATTGCAAGGGGAACAAGCGATCTCATTACAAGACAAAGAACGAGAACCTTTGACAGACGAAGGTGATACGTCGTCACTTTCACTTACGGGAAGAACAATGTCATCAGTACATAAAACAGGAACTGTCTTACCGGAAGAAATGTCAGAAGTAACCACCTCGTCAGAAGATGAGGGAGCAACGACGCAGGTAATCTTCTTGATTTCACTTCACTTTTTCCCCATTTTCTTCTGAGATTTAAGAGTTGTGTTATTGTGATTATTTCATTGGTAAAAATTTCCTCATAAGTTTATGTGAGTGATCAATTAATTAAAAGATACAGTTGTGGAAAGTGAAGGTCGGAGAGTTTGATTTTTTGGTTTGAAGGTTGTTCTACCAAATAGCCCTCGGAGTGTAGCTGCGAAGTCTCTCTCTGGAACAGAGCTTGAAGTAACATGGGAACCACCCAGTGAAAATGGCATTCCTATTTTGTTTTACAAAGTAGAAGTTAAAGCTGCTGATCTCACGGACCTTGCGCCCTCAGACGGTAAATGCTTCATCAAAATGAGTTTAGGATGGTATTCAAATCTGTATGTGCTTTAATATTGTTCCTCTCGCAACGTCTCCTGCACGGGCTTACAGGGAGTTTAAGATCTGCGACGTGACGGTAACGAAAACGTCATTTAAAACTGCAAGTTCAGGTTTATTAATCTTTTTCGTCATTATGTCGGCTTGTCTAACTTCTTAAAACTAGTGTAAGTTTCCAGGAACTGAATTAGGAGGTGCCGTATTGAATCTACGACAGAAAATTCAAATTCGCTGCCTTTTGTTCACGTTCTCCATAAAACTTGAAATTTGGTCATTTCACGTCGCAGATTTGCCGAAAACGTGAAAGAAAATGTACAAAAACTAAAAATGAACGTGCAGAGCGTGCAAAGCTATTGTTTTTGCTCATAACGTTGCCGTCGCGTCGTAAAACCGCCGCTAAAACACAGGAACCCTATTGGTATGATGTGCCTTGATCTGTCACAGTAAGGCCCGATTCAAACGTCGCACTTCTGCCGTGTCGAGCTCAATTGAATTGAGTTTGACGTAAAAGTTCGACAACTAATTCAGACGTCGAGTGTAACTGTGCCAATGTTGTACAATACTTCTTAAAGGCATGCGCAGTCGATAAAGGATTAATGTTCATACATTATTATGTACTTGTTATATACCTAGCCTTTCACTCAACAAAACGAGCACTGTGATTGGTTGGTTTTAGGTCACGTGCCCCTGATCAAATTCAAATGTATCCTGATCGGGATACAATTCCACAGTTGTTGCCCGCTCCGGATATTTTGCTGCGATTGTTGACGGAAAAGTCTAAATATACAACAAAGCACTTAATGTCTGGTCCCTCGGGAAACTAGTTAGTTTTGTTTTCCCTCGAGTCCTGATGTTTCCCGAGACGACTCTCGGGAAAACAAAACTAACTGTTTCCCTCGGGACCATACATTAAGTGTATATTATTGACTCAGGGAACGCGAAAATATTTGGCCTGAGGTCATGGCGTACGGACCTCGCTGAATATTTTGCTATCCTAACGACGTTAACTCAGTCAATAAGCATTTTATCATATGGGCTTTTTACACTATTAACGAGCACTCAGAATACGAGGTTTGGACAAAATAAGTAGCAAAAATTTGCACCAGAAAATTTATCTAATATGTTGGTTGCATTCGCTTTTCTGACTGTAAATAACTTGGATGTTTAAAAGCGACGAAATCCTCTAAAATCGCATCGCACGGAGCAGTACGTTTTCCCAGCAGGGCCAGCGACAGCCGGCAAACGTAGAAAATGGTGGGAAAATCATGGTCACGTGGTCACTTTTGCCGTTCGCTTTTCACGTAAACGTGATACTAAATCTCTCTATTAATATAATGCCAAAATTCCGAAGTTTCTTTTTACTTAGCACTTCTGTTTATTTTGCGTCTCTGCCCTGGATTTTTTCACATTGGTTTACTCATAGTTACTCTAGGGACTGGTTATGAAACCCTGGGAATTTCAAAAGCAGAAACAATACAGTCGCAATTAGAAGTTGAACCGACAGTGACCCTGCACAATCTTTTGTTTTTGGTTCGCAAGTTAATTTCGAATAAATTAGTCGAAACTTTTGATTGGTTATCCTGCCGAAAAAAGCGTGTTTTTGTCGGGTTTTGTGCAGGGTCAAGGCCAATAAAGCGAACAAAAACATGAAACAAAGAAACTTGTCGAGTTTCATAACCAGCCTACATCTTCTATTAACTATGGTTTACTGCATCTGCGAGAAGAAATGATTCCTTTAGCATGCGTCCATATTTTCTTTCATATATTTTAGGATTGGATGGAGACCGTTCATTTCGAGTGCCGGGAACCAAGCGATCTCTTATTGTAGATTCTCTGAGCCCTGACACACAATATAGGATAGTAGTGCTAGCAGAAAATCCGTACGGACAAGGACCACAAGCAGAGGGTGTTTATACAAGAACTTCAAAGTCTTTTAGGGCAAGAATTGAATCATCGAAACCAGAAGAAGGTAAATACTCTGTGTGCGCATAGTGTCCATGACAAATGGTTGGAGGGGTGCCAAGGTAATGAAAGTTAAGGAAGCAAGAAAAACATGAGAGCAGATTAGTTGCTTAGTGTGTAAGGTGTGATCAAGATTAGATGGATAAGATTGTTTGATAACTGTTAGAGTTCAACTGCATTGTTTTTCGTAAGAGCAGTCTCTCACCTCCTATTCTTAATAGTTCTTAGGATTAACGACCTGAACTGAGCTTCTCGCCTTTTACCGTTATCGCGTTTTTATTTTCTGGGGCTGGTCTGTACAAAGGACATTTTGACTAAACCTTAAAGTTGTTAATGAATGAGTGAACCAATTAATATGATAATTAATTAATTAATTAATTAATAAGTAACAAACAAAACGCTTTAACATAGCATGGATTTGACGGTGAGCTTGTCTCAGACTAAACTTGATTTCTCCTGGATTTGCTGCATTCACTCAGTTAAAGGGGTTCAGGATTTCATCACATCAGCTCAAGGTAAAAGTAAAGGACAGCGTAGTATTCTCAAACTGCAAATTGGGTAACGCATCTTTTCACTTCATGCGTCGAACAACGGTATGGTTGAGCAAAGGCTGTTGTGTATATCTATTCGAAGAACAGTGAAAGAACTACAATAATGCTTTTAGTCTTTCGAAATTGTTGATAATAATGTATTTGTACACCTTTTACAGAGAGATTAACATCTTGTGTAAGTGTTGACGTGGATGTAAACGTCTACGTGCTAAACGCGAGTCACGGTGTCTGGCCGCACAGTGGTTTATGCCCCGTGTTCATTGCTTCCAACGCATCCAAGCATGACAATTACAGGGTGTCTGCTGACTTGTTTGTACCCAAGACAAGAGGATTGAACAATAACGTCTATTTTGGTATTCTTTTCAACGCTGCTGCTGAGAACCATTTTGATTTTGTTGTTTTCAGGTAACGTCGTGCTAACAAGGAAGAGGCATGTCAGAGCTTAAGCATCGCGTTAACGTGAAAGGGCAAACGCGAAACGGCTGCTGCTTGTTATTTCTAATTCGTCTCTCTCTTTTGGAAAGTTACTTGATACCTGCTGCTAACACGCAAGAAATGACCTCATATCAAACGAGTTTCTTCCATTTTTGGCAAAACACAAATTTTAGTTCGACGTTTGCTGTTTGCCGTAAACGTGGTGCCTTATCTCTCTAACAACTCTTCTTGATAAATACCGTAATATATCACGTTTTGTAGAGATAGTAATTTACCCTTGACGAACATGACAATTGAGAGTGTTGCTTGATTAGGAGTCCGAAACAATTTAAGGTGGCTCAAATCAGTTTCAGCACTTGAAAGAAACATTCTTATTAGAAGGATTGACACTACAACACTTAATCACTTAACAGGAATGTTATGGTACCATATCAAACATCAATTATTGCTATAAAAGACTTGGTCATTTTTTTGACGTGAAAAGTTACCGTGGCAACGGGAAAGCCTTGCAAGAACACCCCATATTTTGGCTTTAGCTGCTCATATCTCAAAAACAAACTCGGTGACCCCCATTTTTTATTTCTGAAATGTAATCAGCATGTGAAAATTACACTTTCCGCAAACTTTAAGAAATTCTGTGGAGCGGATTCAGAGCCACCTAAACTAATTGAAATTTAAGATAGCTCTGAATCCGCTCCACTGATCTCTTTTGTGCAATAAAAAGTTGGGATCATCAAGTTAGTTTTTCAGATATGAGCAACTAAAGCCAAAATATAGGCTGTTTTTGCAAGACTTTCCTGTTGCCGTAGTAACTTGTTACGTCACAAAAATGACGGCGTCTTGTTCAACAATGATTGATATTTCACATGGTACCAAAACATTGCTGTTGCGTGATAAAGAGTTGTAGTGTCAATCCTTCTAATGACAAGGTCTATTGAAAGTGTTGAAACTGGTTTGAGCTACCTTAAAGGAACAAACTAAGAGTTTAAGATTTTAATTTGGTCATTGCACGCCTGAGATTTGCTGGAAAGAACGGTCTCAAACTATACCACCAACGTGCAGGAAAATGGCGGCTAAGTTAACCCGGCAAGTTGTCGTCGTCGATCGTAACGAGGGATCTGCCTCGCTTTAATTTATAGGCCATGTTGGTGGACGAAAGCAAAGGGTCTGTCATTAGCTTCTTTTGTTCGCCCACCAGAAGTCGTACATTTCTCTATTGTTATTGGTGTCTCTAGAGGTTGGTTGAAAACGTCCGATTCAGTGAAAACTTCAATGTTTACCCCTTCATTTCTCAGATTCGGTGATAGCGACGGCACGTGCTTTCAAACTGGTGTAATGCGGGAAGGCCAAATGGATTGGTTTGGATCTCAAAGTGGCTCTTGCCCATATGGCGCTCCGTATAAGGAACGCTGGATTCACACAATGCTCGAGGTCAGAGATTCTGAAGTCACTGTATTTCTAAATGATGTTTACTTGACTTCCTACCAAGGTCACATTCCTCAAAAGGCGTCTGTAGGCGTAGTACTGGCTAATAACGAGGGTAATGTAGCACGATTTAAGGACCTCACTGTCACTGATCAACCATCACTACCATTTTATATGAAGAGCTGTGCTTCGTTACAACATCACTCAGAATACTATACTCTTATTAACCAAAATGATGTGTGGTCTCGTGGATTTTGCCGCGTACTTCTCAAAGACACGCCTGTTAAAAACGGCCCTAGCTACCAGATTTCGGTGGATTTTTACAGCGAAATGGACTGGAGCGGAGATAGAATTTCATACGTGGGGATCCTTTTCAACGCACGTGACATCAATAATGCTGACTTCATTTACTTCAGGTAAGGGACTCTGTCATCACCGACTTGCCTGATCAAAAAGGATTGTGTTAAGAATTATCTTTCCTTTAGTTTTCTCTAAATTAACGGTCAAGGAAATGTTTTCGATTTTATTAAGCGTAAACTTTTCAAGGAAACGTCGTCGTAGTTTCAGATCACAGCTTTAAAGGTTACAGGTCAGGTTACACTGAATCACATTGCCTCAGTTTGGATCGAAAAAGAGGAAGAAAAATCAGTTTATAACAACACTAGGTGAAACTTGCAAACTCCTCTCACTGAAATGGTGGTTTGACGCGTTGTAATTTGAAAAATGAGCTAAAAATATGCACACGCGGTTATGCCGTGTTTCATTTTCCATTCGTGTTAGCTGGCGAGTTAAAACTCAGAGCTTGGACGAAACTACCCCAGGGGCAGTGTTTAACACTAACTTTCTGTGGTAATCAGCCGTGCGGGAAAGGGAACTAGTTGAAGTCAGGCGGAAGGTTCAACTGTCGCAAAGATTGCCTTGTCAAAATCCGAAAAACGAAATCTTATGCGGTTTGATATAGGTGCTTGCAAGATCCAAACAGTTTTACTAGTTTATGTAACCGAAACGTCATGAAAAACTTGCTAAAGAATGTTTTATCGAAATCTCAAATTTAGCGGGCCGTACTGTAGAATACGGCCGGCTTATTTAGCCAACCACAGCGCGCGTACCATCTGAGAGATATAATAACAACAGTTAAACTCCGTAAAACTCCATCCGATTAATTCAGCAAAATTAACTCAAACTATGGCAAGTTGCATTGAATGATGATGCAGACTGAAATTATGAGTTATTTTATCAAAATATGTAGAGTGGATTTACTTCAGTGTTTCGACACTCAGTTGAAAACGACTCCACGTGATTAAAGAAATTGAGGTAAGAATGCGTTCTTTTTGTAGGCCATTGTGGAAGGATCACTGTTACCAGACGGGGTACCTGCTAGGAAGCCGTGAGATGAGAGAGGCATCTACAAGGGGACATTGCTCCCGTGTAATAAAGAGCGGAAAATGGTTTAACGTGCGTTTGGAAATCCGCGGTTACAAAGTATATGTCATGTTAAACAATAAGCACACTACAACCTTTAAATCACATTACCAATCGAGCGCAGACTTGACACCAGGAATCGGGCTACTTGTCACTGGTGGGTGTCAGAAGTCGATGCGTTTCAAAAATTTTGTGGTGTCGTCCCTTCCAGAGCTTCCATTTGTCTACAAAAACTGCCAAGGTGCTAGGGTTACTGCGAATGTGTTCAAGCTTATGTCACACAACAGTAATGAACATGATGAATATCAAGGAATTTGCCGTGCCTTGTTTCCCGAGGTTCCTGTGGGAAAGAATTACGTGTTGAGTGTCAATATCCATGGTCTGGGAAGTATAATGGGTGAAAAATACGGAGTAATATTCAATGCCAAGAGTGCTGATAGCTTTGAGTTTGTTTGTATCAGGTGAGTATTCAAAGCAACATTTATGATAATTGTTTTTTTGAAGAATAAAAGGAAGAAAAACAAAGCCGACTATTATTATTATTATTATTATTATTATTATTATTATTGATTTATTCTCGTTTTGATGTTACCTTGTAGACCCTACAACCGCGATAATTGCATTCAAGTGGGTTGCCTACAAGACAACGAAGTCAAAATTTATTCCAAGCCTAAAATATTGTCATGTGGATATGGATCTTTGAGAGGCGGAAGTTGGCATAATATCCGAGTTAAGGTGGCCGGAAGCGAAGTCAAAGTTCTTATCGACGACCTGACGGTAGCCGTCTTCATGAGCCACTTTGATCAAAGTGGTCGCGGAGGAGTAATACTGGGGAGCGGTGTTGAAAGAAAGCTAAGTTTTACAGACTATGCTATCATAACTTAATGCACGGACAAGGTGAAATAGACTGGTCGTAAGCTGATGTTAAGTCTGGTTTTAAGCAACGAAGCAAAAGGGTTTAGGTTTCTTTTATTAAATAAGGGACTAGAGAGAGTATTGGGTAAAAATTAGCGCAAGATCCCGGTTGACTACAATCAGAAACCCATATGGGTTGAAACGTGTAACGGCCCCTTGTGTGCTGGGAAACAAGCTTCTGAATATTCAATTTGCTAAGTACCATATTTGGAACAACAAGAGCGAGGGGTTTCCAAATATGGTACTTAGCACTGAAACATTCAACTAATCAGTTCGCACTGAATATTCGGAAGCTGTGAACGCGCGTTACACGTTTCAACCCTTATGGGTTTCTGCTACTATATGATGTATTTATACTGTAATTCATATGGAATCCTGTATTCGGGACCGCAGAGTTCCTTTGTAAATTTCGTCATCCTTCCGGTTTCATTCTCAGGTTTTAGCTCTTGCTTTGACCGTATTCGTTAATTGTGGTTGGTTTATTCTTCGCTTGATTTTGTGAACATCACCGATGCAAGGCTCTATGAAATACAAGGTGCTATTGTAGCACTTGCAAACGAGGCTGTTTCAGACAAGATGCTCCGTCTTTGTCATTGCCCATCAGAGGCCGGCACTGTTTCGGTCAACGCGGTGCTACGACAGTAACAACTGTCGAACACGCGGTTACGGTAAAGGCAATTTTGAAAACTGTTGCCAACTATCATTATTTCAAATATCTAAGAATGCGAAAACGGAACGGAAGCCCGCGACTCTCATAGGTAGCCATGTGATTCCCTGAACGAAACAAAATCCGGCCTCAGGTGACGAAATGTATAGTCTGCTTAACACTAATCAAGTGCGTACGCCTGCACCTCTGCGTCTTCATTTAGCCTTGTTTCCATTTATCTTCTATTACAGGGAGTTAAAGAAGTTATTTAACCGTATTTATTCACTAGCAGAAATTCCATTATTCCCTGTTTTTGGTATGCGTATACGTAATTAATATCTTAGTTTTTTGTCTTTGCCATCGCCTTTTTTCTTGGCAGTGACTGAGACTAGACTTCTGAGCAACCATGGATAAATTCAGAAAATTAAATCAACATTGTTATCTAATTTTGTCATTAAGAAACGAATTTTCTGCTATGGAGTGTTACAAGTAAACAAAGCTTAGCAAATTTAATACAGATTTATTGTTTTCGTATATTGTTGGTTTTCGCTCACGTGATCAACAGCCATGTTTTTCAATGAAGACAAAAGAAAACGTTTGCACAATAGGAGTTCAATTCCGGGAGGATTGGTCCGGGGTATCAACATGGCCGCCGTTTGATGACGCGCGTGACGTCATGTATCCTAAATTTCTACCACGTGGACATTACCCTCGCTCACCGCCAACCCATCGGTGGCCTTCTGCGCAGACATTTTTGTGACTCGTCACGCAATCTTTTCTCATTCGTTTGTTCGTTGAGGAGAAAAGATTTGCGTGAAGATCGCAGGAGGCCAACACATCGGAGAAGTGAGATTCAATGGATCCCCTGAGGCGTTGCTTCTACGGTGTATTGTTTTTCTGCTTAATTTCGATAGGTTTTAAATTTCTCCAAAGCAACTTCAACAAAGGTAAGATTTCTTTGCAAGTTAAAATTAGGAAGTATAAGCGTTTCTGCTTTCTTGTGCCTCGGAGAAGGCACGAAATCCGAGGTGGTGTAGTGAGTGGTTTCCTCCTTTGCTCTTGCCGCCTTGACACTGCTGGTTTTATGATAATCAAGAGCTTTCCTATGCTAGGATTGGACAAAATGAAAGTGTTTGCGGTAGTGCCTTAGCACTGTGTATTCTTGGTTTAAGTTCCTGAACATCGGGCATTGGAGCAATTAAACGTTGTAGGCCTTTTGTTAACCGAACCACGCTGGAGTCCGTTTTCAATGCCTTAGTTCAACCGTACTTTAATTACTGCAGCGAGATCTGGGGGCATTGTAACAAAAGTCTTTCGAATAAGCTCCAAAAGTTGCAAAATCGGGCTGCCCGTATTCTAACCTTCTCCAGTTATGACACAAGCGTTGATCCTCTTTTTGAGCAACTCAACTGGAAATGGTTGGATACTCAGCGACAAATACAAGTGGCCACCATGGTTTATAAATCTGTACATGGTCTTGCGCCCGACTATCTTGGTTCTCTTTTCACTAAATATGATCCACCTTATCATTTAAGGAACTCTGAAAACAAACTAGCTGTTCCATTGCCCCGCACCAATTTCCTGAAAAGTAGCTTTAGCTATAATGGTGCGGTTATGTGGAACAGCTTGTCCCCTGAATTGCAGCAAGCAAAATCACTTCAATTTTTTCGAAATGGTTGTCGCGATTTGTTCGTCTGAAACGACTAAACGCACACGGCATCTATGTAAAGCAGAATTTCTTTATTTTCTCTATTTTTCTCTTTTAATTTTGGATCATGTTTATATAGATTGAAGTAGATTGTAATTTTTATTATTATTATTTTATCTGATAGATTTACCGTGTTTAAATAAAAATAAAGTTCAAATTCAAGTTCAAGAACAAAATTCAACTAATTTCAATTTCTCCTGATAAATTTTTTTTTTTTCAAATAGATTAAGTTGAACCATGAAGTTAACAAAAATTGATATCGGAAGGAGGGAATTGTTCATGGGCACTACCTGTTGCCATGACGTCTGTAAGCGTGTTAAAGGTCATTGACAATCTACTTACAAAATATGTGACTCCTGCTGGTTTTAATGATACACGTAGCACAGAAGGCTTGAGACGATAGTTCTTTGGTTTATGAGGCTTTAGAGCATTTAAAGCAAATTGACGGAATCAACATCAGTATGGGCGAGCATAGTTCTCACCCTTTTTATCTGCATGCTTCGGCGAATAATTGTTAAATATATCGAAAGTGGGCTATTAATGTTCCATGAGAAGCGCGACTTATGAATCAATTGGGTTTGACAGATTTGTAATTGGGTCGACCCGCCGTTCTATTCGACTGATCTAGTCGAATAGAACGGCAAAAGCACGACGCTGATCGTCTCATGTGCCGAATCAAATGCATACATTACGCACACATTACATACATAATATTTTCCCCAGAACTGTGTGCGCGTAGACTATTCGGCATGCGTACAAGCCCTGGCCCCTGATTTAAACAAAATAGTTCGACTCAAATAAGTTCGACGTAAGAATAAATTGACGAACTTAATTATTTGCGTCGACCCAAACACCCATTAGGTTCGGCACATGAAAAGGTCGACGTTTGAACCGGGCCTAATTTGACAAGGAACTGCCTGGTTGGTCGCCTTCATATTGCACCGTTACGGTCTAACAGAGTAGCATTGAAATTTCTCTTACTTCTTCAACAGAATTTAAAAGAAAATCCAAGGAAAAATACTATGAAAGCTCATCTATTGATCAAGGAATGAAAATGCTAGTACAAGAGCGACGTAAATTGGTTCAAGATTACTGCAAACGTTACAGAAGGAACGACACAGTTATTGGAAAAGATCTTCGATATCACTTGGTCTTTCACAGCAAGAAGGTAATCTATTGTTTCGTCCCAAAAGTTGCCAGTTCTCAATGGAAGAAAGAACTGTGTTTGTTAAATGAAGATAATCAAACTTGTAGCAAGAGCCTGCACGAGGCTGACTTCAAACGCCTGAATCACTATCATCCCGAGGAAGCACTTAACATGCTCAATAATTATTTCACTTTCATGTTTACTCGAGAGCCGTTTGAACGTTTACTTTCAGCCTATAAGAACAAATTTTTGAAAGAAAATAAAATTTTTCGTCGCGCTATTGGTAGAAACATTATCAAACTTACTAGACCAAACGCGACAAAATATGCGCTTGAAACTGGCAGCGGAGTTACTTTTCCGGAATTCACGAAGTATGTTGTCAAAACACAGCATCTTGATGAACATTGGAGTCCAATTGACCAACTTTGTCACCCGTGCGCTATTAACTATGATTTCATCGGGCACTATGAAAGTCTTTCACAGGATGCTTCATATTTGGTAAAATTAGCGGGTATCGACGACCGCGTGTCCTTCCCACCAGTCCACCCGTCTAATACAACAGCTGAGTTGCTGCAATATTATTCGCACATTCCAAAAGGAAGGATTTCGGAGCTGGCACAAATTTATCAGAGCGACATTGGAATGTTTGGATATTCCTTTCCAGGAAAATTAGGATCATTTTACAATTGATGAGACGAACAATTTTTTTTTTGTGTGAAAGTGCATTGTACTAATGGCGCTCCCTACAGCATCTGAGCTGACTGCAAACAATAAACGAAATTACAGTGTAGAATCGAATGTTATTGTTTCCAGAAGCAGCGACGTAAAGCCGCGGCTACACCACGGATTTTTTGCTCGCGCTGGTAATGCGATTTTTTCAAATTTTGTCACGTCGCCAGCGTGCGAAGAAAATCGCAAGTGTTGCCACCGTTGAACTGGCAACACGACAGCTAAAAAAATCGCGAGAAATTCAACTCATTCAATTTCTTGCGATTTTTTTCTGGGATTTTTTCAGCTGTCGCGTCGCCATTTTAAGGGTGGCTACACTTGCGATTTTCATCGCGCGCTGTCCGCGACGCGACGAAATTTGAAAAAATCGCATCACCGGCGCAAGCAAAAAATCGCTCGTGTAGCCGCGGCTTAAGAGCCGACCTTCACTACTGCCAAGGCCCCCAGCAACCGTTCTTTTCAGCAAACACTCTTGCCTGGGGATCAGATGGCTTGTTGAGCGGTTGAACCATGCTTTTTACGTAATACACCATTCTCTTCTTTAACTTTGCTACCACATCCAAATACTTGCTACTGTTACTGAGATCGTTGTGCTCGTTGGGGTCCGCGGTTATGTTGTAAAGAGCCACTTGAATTGGAGCAGATTGTTGATACTAGATTGGTTGAAAATGAAATAAATGAATTAGAAGAGAATTAAAAGGAAGAAAGAGTGGAAAGGATTGGTGCCACGTCGTTGGTAAAAGAAAGTGAAATACCCATGGCTGCTCAAATGAACTACATCGATGATTATCTTTTTGTTTTCAGTTCCAGTGAATCAATTTATTTAAAAAGTAGCTTAAAGTAAAAGTACGGTAAAAGCGAACGACGGTCAGTATAAAGGTTCAGTTTCAGTTTCACTTTCAGCCGTTAAATGTCCGTCGTTGGACGTAGGAGGGACGACTTGGATAGTTTTGTAAGAAACTGGCACCATGTTGTGTGCAAAACGAGGCTGGAGGACAATGGGGAAGGCCTGCAGTATCAAGGTTACTGATAAGTTTTGTTTAGTTTTCTTTTAATGAAGACCTTCCTTTAGAAAAGTGAAGACCAAACGACATGTATGAACTAACCGTCAACAAGCCAGAGTTCAGTCGTTCTCTTGAATAATCAGCACCGGATTGTTTTTGATGTTCGTGTTTGATGTTAAAGCTCTTCTCCAGTTCAGGTGGTTTATACCACGTGACATTAGGGACATTAAGCAATATCTTCATGTCGCCTACACGTAAAGAAGCTCCCTCTGAGCTATCGATATTGATGACCAGTTCTTTTCTTGGTGACGATTTACCAGTGGAGATTGTCTCCCACACATCAAACCCATCCACAGGTTTTGGGTTAATTGGATCAAAACTGCCTCCTGTCAAAGAGAAATTGGATTCTCCTTAATTTTAGCAGGGTCCGAAATTTCATCACTAACATTGCAGTTACAGCTCTCAAAAAACTTATTTTTTTCGTTATCTCCACGTGCATAATATTTAACAATTATTCGCCGAAGGCGAAGTGATTATCGGTGATTAGTATATACTAAAACAGTGGATAGCGTTGAACGCGGGCGCTGATTGGCTCGTCAAACTCCGAATATCCTGTGCTATTTACCTCCGAGCAACTCGGGAAAAAATGGCGTCCCGATTTGCATCCGTGACAAGTGAAGAAAACATCCAAATTAATTTTTTGTGCTGTGTATTATCTCACTGTTTTAGTATATACTAAAACAACTATTCACCTCCGAGCAATTCGCGCGGAATTTGGGCCCGAAAATGTTGTAATCTTTGCAGAAATAAATGAGTTAAAATCATCTTTTTGTGCTATATTATCTCACTGTTTGAGTATATACTAAAACAACTATTCACCTCAGTGTCGGTGGCTAGTGATGGATATTTACCTCGCCGCTTCGCGGCTCGGTAAATATTCACAACTAGCCACCTCCACTGCTTCGGTGAATAGTTGTTAAATATTCACCAATACGAAGTCGAGGTGAATATTCACCGATAATCACGGAGCCTGAGGCGAATAATTGTTGTAATATAAATACACAGGTGATTATTTCAAAAAAGAGGGAAAAAAACATTTCAACGCGAAATCATCTTCACTTCCCTGTTTTTGGTATGCGTATACGTAATTAATATCTTAGTTTTTTGTCTTTGTCATTGCCTTGTTTCTTGGCAGTGACTGAGACTAGACTTCTGAGCAACCATGGATAAATTCAGAAAATTAAATCAACTTTGTTATCTAATTTTGTCATTAAGAAACGAATTTTCCGCTATGGAGTGTTACAAGTAAACAAAGCTTAGCAAATTTAATACAGATTTATTGTTTTCGTATATTGTTGGTTTTCGCTCACGTGATCAACAGCCATGTTTTTCAATGAAGACAAAAGAAAACGTTTGCACAATAGGAGTTCAATTCCGGGAGGATTGGTCCGGGGTATCAACATGGCCGCCGTTTGATGACGTGCGTGACGTCATGTATCCTAAATTTCTACCACCAAGACCAAGACCACCAGATTTCTATCACCAAGACGAAGTCGAGGTGAATATTCACCGATAATCACTGAGCCTGAGGCGAATAATTGTTGTAATATAAATATACAGGCGAAATCATCTTCACTTACAGTGGCAAAACGACTAGTGGCGGCCATTTTGTGATTACGGGCTGCTAATCCGAGATAGCGAGCCAATGAGAGCGCGCGATTTTGTATAATCACCTGTGTATTTATACTAAACGGCTATGTAATAAGGAGCGTGCACGTGCGTTATTAAGGTAATGCTGCTTTGTCTTTCAACGACATGGCGACTGAGGTCACCGATATCATGAAACGGGGTATTATTTTAAAAAATTTCCATTATCATGAACCTCGGCCTAATGCTGAGAAAATATACAGTACTTTAAATAGAAAAAGGAAAGCGATTGCTTACCAGCAAGCTTGATTAATGTTGGATACCAGTCAGTCACATGCATTAGTTCTTTGCTCCTCACCCCCGTTTGTTTTAACAAGTTGCCGTAAACAAACGCGGTCCCACGGGCACCTCCCTCCCAGACAGTGTGTTTTGTACCACGGAGAGGCCAGTTATATCCTCCAGAGTCAGGTAACCCACCGTTGTCAGTGCTAAATATAACCAGTGTGTCATCCCATAACCTGAAACAGTCGACAGATTTACCGGAGAAAAGCATTTAGACTTACGTGCGGTCTTGCTTGTAAACGCGTGTTTCTTGGAAGGATCTGAATCTTAAAGGCCGTTTACACGACAGAGAAATTTGGTCCGGACCCGCCAAAAAAGCAGTACGGACCCATAACTTTTGTAAAGAAACACTGGAGTTTCTACAGGGCCATAGGCGCCTATGGCCCTGCAGAAACTCCAGTGTTTCTTTACAAAATTTATGGGTCCGTACCGCTTTTTTGAGGGGTCCGGACCCAAATTTCTCTGTCGTGTAAACGGTCTTTTAGTATAGTATCAGTAAGGATGAGATTGGGACCAAAGCATATTTAAAGCGCATCAGGCAGGCTACTAGACGGTTTATGGATGACCCCGGAACGCAGTACCACAGCCGGGTGTCACGGCTAGCGTCCAGATGTAATTAATTCCGAGTCGATTTTGATGAGGGCTGAAAAGGAAAAACCCTTTAGCAAGGTTGAAATCGAGTAAAACTCAGCCCGTATACGATATGCGCGTTGGTTGGCTTGACCACCGCGCCTGCCTTCTTCCTTTTATTAAAAAGGTTCATTTTTGCAGCTGCCCAGCTGATAGTTCGATTTATCTTACCCTGCTTCTTGAAACATCCTAGTGAGATTTCCTACAGCCTCATCCAGTATATCCACCATACCAGCATATGTTCTTCTAACATTGTCCTCGATAAACTTGTATTTGTCGACGTACTTTTGTGGTGCTTGGACTGGAGAATGAACATTCTGGAATGCCATGTACAAGAACAAAGGCTTCGCGGGATCATGTGACCTCACTATTCTCTCTGCTCGCTAATAATCCAGAGATGAAACAAATTTTCGTATCATAATTTTGTCGTATTGCTTCGAGGAACAGTCATTAGAAACAGTCGCTAGAAAGCCTAATGGAAGGAAGGTAATGAAGCGAGCTTACGAAACAAAGCAAGTTGGTAAAAGCAACTAATTCTCCTATTTTACTCTCTGGCGACTTTTTCAGGATGGACTGTAATTCTTGTTATCAAATGATGTTGCAGATTTCGAAGAATCCTTAGTGGAGAAGACAGATTCTACCCATTTCTGTAGCCCACATCCGAACTCCTCTACTGATTTGAGTTTTTCTCCCTTACTACCCTAAGAGGTTACCTACTGAAGAGTGAGAGTGTCTAAAGTCAGCAATAAAAAAAATCATAAGCGACCAACCTCGTTCCCAGGGACCTTGGGAACGAGGTTGATAAGCGACACTATAGGACATTTGCATAATGACGCCATTTGACAACAAGGGAAACAAGGGAAGGCGCAGTGGTGAGAGCACTCACCTCCCACCAATGTGGCCCGGGTTCGATTCCCAAATCCGGCGTCATACGTGGGTTGAGTTTGTTGGTTCTCTTCTCTGCACCGAGAGGTTTTCTCCGGGTACTCCGATTTCCCCTCTCCTCAAAAACCAAAATTTGACTTGATTTGCGTTAACTTGTTAATTTCAATTTACAGTGTCCCCGATTAGTGCTCTACGGCGTTAAAAGATTAGACACATAAATAAAGTTCCTTTCCTTTCCTTTACCAGAATCCTTCAGGTTTTGCTTGTCTCCTGCTAATTAGAGGTAATGATATTTTTACCACACTGGGAATACAAAATTTAAATAAGAAAAGAAAAACAAACTGAATTCTGGTAGTTGTAGTCAAATGACGCCATTATGAAAGTTGCCTATTGAGGGGAAAGGTTCTTTATTACTTAAAGCAGGAACTGATGACAAAAGTTACCTGCATATAAGCATACGTAGCGTAAGTTCCGTTCCAGGTTCTTGAAGGCTCTTCTCCATCGTGAAAATCTAAAAATCCCTCAACTGAGTGAGAGTAATGATTCTCTGAACCATCCCAAAATCCAAACGCAGTATCAAAGCCTCTTTTTGTGGGAATGTAAGGCCACTTGTAGAAACCTAAATGCCATTTTCCCACCAAATGAGTTGCATAACCTGTTTTAGAGGCAGATCAGTTTCTCAGTGCCAAAGGTCACGCAAATGAGGCCTTAGAAGTGTGGCTCTAAATATATACTTCAGCATAAATTATAAATGCCAAAGACCTACCAACTTTCTTCAGTTCTTGAGGGAGAATACTGTACTCTAATGGCAATCCGTAGGGGTTATCAGGGTGTATAACTCCATGCTGTAGACCTAAAGAGAAACATGTGAAGAGTGAGTTTCACAAATTGCGTATATTGAATTTAAAATTTAAGCACATCAAGACAGCTCTTGATGTAAAAGCATCTTAAAGATGCGATTGAGCCGCGATAAATGTATGCTCGTTAGAATACTATCCAATTTCAACACTCAGCAGAAAGGACAAACCTCCCCACTCTAGGGGCAAAGAATTTGCTACGCCGGCAACTGAACGTATTTGCAAGAAATACATAATTGTAATTTGAGTAGCTTCTGAGGTAATATTGATAGTAACAAAAGGATGGAAAGTATTGTATTACCTCCTTTTGTTACTATTTGCAAGAGCTTCGAAAGAATTTGCCGTGAATTGCCGTAGGCTATTTGGTTCACGGGGGTGCAGTGGTGAGAGCACTCGCCTCGTACCCACTAATGTGGCCGGGGTTCGATTTTCAGACCTCAGACTAGGCGTCATATGTGGGTTGAGTTTGTTGGTTCTCTACTCTGCTCCGAGAGGTTTTTCTCCGGGTTCTGCGGTTTCCCCTTTCCTCAAAAACGAACATTTGACTTGACTTGCGTTAATTGTTAATTTCAGTTTACATTGTCCCCAATTAATGCTCCGGCGCTAGAACGACCAGACACCAAAATAAAGTTCCTTTCCTTTACCTGTATGTATTGGGTACCTTCCCGTCATCAAAGCGGATCGTGTAGGTGTACACAACGGCTGTACGTAGTAATTATCCAATATTACTCCTTGTCTGGCGAGCTTATCAATATTTGGAGTTTCTATGACAGATCCATGAAACCCGACATCACTCCAGCCAAGGTCATCCGCCAGAATGAATAAAATGTGGGGAGGTTTAAAGTTGGTTGCGTCCTGAGACAACACTGTGTTTACTCTGGAAAGAAAAATTGAAACAAACCAAAGCAATGCAGCCTCCATTTTAATAGCTTGGTCCTACTGACTGGTCACATGACAGTCACATTTGTATGACCTTTCATGGGTCTTGGATGAACTTTTGTCACGAATGCAATAAAGGACGAAGACGCGCGCGCGGAGAAACTGGAAATCAATAGATTTTGGTTACGACGTCATCGTACGACGTGTCGGCGGCAGGACTATTAATTGGGTAGGGGTAGGGGGTGAAGGGTGCCATAGCTGAAACCAACCAAACCTTTATAAAAATGCTAACAGTCATTATCTAAAGCACAGTGTTTAGGCCTAAGGTTTGCGTTTTTGTAAAGGTTTGGGTTATTTCAGCTAAAGTATCCTTCACCCCTACCGCCTACCCTCACTCCTTACCCCCTACCCCCGAAATAGTTATACCAGCTTGTTGGCGGTGTCCGCGGTTTTTTGGCGGGAATTTGCATGGCCAGCGTACTGCATTTCACAATTTGAAGACAACCCAAACGCAAGCCAAATAGTTTCTTCAATATGTTGTTAAACGAGGAGAAAGAGAGAGTAAAAAACAGTATGTAGGCGGCAGGTAAGATGCTCAAGTAATGTGAAAGAGAGCGACTGAGACCACGAAAAAACAGGCGAATATTAATGACAAATAACGAGAGAGAGAGGCAAGAAAGAGCCCGAGTAAAGAAGCGAAATTATACTGAAGAGCAGGGGAAGAAAGAGCAAGCACGAGTTCGAGAAAACAGACCGAATAATGGTGGTGGAAAACGGCGAAAAGAGTAATAGTAAAAAGATCAAGAGATGGGAAAATTTATAGTAATTGTCGTATCATGGAATGTATGGTGGTCGAATTTCATGGTCGATATTGACCTGCGATCAGGCCCTTGAGCACCGCTCTCGTGTCCTCTTCTGTCGGCCCACGCTTTCGTCGTCCAGGCTCATAACGAAAATGGAGCCTAATCGAAGGTATGTATAGTAGGTCACCGTGTCGTTCATCGCAGGCTGGTCGTATCGTCAGCTGTTGTCAGCGGTAAACTTGAATTGTGATCATGTGATCACTGCCCGCCAAAACAGAATTCAGCTTCGTGGGAAAAGTGATAAATTTGTGCTCTTAATTTCTTCCTGTTTTTAAGCAGGCATTTTTAATTTTTGACTTTTTCTGAGAAGAATTGTCCCTGAGGTAAGTGTGTGTAGATCCAAGCGTAGAAGTGTACGTGAGTTTCATGGGAAATAGTTGCTTTCACTCAGTAGATAGAGCCTTTAATTTGATATTTATGATGGACACATATGTGTCGACATTTTAACATCTGTAGTTTCAATTGACAAATGCACTTCTGTTTTGTGTTAAAATTTGTCTTTTTTAAATATACGTATATCTAATTTTAAGTTGATGAAAAAGCACCTTTACCTAAACTGCAGAATAAACTTGTTATATGGCTCGTTCTCAAACATTGCCATTACAAAAGCACAATAGTTTTGATTGATAAAGTAACTTTACTATTATTTTTTCATGGCTTAAGTGGGAGTACATAGATGATGCCTGTTTTGGAAACACCTGAGGAAGAGGATGCTTGTAGCAGCAGTGCAGAGGCCAGCCCTGCAGTCAATACCCCATCTGCAATGCGTAAGGTAATGAGCACAGGCTTTGATGATCAAAAGTTGTGGTTGTATCTTAAACATTCCGTTGTGTGACTTTGCCTTATTTATTGTTACAACGGAAAGACAAACCAATCACCAAGACGCAGTGGAAGAAAGGTGAAACAGAGGATACTGTATGGACATCCAGGCATGCCTGGTGGAACACCGGTCACGTCTCTGTCTCAATCCACGAAATTGAAAGCATTGTCAGACAGCAGCTCAGATGCTGAACAAGAAGAAAAAGAAGAAGATAGGTAATTGATTCATGTTTGAAATAATGATGATGATGATAATAATAACAATGACAATAATGGCAGTGATGATTTTCTTGACGGAAATTATTGCAGTTAATGGGACTCAAGGAAGGAACTTAAAGGGCTTGAGTGGTACTCAAACCTATGACTGTCCTTAAGTTGTTTCATTTACACAGTTTTGATGAATGACTTTGATGGATTCTATCCAGAGCTTAGCGTAATTTCTCCTTTTATGGGATATAGAATAAAGTCTTTATAATTGACCTGCTCTTAGATGGTAGAGCACGAAAACAAAAATGTTTCATTTCTGCAGTTGCAATGAACTACTTTCATATTTTCTCCAAAAATAAGTCATAGTAATTGGACTGAAAGGAGTACAATAATATTGACGTCTTTAGCTTGTACGTTTTGTTTTCCCATTTCAGACCATGTGATGTTGCTCTGGAGAACAGTTTCTTTCAAAGATTTGGTTTTATCAACAGAGTTGATAATGTAAATTGGCCACCATACAGAGATTCTAAAAGCTAGTTTCTTTCAAAGGTTGTGGTATAGAGCGGTTTTCAATTGAGTGTCGAAAGTAATTAGCTAATTACTTTGGTTTTGCATCTACTTCGCTCAGTGATTGGTTCAAAGTTTTCGCGCCACTGTTTCAACCAATCAGAAGTGAAACCAAAACCAATTGTGGCTCGCGCGTGCACATTTTCCCGCCTTTTGTGTCGGCTACGTGTAATTACTTCGAGTTTTGATTGGTTTACTGGATTGTATCCGTCCTTTTTGATTGGTCAAAGTAATTACTTTGGTTTTGGTTTTACGACACTCAATTGAAAAGCGCTCTATACGTGCTTATGTACAAATAACTTATGAAAAAACAAAAGGAGAATTCCCTTGAAAACGTCACATGGTCTGAAATGGGAAACGAAACATGCAAGCAAAAGAGGTCAATTCAAGGAGTAACTGTGCAAGTGATTTTAAAATCAGCCGAGCACGAAGCGCGAGGTTGATTTGAAATTACGAACACGATTACTCCCTGAATTGTACGACACAAGGTTCAATTACTAATTAATCGTATCTATTACAAAATTCAAAAAAGTTCAAATTAGATTCAATCTGTTTTGCAAACAGTAGGAAAACAGCAAGAATGACCCCATCCAAGTGTAGGTGATTGACTCATGAATGGCGTAGGTGTCCAATTACAATTATCCAATTTGGAGTTGTTCAAATTGGACACCCATGTGATTGTGCCAATTACGTGACAAATAGGCATGTACAGAACCAATCAAAATTTAGAATTATGTAATAGTTGCATAATGTTTAAAAGCAAGGAAGCTGTGGGCGTGCTCTTTGATGATGTAGGCAATGATGAAGACCTCGAATTTGAAGGCTTTTAACTAAACACTGATACAAACTGAAGTTAGCTTCCTTTTGACACTTTGTACATGTAAACAGTTTAGGATTTGATGATACCAGAAATTAATTGTAAATTTTACTGTTGATGTATTAAAGTTTGCGTTTACAATTATTTTTGTCAAATGTTTCTTTACTTGAGTAGTCCAGAAAGTCAAGATTATGCAAATTAGTGTAGACTAATAACCTGTCCAGTGCCCATGGCCAGGCAAACCCCAACCCCCAACCTTTTACCAAATTTATTGTGTGAAGGGGGGGGGGGGGGGCACTTACGTGGTAAAATACAGTATGATATTTCATTGAGAATAGCTGATAGATTTATGCGTGCTGTCTGTTGCAAATTTGTTTTGCTGTTAAAGAAATTATCATCAGATCCAGTTTTTTTCATGCCTTTTTGCAGCGACAAGTCTGGAAAAGAATCAAGTGAGGACAGTGACTTGGAAGCACCAGTGCCTGTTCCAATACAAAAAAAGGGAAGAAAACGAGCTGCTGGAATTTTCAAGGGCACACCAGTAAGCCACCTTAATAATTATTATAAACAATCTACAGCTTTAAGTGCCCCTGTGCTAAAAAAAAAATCACTTCCTTTTTTTCTTCAGATTTTGAAAGTGTGTTTGCTTTTAACACCTGACTGCCAAAATTTTGAGCTTTGATTTTTGTCCAAAAGCTGTTTACTTTGAGTGTAAGTTTTGGATTTCACCGCCCGCCATTACTCAAGTTCAAAACTGACCGATTGGACCTAAGAGGATTGGATCCAGGGAAAAGCTTAAAATTTCAGCGTGTGAATGCAGCTTATTATAAATGCAAAATACAAGACTTAGTTTAGAAGTCTGAAAGCCCAAAACTCCCATGCTGCTTATTGATTCTGTGGCTTACACATGCATTGCATTCTTAAAGTGGTACTATGATCAAAAAATCATTTCCTTTTTTTCTTAAGATTTTGAAAGCGTGTTCGCTTAACACCTAACTGGCAAAATTTTTTTTGAGCTTTGGGTTTTATCCAAAGGCTGTTTATTTTGAGTGTAAGTTTTGGATTTCATGGTCCGCCATTACTCACGTTCAAAACTGGCCGATGGGACCTCAGAGGGTTGGATCTAGAGAAAATGACGTCATTTATTCACTAGCTTAAAATTTCAGCGTGTAAACGCAATTTATTATATATGCAAAACACGGGTTGAAAAGTCTGAAAGCCCGAAACTCCCGTACTGCATATTAATTAGGCCGCGTACACACGCATTGCATTCTTAAGCTAGTGAGTGTTTGACGTCATTTTCTCCTCGACCCAGCTCTCTCAAGAATTTAAAGTTAGTAATGGTGGACCAATAAATAAGAAAATTCCAGCTAAAATAAACAGGTGTCTTTTTAATTAAAATCAGAACTTAAAACTTGGGTGAGTTAGTGTTTAGTTAACATAGTTTTGAAATCCAAAGGAAAAACAAATTTTTTTTTTTGGTCGTAGTACCACTTTAAACTAGTGAGCCTTTGATGTCATTTTCTCTTTGAACCAGCTCCCTCAAGAACATAAAATTGGTAATGTTAAAATAAACAGGTGTCTTTTTTAAACCAAGGCTTAAAACTTTGGTTGCTTAGTGTTTGGTTAACATAGTTTTGAAATCCAAAGAAAAATAAGAATTGATTCTTTGGTTACGGGGGCACTTTAAAGCAATGTTCTTTGTTGAAAACTACAACATAAATTCCGACTTGTAATGTTGTTAATAAGCAGGGCTCTAAATTGCGACCAATGCAGTCGCATTTGCGACTCAGTTTCTCCCTTTGCGACTAAAATGTCTGGAGAAGTTGCAAACCTTCGCTTTTTCGAAACAAAAGGGTTTGCAGTTGCCACTTTGCTGCTACTTTTGCTAAAATAAATAAATGACGAAATTATTTTGTTTCTCACTGTGAATTTTCTCTGAAGATAGCGTAATTGTAGAGTAATTTAGCTGCGATGTTACGTGCACAGCTCCATTTCTTCAATCATTCGCCATTTTTTGCTAAACCGCTGACAACGCAATGCAGCGCTGCAATTTTGTGACTCAAATTTGCGAAATTGCGACTTAATTTTCGTATCTTATCGCAAAATGCGACTGGATTTTTTCATTAATTTTGAGCCCTGATAAGCATGCTTCACTGAGACTGTATGATACACATATCTTCTGGCTTGGTCGTAGTATAATACTGAAATTACTATTATTATTATTATTATTATTATTATTATTATTAATATTATTATTAATTATTATAATGGGGTTAGGGTTGGTTAGATGGGACAGTACGTAACACAGGAATAGAGTTTTGACATGACGTCATCTTCACATGATTATTATTATTATTATTATTATTATTATTATTATTATTTTATTTTATGCAGGGCGTGATTTTACTGTTGAAAGGTATATGTGCCAATCACGTTCCCCAACATTCACGAACAGCAGGCAGGGGTTTTAATAAGTTTTTTAGTAAACAGCTGGTTTTGTGGCTCCTTTTCCCGAGGGGGGTCTGAGGACATGCTCCTCCAGAAGATTTTGAAATCTAGGAGCTCGGAAATTTCATTTCCAGCAATCTGGGCAACAACATCAGTCAAAAATATAATTCGTAGCTGCATGTGGCCAAGTTAGAGTACATTTTTTTTGCACTCTCGATCTTTTATTGACATATGACAAAGTATAGACCATCAACAGCTGCGTGCCTTCTTGTTGTGTCTGCCATTTTTAATACAAAACATGTGGAAAACCAAAAGGACGTAGTGATGTAATCGAAGCAACATTTAGCACCAGTCTCTCTCCTCTATTCATCCAGCGTGGCAGACTGCAAAGAATTGCGTTGGTGAGTGGCTAAGGCGAGTGGAAATAACTAGGAATTCATAAAATATCCAACATCCAAAAAAAATCACAACAAACAGCAAAAAGTTCCTTGATATTTTAGTTGTTTTATTGAATTAAACGAAATTAAAATGGATCGCACTGAAACGATGACAATCGTGTAATTTAGGCAAAAAGTAGGCGGCAATAACTTAAGGAGTAGCCGGCAGAATTCACTGGTTGCGGGCTTCTAATGAAACCTCTGAGCGGGATTAGCAGGTTACGTAAGCCTTCTTGTCACCTCTCATGGAGATGACAGTGCAAACGAAAGCTGTTCGTTTGGCAAACCCAGTTGTTATTTGCATAGAGCTGACAGCGAAAACATTTTGAGTTTGCCAAGCAACACAGTTTTGATTTAAGTAGAGTTGATGGCACAAAAAAATTAGTGTGCCCAACAATGCAGTTGTGATTGGTGCCGGGCTGACAGGCAAAAATTTTGAATTTGCAGAGCAACGTGTCATGATTGACATAGTTTACAGCACAAAAATCTTGAGTTTGCCTGGCAAAGTACGTTTGATTGGTGCAGAGTTGACAGCGTAACGATTGTAAATTTACCGGACAACGCAACGCTGTTTTAGGTACTTTTAGGAGATTCAGGGCTTGAAATT